>NC_056679.1:64716887-65041387 GCF_018350215.1 Panthera leo
TTAGATACACAAGGTCATCAAGGACTCAAGTTTCCTTCAACTTTCTACTCCAACATCCTCAGTAATAAGCTTTTCCTTTCACAGGCTTTCAGGTTCCCAAAGCCTGCTTTATTTCTAGTCCATTCCAATCACTGGGTTCATATATCAGACAGTAAAATGAAGAAACAGAAAGGGGGGGGGGGGGATAAAAATTGAGTGAAGTATTTCCCTTTATAGACTATCTACAAGTCCTAGCATATTTGCTAAACCTTATTGACAAGAACTTATTCTAATAACCACTTCGAGTGGTGAAGGAGGCAAGAAATAAGTCTTTTAGCTAAACGTTGCTGTACTTGTAAATATAAGGGTTCTGTAAAGAAGGAAAAGGAAAGAGAGACCATGTGTCAGCAATTATCAATCTCTGTCACAATTAGGAATTGTTTGCTTTTAAGAAACAGACACCCAAACAAACTAGCTTGAAGTAGTATATAATCAAAGAATTCAAAGGAATCTCATGGAATCCAAGAGCAAATGTGTTATCTGCTCTTATAAAGGACAGTAACCAGAAATTAGACAGGACATTCCTTTCCACCTTTCCTCATCTTTTCCTGGACCATGTGGTTTGACAAGGCTCTCTAATTCTCTCTCTGGATGCCAGGTTTTTCTGCAGAAGCAGATTCAATGTCCATGCTTGTCTCTGAATATGGTAACAAACGCCCTTTAGCCTTGACTTTTTTTTTTGATCTAGACCCTGAATACCACGATGAGAGTCTCTGAGTCCCAAATTAAGATTCATGAAAGAGAGAAACTCATTGACATAACTCATTGACATGTCATTTTCCTATGTATAATTACATCAGTTGTGGTCTAGACGTGGGCTAGCAAACTTTCCAGGACACAGCTAAATTCTCTGTTTAGAGAGAATCTGTTAAATTCTCTGAGGAGTATGTAACAGGAATAAGGATGACACATATCTGATCTAACTTCTATATGCTTATCTTTTATAATAATACATTGCCAAAAATACCTCATACCATTGGTTATATGTTTAATCTCTATGAGTGGATATGTATGGTACCTGTTGAGGATTCTGTTTTTTAATTGAAGGATTACCCCTTATGGATCAAAGATGAGAATAAAAAGAGTGTATTCCTTCTACTTATTCTTCCAACATTTTCTAAAGGTAGCAATTTGCCAGTCCCCAAATATATTGTGTAAAATCAGGTTTTTTTCCATTTCAGAAATGATGAGATCTTAAAGGCAGAAAACTAGTCATCAATATGAGACCACTGACACAATCAGAAACTGGTCAAAAAAGAGACCTGGGCACATTTAGGCAAGAACTTCTCCAGTATCAGAATTACACATTTTTTTTTCTTTCTAGCCTGATTATAACTTGTCTGAATACAAGAACCATACCTTATATTTGCCTATATTTATTATAGTATGCATTTAGAAAGTAATAAATAGTGGTTAGCAGGTATACCAGAAGTCAGAAGAAAAACTCTATTTTGTTATGCTATCGTTACTTTCTGTATTCATTTCACAGAATACAGTACCCATGAGACATTGTATTCTCACAGTATTTCTTTTTTATCCATAATCTCCAAAGTTCACTTGGAAAGAAAGAAAAAAAAAAAAACATTACTCTCATTATTATTATAAATAAAACCAAAGATTCTTCAAATGACATTTTATTTTTGTTGGCATATATTTTCCCAGTCTTGTATTTATTTGTCATATATTTTCCTAGTGTATCTACCTTTACATACCAAAGCTATTCAAAAAGAGCTAGCTTTACATGAGGGGTTCAACTCTGTGGGGAAAGGTAGGAGGCATTAGACCCCAATTGAAACTTATTTTATAATTCCCTTATAGACTATAGTAAGGTTTTGGGGGGATTTCCATATCTTTTAATGATTTACGTTTGAGAGAGAGAGAGAAATACAAAGTGTGAGGGGGGGAGGGGCAGAGAGAGAGGGAGACACAGAATCTGAGGCAGGCTCCAGGCTCTGAGCTGTCAGCACAGAGCCCAACATGGGTCTCAAACTCACGAGCCATGAGACGCTTAACCAACTGAACCACCCAGGCGCCTGTGGGGTTTTTCCATATTTAATACATTTTTTAATATTTATTAAATCTTATGTTAGTTAACACAGTGTTATATTAGTTTCAGGGGTACGATATAGTGATTCAAAAGTTCCATACATCACCCTGTGCTCATAACAAGTGCACTCCTTAATCCCTATCGCCTATTTTACCCCTCCCCTCTGGTAACCATCAGATTGTTCTCTAGAGTTAAAAATCTGTTTCTTGCTTTGACCCTCCCTCTCTCTCACTTTTTTCCTTTGCTTGTTTGCTTTGTTTCTTAAATCCCATATATGAGTGAAATCATACAGTATTTGTCTTTGTCTGACTTATTTAGCTTAGCACTAGACTATAATAAGGTTTAAAACAAAGTAAAAGCTGTTACAGAATTTGCATAGTTATATGGGACTTCTTTTACCTTTAAAGTACAGAGTATTCATCAGGCTATAATGCATCTGACTAGGTTAATTTTTTTTTAAGTTTTGGGTTTGGCCTTGCTTTGATATTTATTTTTAACATCAAGAGTATTCATAGAAAGGAACCACTGCAGAAATGGATCCAAGTTTCTGTATTAGTTACCTTCTGTGACAACCATCTCAAAATCTGAAGTTAAATCTTCTGAAATTTTTAATTTCAAAATTATACCAACATCTGACTATGAGATATCATATATCTCTTATTAACCAATTACATATGTTTGATATTAGTTCATTCTCTGTGGAAAAAATAGGATACCTTCTGTAGTCTTCAGAGGCTCCACAAGGTTACTAGGAAAAACAAGAACATACATTTTTAAAAAAAAATACAACATATGTCATATGTTATGATTTCAGAAAGGCTTTCACACTCCCTTAATATGAATTACATGGTGGGAATCGCTAACTTAAATAGATATTACAAGGAAAAACAAAACAAAACCAAAAAAAGTGTTTTCCATTCTACCTCATGACCTTGCTTCACTCCTATGACCAATGACAATGGCTTTTTCTTGATGATGCCATTTAGCTTACTTTGATCCTTACAATGCACAAGAAATACTTTCATCACTGACATTGATTTGTTATGCATTTGACTTTTTGATGAAATGGAGGGATAAATCCCTCCTTGTTCTATTAGTATGATGGCATGGCATTACAAATTACATGTTTGTTTTCCAGTAAAATATAAATGACACTAGAGAAAGCAATTTATTCTAAAACCATAGTATAAACTCCTATATTTTCAAAGAACTGATGTAATCAAGTTGATAAACCATGAACCAGGCTTATTTAAATGAGTTGTCTTTTGGCATATGGAAAGAATTATTTTCTGTTATGAAAATCAAACAAGCTGTTAGTGAATCACAGAAGACAAATACAGAAAATTGCCTTGTGAAATCACATTTCAGGAGGATCCATCGCCCATAGCAATGATAAAAGAACAAATGGAATATCAGAATGAAATGTGTCTGTGTTAGCAATAGAGAAGACAAAATCTTCTTTCCTAATATTGTTCTAAACATATTAAATATTAATCATGCCAATAACATAAGTGTTTGAATAACTGAGATACCTATAGTACTGCCAAAATCCCACAAAATTAAAACTGTGTTTCCAGGAGTAATGGTGGATTAGATATTCTGGCTGCTCCTGTTTTTGCAAACAAGAAAAAATGCTAGGTAAAATGATTTTCTAATATCTTAAAACACATTAATGAACTGATAAAAGCATTGAGAAGTACAAAGAGGTTAAAAAGAAAGAAGTTTTATTTCAAAGAAGTAAGCAGAGCACTAAAACGTACTTGCATATTGCAAGAGGTTTTGCTGAGAAATTCATCTTTAGTTTTCATAAGTTTTAAAGAAATGGATGCCTGGAGAAAAGCCCAAGAAACATCGAAGATATAGATACTACTAGAAAACTTCCAAAATATTCCTGGAAACTCAAAGTACTACACCTTCAGTGTAAAGGTGAGTTAGAAATAATCTTGGACTGGGGCACCTGGGTGGCTCAGTCAGTTAAGCCTCTGACTTGGGCTTAGGTCATGACCTCACAGCTACTGAGTTCGAGCCCTTAGGCTCTGTGCTGACAGTTCAGCTAGGAGCCTGAAGCCTGGAGCCTGCTTCTGATTCTGAGTCTTTCTCTCTCTGCCCCTCCCCTGCTCATGCTCTGTCTCTCTCTCAAAAATAAGTGAATATTAAAAAAAAAATTTGTAAAAAAAAAAAAAAAAAAGGAAATAATCTTGAACCCCACATGAAAAATTTTAAGAAAATTCAGCAAGTGAAAAACAACACTGAGTTTGAAGTGATCTCCCCCAAAAATGTGCAACCACAGGTGGGTCTTTCCTCAGTTTGCAACCAGTGTAGTTCAAATAGCTGTAAGGTATGAGTTTGATTAAAAGTGGTCATAGAAACAAAACAAACAAACATAGAGGGGGAAAAAGGAGAGAGGCAAACCATGAAAAAGACTCTTAACTGTAGAGAGCAAACTGAGGGTTGCTGGAGGGGAGTTGGGAGAAGGGGATGGGTTAAATAGGTGATGAGTGATAAGGGAGGCACTTGTGATGAGCACTGGGTGTTGTATATAAGTGATGAATCACTAAATTCTACACCTGAAATTAATACTACACTGTACGTTAACTAACCAGAATTTAAATAAGAACTTGAAACAAATAAACAAACACACAAAAGGTCATGAATTGGAAGTGCCTCAGACTCCTAGAAGGGGAACAACTTTACTGAAGAAAATCATTACTGGAGGAAAAACTTTCATGTAAGATCTCAATATTTAACACATAAAATGTTCAAGAAATAGGAGCACTCCATCAAAAATAACAAGCACACAAGGAAACAAGACACCATGAGGAATAAGACCAGCAGACTTTCAAACCACTTGACCTGTTGGAATTATCACATATAAAATACCATATAATTGTGTTTTCCACAATCCAAAGAAATGATATAATTTTAGAAGTGTAAAACAATAACATAATAGAATGACAATGGAACAAAACCAAGAATTTTTAAAATTAGCAAATATATTTGAAATACAAACAAGTGGAAGTTCTAGAAATAAAATGCATATTAAAGAAGACATTTTTAAAAATCAATGAATGAATTTGATAACAGATTAGAATAGTTGAAGACAGAAGTAGTAAATTCCAAAACATATCTGAAAAGAGTAGTCCAGAAGTCCAGTGATATAGAATACTAGAAATTGAGTTTGAAATACATGGACCAAGGACAAAGTTTAACTTAGTTCCCATTGGAATTGCAGAAGAGAAGAGAATAGAGCAGAAAAAATTTTAAGAGTAATGATGAGAAATTTTTAGAAAAGTTGAAAATCACCAGGAAGGAAGGCTCAGGAAGGCCAGTCCACTGCAACTGGGGTAAATGAAAATAAAGCCCATATCCAATGACACCACAGTAAAAGTGGCAAACACAGAGACAAAGAGAAAATTTTAAAACAACCAAACAGAAAACACAGATTGCTTCAAAGGAAGAATAATTAGACTGACACTAATTTACCAACAGCAATATAGAAAGAATACAGTGAAATAATATCAACGTGCTGAAAGAAAATAATCATTAACATCAAATAGATACATGGGAAAAAAAGTCTAAAGGCTGCACATCAGGTAAAGGGAAGTGATCCAACATTAAATATTTGAGCCACAAACAGAAATAAAAACAGAAAATAGCAACCATGTGAGGAAAGCAAAACAAAGACTGACTGTATACAACATAATAATTACATCTTGAGAAAGGTTAAAGACAGAATAAACTGTAAGACAAAAAATAGCATATAAAGGCAGAGAGTTCATGAAATAGAAAAATTTTTTTCAACTCTTGTATCATTTGTGAGGCTAATGATATTGATTAGCTTTAGAATTTGACAAATTAAAAAATCAGTAACAGCAACAGTAAAACAATGTCAATTCTCTTCCAATTCCATAGGGGCTTATATCAGTCAAGATTCCAGCATATTAGAATAATTTGAATCAGGAGACCAATAAGACTATTATAAGGGAACAAGTAGAATGTAGGGAAACCTAAAGGGAGAATTCAGTATTTTGGGCTGTTACCACCTCTAGACCCAAAGGGATGAGGGGAGACAGCAACTACAAGAATCTTCAAGAAAAGCCTATAAAGATAGATAGCTTTCCAGAGAGGAATTGTAAATGTAGACAAGGCAACAAAGCCAACCCAAAATGACCATACAAAGTAATAAATACCCCAAATCCCTCTCCTTTCTGCCATCACTGACCTGCTTGGGTTCATTGTTAGCTAAACCTTGCCAAGTAACAGATGGCAAAGGAACACATTGATGTAATCCAGACATGTCAGTCTCCTGTGGCAAGAGACTATGATGGAGTAAAGCAAGACAATGGATGTGGAAAGCAAAGAGATTTCTAGGTTTCATGTATGAATAAGCTTCACTGCAGCATTTTTGTGGTAGCAGACTCTTGGAAGCACACAGAGTTCAAATATAGTGGGCACACATCATGAAATCCTAGGCAGTACTTAGAAGGCAGGCCACATGGACAGAGAGCAAAAAGGCAAGTCCTAAATCAATCATGCTGAATTTAAAAATAAAAATTGTAAGGAAGAAAGAGACATCCAGTTCAATAACATCTCCCTAAATTAAAAACACATGCATACGGAATTACAATCCACACTTAGAAAGATCATATGAAAACAAAACGTTCATAGGGATTTGGTATAACATGAGGGAAAATAAAGAAAAACAAACAAATATATAAATATGCATATAATACAAAAGAGGGCCTTACACACAAGCACTGGAAATTATGATAATGTACCATGAATTGAACATTATAGTTAATTCACTGAAAAATGATACTTGATAAATCTAAAAGAGAGTAAAGAAAAGAGAAAAAAGAAACACTGTGGGTTTTTTTGGAAGTAAATATATCTATAATTACAACAAACATAAGGATATATATTATTATTATTAACTATAAAACAGTAATACTAAATAATGATAAAGTTTTAAAAGCTTTGATTCTCTAAGAAAACCTAATAATTCTAACATAGAATAGACTGAATAACATGGCTTCTGAATACACACAGTAAAAATTGATAGAACAAGAGAAATTGACAAATCCAGAATCATACTGGTAGATTTTGACACATCTAATTTACTGATTAAGCAGTTAAAATTAAATCAACAGTAGTATCGAAGATGCAAACAGATGTTTATAGGTGATCTAACACATGCATATATAATGCACCCCAAACTTACATATATAATACACCCCAAACACATTTTATTTTCAAGCTTACATAGAGGATTTCCCATTCAGGTGATGATGGGTTCTCTTGTAGTAGACAAACACAGACAAAATATAAAAATCTATCAGTTTGAAGACATTTGAGACACACGAATCTAGCAAAGATTGAATTAACAAAGATCTGGGAGAAAGTGGAAAAAGAGCCCACTTCAGCCTCATTCATTCCCAGTTTTTACACCAAGATGTTTGCTGATTTGTTAAGCACTCTTTTCATCAGTCTTAATGGGCTATAGAGCAAACAACTAGTGTATTGAGCCTTCCATGGAGGAAAAAGTCATAGTAAAGACCCTATGCTTTTAGCTAAAATTCCTAAAAGATTACTTCCTAGGAGTGGAATTGAACCAAAAACAGACCAGATCTCATAAGACTAAAGCCCAGTCTATAATCAGTTTTTTTCTAGAGGACAATATAACATCCAGGGAATCATATTATCCCTACAATTTTTCATATAACCTGTTTAGCATCATTAAAAAATTACTCAAAATATCAGGATGCAAGACCAAATGATCAGCACCAAGAAGAAAAGCAGAGTAGAAAAACTATTGCAGGTCACCTGTATGCTGGCATTATAAGAAATGAACCAGGGACACCTGGGTGGCTCAGATGGTAGAGCATGAGACTCTTGATCTTAGGGTTGTGAGTTCAAGTCCCAGGTTGGGTGTAAAGCTTAGTTTAAAAAATTATATATACATATATATATATATATATATATATATATATATATATATATGTGTGTGTGCATTATATATTAATTATATATAATTATATATATATATCAGAATAAACTAATATATTTATGTCTTCTCTTAAATAAAATACAAATTTGGAAAATGTTTTTTGATGACTGGAAACTATAAAAAAGAGAACCAAATGTGTATTCTTGAATGGATATACACAAATTTGAAATAAAGTTGAATGGATGTAGTTTAATAGCAGATTAGAAACAGTTGATGAGAAAACTAATGAAATGGAAGATCAGGCTGAAGACATCAAACAGACTGAATCATAAAGAGAAGACAGGATGAAAATATTTTTTTAAAAAGAGGAGTTATAGAAGAAATAGTCAAAATTTTTACCATGATGTAATTAGTACCCAGAAGAAGAGAGAGGTAATGAAACAGAAATGATAACTAAAAAAATAATAATAAAATTTACCAAGGGACATATCCAAGAAGTTCTACAAACCACCATAAAGAAATGTACATGATAGTAAAACTGTTGAAAATAAAAATATTAAAAACAGTCAAGAAATAATAAATATTATCTTCAAAAGGCTAATAAGACTGAAAACTGACTTCTCAACAACAAAGAATGGAAGTCAGATGTCAATGTAATATTTTCAACTTCCTAGTAGAAAATAAATACCTACCTACTTAAAATATTTACCAATATTAAGGGACAATAAAGACACTTTGAGAGAAAACAAAAACTGAGAAAATAAATCATCAATAAACCCAAACTAAAGAAATCATTACTAAAGTTTCCTTAGGCAAAAGGAAAATAATCCATGCAAAGTATAGCGATGCAACAATTCAGAGTTTAAAAAAAGGCAAATATGTGAGTAAATCTAAATAAAGATGAGCAAAAATATTACCTTTTGGAAATACATTTATAATCTTAAGATATAACAAATCATACTTTTTTTTTTTTTTAATTTTTTTTTTTAAACGTTTATTTATTTTTGAGACAGAGAGAGACAGAGCATGAACGGGGGAGGGGCAGAGAGAGAGGGAGACACAGAATCGGAAGCAGGCTCCAGGCTCTGAGCCATCAACCCAGAGCCCGACGCGGGGCTCGAACTCACGGACCGCGAGATCGTGACCTGAGCCGAAGTCGGATGCTTAACCGACTGAGCCACCCAGGCGCCCCTAACAAATCATACTTTAAAGCAAGGAGCATTTCTAGAATAAAGAGAGAATTTTACAATATAAAGATACATGTTATCATATATATATATATATATATATATATATATATATATATATATATATATAAATTTCATCAAGGTGTAGATTTTAGAATAGCATCAAAAATATGTTGTGTAAAAATAAAATATGTGTGTAGTATTTGTAGAGAAACTTATAAAGCATTACTAAAAGTCTTTAGAGAATTAAATAACCTGGAAAATGTACTATATTCGTGGATTGGATGACAATACTATAAAGATGGCACTTTTTCCACAAGTTAATCTATAGAGTCAAAGATATTTCCAATTAACAGATTTGAAATCAAAATCACAGGTTTGGAGGCAATGGAAGGGATGTCATAAGTTAACTTTATAATATATGCTAAGAGCAAATAGCTATAAATAGCCAAGACATTCTGAAGAAGTAAAGCAAGGTGACAAGATTCGATTCACAAGATAAAATTCATTATACCTTTAAATGATGGCACTTGTGTATTGGTGTAAAGATGAATACACTGACCATGGAGTAGAGATTCCAGAAATGAGCCTACGTATTTATGACTGAGCAAGTATCACAGATGCCTGGGGGAAGAAAACAGATAATTTGACAAATGATACCTAGACATTTGGGTATCATGTGGGGAATAAATGTAAAATTGGACATCTACCTGAAAACATCCACACATACTATTTTCAGGTAAATTAAAGCAAATGTAAAAGGCAAAATTTTGAAAGACAGTAAAGTTAATTCATCATCTGAAAGGGAAGGGAAGGGAAAGCTTTCTTAAACAAGATACAATAAATGAAAGCAAAGGGAAGTATTGATAATTCTGACAACTTAAGAACTTGTCTTCATTAAGATATCATATAATGAAAAGATGAGCCACCAACTGGGAGAAGCTATTTGTAACACATTCGTACTTAGATATGTAAAGAACATCTACACATCAATAAGAATATAAAACAAATAATATATATTAAGGCAGTAATAAAGTAGCACTTAACACTCACCACCTCAAGCACCAGAAAGGATGAACAATAAAAACCATTATTCAGTGTTAGTGGGAGAACACACTGTTGAACAACAAAAAGCAAACTGCAAACAAACACATACACTATAATTTCACTCCTATAAACTTCAAAAATCTAGAACGCTGAGTCATATATTACTTAGGGAAATAAACAAATGTAGGAAAAAACCAAGGTCTAACTAAGGTAATGACTAAAGCAGGAGTCAGGTACTAATTGCCTTCAACGGAGGTAACTTCCTCTAGGGAATTGAAAGATAATGGTAATCTTCTTTTTCTTAAACTTGGTCCACTGTATCATTGTTCTTAATATCTGACATCTGTTTTATAAATTATCTATTATAACTATTCAAATAGCTAATAAGCACAATTTTCAAGAAGAGTTTTGATATCCTTCTAGACGGACTCAAAGTAGCTTCTAACAATTTGCCAGTAATTTCCCAGAAATGGTGTATTGGCTCCACAGCCTGGACAGAATATTTCATAATATTTGGAACCGAGCAATTTCTGGCAGCACCAGCCCTTTTGTAACCTTATTTAGCATATTATTGGCAGAAGGCAAAAATTGTTAATCAAGAGAAAGTCCTTCTGATGGATCTTGGCATGTCCAATAATTTGGCAAGGAATGATCATGAATTTTTAAAGAAATGTATCCACAAAGAAGAACAACCCTTTCTGCATGAAGTAAATTCTAACAGGGCACCCTAGAACCCAAATCTATGGGATATTACAGTACTGCCTTATGGAGATAGATATGTGAATTGAATTTTATAAACTATAGAAGCCTTCCTTTTAGCTAGCTACTCAACAGTGGACATAATTTTTCAATTTTGTGCTATAGTAAAACTCAGATGAAAAAGAGAAGCAATCCAATCCTTTCTGGGTTACACTTTTTGCACCAGAATTTGGCTAAACATGTCCTGTGGAGTACAGGCAGAGTGGGTTCCTGACAAAGTGACATGACTTGAGAATACTCCCATCCTCCAAGAAATATTTTTATAGCCTGCTGCTACCCAAATTTCTCATCCCATATTTTAATATCTCTAGTAGAGGTGTCAATCATCCCTTTGAGTGAATGAGTTTATGACGTCCTCTCCTGAGAAAAGTAAATCACAGGGTAAGTCACATGAAGAGAAGAGGAAGGACTGTTTCATCCAAAATCATCTGAATTTATGGCTGAGGACAACAGGGAAGTATAGTAAGTGTGAAGGAGTTGCTACAGAAGGAAGAAACGGGTGAGGAAATTTGAAGGCAAGATTCGAAGGCAAATGTCACCTACCTTGCTATTTATCACATTCAAACATTCGTTAGATTCTTCTAAACTCTAACTTCCCTAAGGGAAGCAGTTACAAAAGGGTGCTGTAGTGCAAAGGGCAAAAATAACTACTTTCACCTTCGGCAGAAATCCACGAAGTGACTGCCAGCAGCCATCATTTTGGTTGACAGCTAAAGGAAACGAGCTGCATTTTCTTAAATACTGTTTAATTGACCTATGAAAGAATGTGGGGTTTTTTTCACATTTATTTATTCGACAGAGAGAAAGTGTGTGGGAGGATGCACAGGGGAGAGGCAGAGAGAGGAGAGAGAGAATCCCAAGCAGGCTCCACACTGTCAGTGCCGAGCCTGATGCAGGGCTCCATGCGGGGCTCGATCTCACAAACTCCTGAGATCATGACCTGAGCTGAAATCCAGAGTCGGATGTTTAACAGACTGAGCCACCCAGGTGCCCCTTCCCTTAGGCCAATGTATTTCCATAAAAATCTCATTCTGTGTTATCAATTTGCCCATTTACAAACTACCTTGAAAACAAGAAAGAAAATCAGTCAATCTGATTATTATAATTGCTTACCTTTAACATGCATCTCTTTCTTGATGTACGTGATTGCTGTACATGAAAGAGGCACACAAAAGACGAAACAAACTACTGTGAAAGTGACTTCAACTCTGACGGGAACAGGCAATCACATGCTACCGTCTCCATCTAACACAGTGGTCACACACAGCTAGTGAGTGCATCACTCATCCCGCTAGTATGAGGAATTAAATTTTAAATTTAAATTTAATTTACATTTAAATTTGAAACTTATACTGAAGTTAATTATTGGAAAACATTTAAATATGTTTGGAATAACTTAAATATGTGGGGTCAGCTTTTTCAACTTTAAATTTTATAAAATTTATAGTATTTCCAATGAAAATTTAGCATCCAAATTGAGATGTAGTTTAAGTACACACCAGACTCTGAAGCTTTGGTACAAAAAAAAAGCAAAGCCTCAATAGGTCATTAGTAATTTTAAAATCAATATAGGTTGAAATGACAATGTTTTTGCTATTTTGGATCAAGTAAAATATACTATTAAAATTAATTCCACTGATTACTTTTTACATTTTGTAATGTGGCTCTGGGAAAAATTTACATTTGTGGCTTGCTATGTAGGCAGTTTTGGAGGGAAAATGTGGTAACATGGAATATGTAGAAAATTGGGAGCTGAGTTGCATTCAAACTGGGTCTCCTTCAGATTACGCCTGTGTAACCGGGAACAAGTCACCTAACGTCCCTGAACTTTAATTTGCGTGTGTGTGAATTAGGTAATACTTCTGAATGAACAAGACTGTTGAAAGGCTTCAGTAAAATACCTTAGGAGAAGGCCTTGAGAAAACTCCGAAGCACTGGTCAGATGCCAGTTATTTTCAGATATTTTATCTTAATCAAGTGTACACTTGAATCGTAAGCTAGATGAAGGTTAATAAATAATTATGCTTCTATTTAATCACTGAGAATAGTAAAATTGGCTCTAAGCTATAAAACTGTATTCCAGGAAGTTTCCAGAATGCCAAGAGGCTTATAGCAGAGATCCAAAGTGCTGATTTCTAAGGTAGGAAAAGTCTGGTGCTTGAATATTTGGCCGCCTTGGTGATTGCCTTTAATAATATGAAGCTACCGCCTGAAACCCATTTCAGCACATTTGTTTCGCAGGTAAGCCTTAAACAGTGGTAGAGTAGGATACAGGTTTTCCCCACTATCCGAAGCAATTACCATTAATTTGTATGGAAAAAATTTTGAGCATTCCCAGACCCAAAAAACACATCCCTTACGCTTTTCTGATACCTTACGCACATATTGCTAACGGATGCAACAAAATAAATCAAGATAAAGCACAGATGCTCACCCAGTTCAAAGCATTGGTGTCTTGAGGCTGAGATGCTGAGTGTAGCTCCCAGGAAAGGAACCTGCGGGTACGTCCTGCCCCCGCAACGGCTCACCGCAAAGCAAATGCTGAATGCCGTTCGCTGTTGGCCTTTTCTCATAAAAACAAAAACCCTCTCTGGATTTCTTGCAGTTTGCGAAAACAGATACTAAGGTAGGTCTTCTATAAAAGCAAAGTAGCGCAACATGAACTTTTGAAAAGCGGGAGATACCTGTAGAAGGCAATTGAGGGCTTGCATTAAGTGCCAGAGTCAATCAAGTCCCGTTTTCTTCTCAGACCACGGAGAGGAGAACTGTGTGTGCAACAAATATAATTAAACAGCGTTTCACTCATCTTATTTGACAGATTAATCTCCACTGGAAGAGTGGGCTGATGAAATGTATACATTGGAAAATTTTGAGAAAAATTTACAAAGCTGTTCTAAATATTAAGACATAATTGACTCTAAATAGCTTCTGAGCAGCACCCGTTTTATAGAAAGCCACACTTTCTTTTTTTAATTTGAGGGAAAGAGCGCGCACACGTGCAAGCTGGGGAGAGGGGAAAAGAGAATCTTAAGCAGGTTCCATGCTCAGCATGATGCAGGTCTGAATCCCATGACCCTGGGATCATGACACAAGCCGAAATCAAGAGTTGGCCACCCAACTGATTGAGCCACCCAGATGCCCCTAGAAAGCCTCACTTTCAAAGTGATATGAAAATAGCTACCTCCATTGCATATTGTAATCATTTATGAGTCATATTGTCCCAGTTAATCAATGATATGGCAATAAATTAATTTAAATGGCCCCTTTTTGCATTGCAAAATCTCGGTCAACAACAACAACAACAACAACAACAAAATCCTAGTTGAAAAACTGTATTCAAAGTAGTTTCATCACTAAAGGCATTCTACTGCAAATCCTTGATTCTTGTCAGAAGTCTATGGTGTAGACTGAAATTACTTACTAAAGAAATGGAACTCGTCCTCCTTGGTTTATGCTGAACCTTATTATGCATGCTCATTCTTTCCAGGAATTGTTAACTGCCAAAAATGTTCATGGCCAAAATTCTTCTAGAGCCATGACCTTGTCTATTTTGTCACAGTTTTTAATAATTTTGAGGTACAAGTAGATTTGAATTATAGGATTTCAGCAAATAACTCCCTTGTTCTTTTGGTAATATTAGAAACATAATTCTCAACCACTCCCGCCTAGTTTTCTAGAACACCACAAACCCCTCGGACAGCAAGAGGCTAACCCACTGTAATTCTCTTCTCTGCCCTTTTTGCTAATCACCCTTGGATGAATTGTAAAAGCATGTGCGTTTGTGCCTTACCTAGTCTTCCTGTGAGATTATTAATTTCTCACAATCTCTCAATCTCACCATTGATTTCTATGGTAAGCATATGTAGAGACTATGACTTTTTAATGCTAACATTGTCTTGGAAACTATTAACAATGTAAGACAAAGGGATAAATTGCACAAAATTAATATAATTAAGTGAACTTTTACAAATTATCATTTAGGAAGAAAAATATAAAACTTATGGAGAGTGAGCTTTAAGCATTTTACATTTGTTTTCAATTTTAACAATAATGCTAATAGTGAGCATGTAGTGGACATCCATCCCAAGACCAAAGATGAGTTATCTTTGATTCTCCCAACATGCCTATAGTATAGGAACTATCATTATGTCAAATTTACAAGCTCTCTGAGACCTAAAAGGATTTAAAAAGCATATGATTGCTCTGTGGAAAGATCCATTCATTAGCCATTCAGGTACCCAGGATGATAGAGTTTCTATCTTTATTTGTGCTTCTTTAGTGCTAGACTTCAGGAAGGGACTATAGTGATCCTGCACTGGTGTTTGACCTTCCGCCTTGAAATGATACCCAATTCTACTGACATTTCATTGGCTAAAGCAAGTTACATGACCACATACAACTTCAAAAGGAAAGACAAAATGAAATTCTACCTTGTGTCAGAATGAGAAATGGAACCATTGTGCCTCTAATGACCTCCATACATATCAAAGATATGCTGCTTAAGTGATTTTGTTCTCACGAAGGAGTTATAGAACACAATTTAATACTATATTTATGTTGAACTCTGATCACACATCCTAATTCTTACAATTTATTTATTGCCATATTCTATAGTTCCAATGTACGGATAAACTACACTAAGAAAATTCAGTCTATAGCTTCAAGTCCAATAATAAACACTTATCTTGAAAATCCCTTTTTATTTCTCTCCTTGAAAAGTTGAACCAGGGACTTGGAGATGCTTACAATAATCTATATTACCTCACTTTTCTCACTATCCTTTCCAAATATATTATCCTCCATCATAAATGTCCTTTAGGTTAGTGTCCTCAGGCTTCACCTACATCATTAATATAATTATAAAAATGGAGAATTTCTGTCCATCTCCTTAGTTTCTTTACTCCCTGTTTCCATCATGAGCAATAAAGAGGTAACTAGCTTCTTTTCTTTTCTTTTTCTTCTCTTTTCTTTGAATTCTATGTAACCTTTCTTGGCATTGTTGTATAAGGAGTATAGAGATTTCTCTGAGTAATATTTAGGGGTGGTCCTGACATGACTCTGAAACATTAATTCACATTATTAGCTTTTTAAAAATTTTTTTACATTTATTTATTTTTGAGACAGAGAGAGACAGAGCACAAGTAGGGGAGGGGCAGAGAGAAAGGGAGACACAGAATCTGAAACAGGCTCCAGGCACTGAGCTGTCAGCACAGAGCCCGATGTGGGGCTCAAACCCATGAACCAGAGATCGTGACCTGAGCCAAAGTCAGATGCTCAACAGACTGAGCCACTCAGATGCCCCCACATTATTAGCTTTAAACATTTCCATTTTCCAGTGAATTTTTATATGCTTGTTTAATATTTTCCCACTCTGTGACATTCAAAATATTCCACAGCCTCCAGTGTTTGGTTGACATTGTAGAATCCTTCTCTGAACCTTCTCCCCAGATCAAACCACAAAATATCTTAAGTTTCCTCAGTGATATTTTGTTTCTTTTATTGAAACCTGAGAGAATATGAACGTAACAGTTAGGCAATGACTAGAATGGTTATAAAATAAATAATTCAGAAAATAAATATTAAAATCGTTTAAGGTTAAACTCTGTTCTTTTGTGTGATAAAACCCTGAAAACAGCCTGAATTATTTTGGATGGTGTCTGACTGCAATAAAAAAAAAAAAAAGAAAGAAAGAAAAGAAAAAAAGAAAAACACAAAACCTTCAGAAGGTAAAAGGAAGAGAAATGTAAACTAAAAACAACCAAAGGAAACTATTTTCAATGTCATTACTTCCTTGGAGCACCTGGGTGGCTCAGTCAGTGGAGTGTCCGACTCTTGATTTTGACTCAAGTCATGATCCCAGTGTGGGGGGTTCAAGTCCCACGTTGGGCTCCGTGTTGAGTGTGAAGGCTGCTTGATATTCTCTCTCTCCATCTACCCCTCCTTCACTTGCATGCACATACTCTCTCTTTCAAAAACAATTAATTAATGAATTACAAGTTTTTCCAACCAGTTTTCTTAGCATTTATTCTTGCTTCAGGAACATTATTTTATTGTTTTGATTAAAAACTATGAGTCAACAATTTTTACTGTTTGCCTATTGTAGGCTACATATAGATCTTTCTTACCCAGAAATTATTTAAAAGTGATGTGACCTTTACCAGATTTTAAGGATAAAGCTCTTTATTTAATTCCATCTTAAAATGCAGTAAATCATCTCATCACTAGACAAAAAACATGATAAAAAGCCACTTGTGAAAAAATTATGTTGTTGGTATATCTTAACTGGAACGCTGTTCCAGAATATAATAATAATGAAATTTACTTTCATTACTGATTTTTGTCATCAGAAGTGATGTCAATATAATTAGTATAGTTAGTACTATTTATTTTATTTTAGTACCTTATTAGTACTTCATTAGTATGGTTAACTGCTCCTGGTAAAAATCGATTTGGCCTAATGCTAAATTTCAAGATAAAATATAAGGCCGAACATATGAAGGTATTGAATTTTTAAAATATTTTTAATACTTGGATTGTATTCTAAAATTTATCTTGGTGTACATTAACATATTAATTGAGAGTAATGGGGTGGTCTACATTAAACCAAGTCTCCTAAGGTATAATAATTTCTGTACTTCTCTTCACATTTATCTATTCTCTTTCCCCCTTACCTGAAAAGTCTGGAAACAATAATGGCCCTCTAGAGATTCTTTTGTGAGACTGGGAGAGCTTCCCTGACATTTTATTAAGGCACATGAGTAAAAATTACTAAAGAGGCAAGCTCTACACAAAGGTGACAAATCATTTGGGGACTGGGATCTGTAGCAGTATCTTAAAAAATAAAAATTGAATACACCCAACAAAACATTTCCATCAAAGCATTTATTTTAATATGCCCCATTCTCTTCAGTTGGGCAAAATATTTTTCAAAAGAGTAAGCACTGCTATCATTTAACAGCAACCATTCATTACCACGTGGCAGGCGGTGTACTGGGAGCTAAATTTACATTATCTCGTTTAGACCCTATGTCAAACCTGAAATGAAAGGTAGGTATTTTCACCAAAATTTAACATATGACCAAACTAGGCTCAGAAAAATAAAGAACTTGCCCAACCTAAAACTTGCCAGGACCCCAGATCATTATAATATTCCATTTACTATGAGCAGATTAACCAAGCATAATTTTTCTCATATGGTTTTACATAACCTTTGAAACCTAACCAATTTAATTTTTTTCCCACTAAATTGACTGGGTTTTTTTCCCCAAAAAATACACCTTTTGTCCCTCTTTTTGTCCAATAAGTATATCATTTGTAAGGGTGATGACAAGAAGCTCATCCAGGGGCGCCTGGGTGGCTCAGTCGGTTGCGCTTCCGACTTCGGCCCAGGTCACGATCTCACCGTCTGTGAGTTCGAGCCCCGCGTCGGGCTCTGTGCTGACAGCTCAGAGCCTGGAGCCTGCTTCGGATTCTGTGTCTCCCTCTCTCTCTAACCCTCCCCCACTCATGCTCTGTCTCTCTCTGTCTCAAAAATAAAATAAAACATTAAAAAAAAAAATTAAAAAAAAAAAAAAGAAGCTCATCCAGGGTTTGAGAAAACATTCTTAGCTCTTCCAGGAATTATTGGGATTCTACTTTTGGTGTTCAGGATTGCCAATGTTTACTAATAGTTCATAAGTATCCTCCAAGTGCTTAGTAAATCTCCTAGAATTCATGTTAGTTTCCACATAGACTATCAGATCATGGATGCCTCAGGGTACCCTAATGGTGTTAGTAGTTACTGGCTGGAGAGCAAACTTCCAAGATGCTATCAGACAAATGGTTAGTTCTATCCATGGCCTTGAAATAGAATTCTAAAACCCTTGGAAAAAAAACATTTCTAAACTCTATAAATATTTTAAAATGAAAAAGTAATAAACATCTGGAACTTGAATAATTCTTTCTGACAGTTTGATCAGATAAATCATAGAGGGAAAGCTATCATGTAGTTCAGAGGCAACCCTTAGTATAATCAGGAGATTGGTTTTGTATTTTTACTTGATTAGGAGTTCAAAATTATACTCAAGGGATTTAGATTTAAATAGATTCTAAGCAACAAGTGCAAGAAAAGGCTAATATTTTTTAAATAGCAATATTATCATTATGGTATATTCCTTTTTGCTCAGCAATATTATTTTAGATTCTTTTTAATATTTATTTTTGAGAGAGAGAGAGAGAGACAGAGCATGAGTGGGGGAGGATCAGAGAGAGAGAGGGAGATACAGAATCAAAGTCTGCTCCAAGCTCCCAGCTGTCCGCACAGAGCTCACTGCAGGGCTCTGACCCACAGACCACGAGATCATGACCTGAGCTGAAGTCTCACACTTAACCAACTGAGCCACCCAGGTTCTCAGCAGTCTTGACTATACTAAAAATAGATAAATGCTAGATACAGAGACACTGAGATACACAGACACATACATGACATATTTGTTGACTCTTGAAAAATGAGATATTATATAACTCTGATGAATTCAGAAACTCTTTTAAAATTCTACTTTACATTTCTGAATTAAAGTGATTAAATTGACCAAAGCTTCCTGAGATACCAAAAATATTTAGCTCATTCAATGAATCATGGCTAATTAAGTTATCTACCAGGAAAAAAAATCCACATCTTACATTTAACTCCATGTCTATATTTAAGGAACTTGAAATAAGATACTCCTCAGGAAGCTTAACAAAAATAAAAACAGTCTTGTCCTCTGTATGAAAATAGGTAGAGGTCAGACTTTTAAAAATATCACAGAGATCAGTAAATAATAGGAATATATACTCTAAATATTTGTTTGAATGTAAAATAGATTGGCAGATAAGAGTGTTATTTAAATTAGGATATTAATCTATTAGTTTCAGAGCACTGAGAGGTGAAAAAAATAATAGACGATAGATAGATAGATAGATAACAGATAAGAAAAAAATTATCCCTGCTAAAATTTCCAGAAGAATTCATTAAAAGTAATTTTCATGGAATAGGAATGAAAAAAGTGGATGCAAATTTTAATTTGTAATGTTGAAGTCCATCAACTAGTCCAAGTACTAGTTAGTATCTTCTTGACCTATCAGATAATCTGATGTTAAAATTCCAGAAGAAAATACAGAATATCCCACCAGCCTCCCCTGGAGCTGATCTCTACCTTAAACCATGGGAAGTCTAAGAGATCCAACTGAAACTAGCTTCACTGAAAAATAGAAGTGAAATGAGTCAGTAAGCCCAGATAGTAATGGAACAACCGTGAGGCTGGGGCTTTCTAATGGGATGCTTATTGATTTTCTTGTTGCTCTCTTAAATTTCCAAAAGAAGACGTTATAAAATAGTATGATAAGAAATAGGAAAATCTCACCTACAGGTTATCAAACGTTTTCTATGTCCTTGGGCTTTCCTAGGTATATTATCTAGTCACATTTACCTCATCCAATCCCCACTGTAACTCTATAGGTTGGATACAATTATCTCCACTTTACTGTTTAAAAAGATATCCTCAGAGAGTTTCCCAGGTGCAAGTGCATTTCAAACTTGTGGGCATATAAAAACTAACTTGGTTAGTTGATAAAAATACAGATTCCAGGCTTCTTCTCTTCTGAAGTCTCTAATTCAGTAGCTCTAGGATGGTGATTGAAAATCCATATTTTAAGCCTCTATGGTGACTTTTTTGGACGCAGTCAATTTGGGGACCACTACTTTCTACTTAGCTGCCTTGTGAGTGAGATGACCAGGTCCTGAGTTTTAGAGACAGTCAAAATAATTTGAGAGAAAATAATTGTGTATATTTGTCTGTTTTAGAATACAAATTTGTCATCTTATAAAGTGAAAGAAAAAAACACACTTTCTGCTTAATTTCATGTAAATATAAGACAAAGACACTTTCAGATTTGCGCTAACATGGCAACTATGGCAACGCAGAGATGTCCAACTCATTCATTAAAAATAACTCTGGAGGGGCGCCTGGGTGGCGCAGTCGGTTAAGCGTCCGACTTCAGCCAGGTCACGATCTCGCGGTCCGTGAGTTCGAGCCCCGCATCAGGCTCTGGGCTGATGGCTCGGAGCCTGGAGCCTGTTTCCGATTCTGTGTCTCCCTCTCTCTCTGCCCCTCCCCCGTTCATGCTCTGTCTCTCTCTGTCCCAAAAAAATAAATAAAAAACGTTGAAAAAAAAATTTTTTAAAAAAATAAAAAAAAAAAAAATAACTCTGGAGTAGCTAGCATCAGCACTGTATATATGACACCAATATAAGCATCTGACCTATCAACAGACTGAATGAAAGGACAGAAAAGGTTTGGAGGAAATGGTTGCTTCCTTCCGGAGACTTAGAGCATCATATTTAAGGGAGCAAAATATACACAGATGAAAAATATTAGGTAAAGGTAAAGTTCTTGCACCAAGCGTTAATTTTTTAACGTTTATTTATTTATTTTGAGAGAGAGAGAGCAGGCAGGCGAGGGACAGAGAGAGAGGTAGAGAGAGAGGGACAGAGAGAGAGGGATCCCAAGTAGGCTCTGCACTGTCAGCACAGAGGCTGATGCGGGGCTCGAACTCACGAACTGTGAGATCATGACCTGAGTCTAAATGAAGAGTCGGACACTTAACTGACTGAGCCACCCAGGCACCCCCACAGAGTATTAAATTTATAACTAGATTATCTACCTAATGAATGAATTTCAAAAACAATATGAGTTCCTCCCCACAAAGGCAGAAACTGTGATAGGAGGGCTTCCTAGAGAAGGGAACTGACCTCGCACCTTGAAACACAGGCAGATATGTATGCTGGGACTGGCGAGAAGATCACCCAAAACTACAGAAGGAACACGTGCCTAGGGCCTAGTGAGGAGACTGACATGGGGGAAATGAGAGTGTGTTTAATTGGATAGAAATTCTTAATAGTTTTATTCTTAGCTAGAGAGATCTTTGGAAGAACTATGCAGAATTTCCTTGACCGTGCATATCATCTTAAATTGACCACTCATTCATTCCTTCCTTCACTTAAGCAATCATCCTTGTATAGATAAACTCTTAATAGTTTTAATCATTTCATGAAAACTAGTATAAAACATTTTTATCTTCTTTAAACTATGTCTCTAGTCATATTTACTTCTTCCCCCACAAAAACAGTTGGATTTTTTAAGTGATATGAATTTAAAAACAAAAACATTTTTGTCTTCTCATACAGTTTGTCTAGTATATTATGATTTTGAAGTCTGAATCAAAGGTCCATAAATTGTAAAGGGTGCCTGGGTGGCTCAGTCGGCTAAGCATCCAACTTCAGCTCAGGTCTTGATCTCGTAGTTCTTGAGTTCTAGCCCCGTGTTGAGCTCTGTGTTGACAGCTCAGGGTCTGGAGCCTGCTTCAGATTCTGTGTCTCCCTTTCTCTCTGCCCCTTCCCCAACTTGCGCTCTGTCTCTCTCTCTCTCAAAAATAAACATTAAAAAAAAAAAAAAGCCCATAAACTGTAAGACACTAGCCCTTAAAATTCAGAAGCGCAGAAAAATGTAATTGTCTTTACACTGCTCGTTTTATTTCAAAACAGTGAAGGTAATTTTTAATCACTAATGGAGCCATATTTAGCAGATAAAAGTCTGCAATAATCTGACTCAGATTTATGGTTTCATTTGGCCTCTTTTACTGAGGGTGCATGGTGGTTAAAGAAAAAAAAAACATCCTTGTTTCCCTCCATGAAACATGAATGGGCTTTTTAATCCGTCTTTCTTTTGCTCATAACACTCATCTCCAGGATGACTTCAAATGGTTTTATTTCTTGTTTTAAACTCATGTACTTGAAAATTATTCGTTTCAGGCACAATACAAATTTAGGCAAGGGCTGATGGTATCTGTGCTGTAATGGATGCCCTCTCAGATTTCTGCAGTATATATCCCTAACAGAGATAAACAGGAAATTTTTTATCAGTGGCATTGCTATCAGACCTAAGAGGATCAGAGTATATAATAGTTACTATCTGACAGGCACTAGCTTATCCTTTACAGGAAAAAAAAGGGGGGGGGGCACTAGAAATGGTAAATGACTTTTTTCATCACTAACCACCTTCTAAGCACTTGTTTTTCTTATTGCCTTAGACTGAGATTACAAACACGAGAACAATACCACTGACGAAATACTCTTTCCTCACACCTCCTCCACACACTACTCCGTGCATTGCTCAAGATGACAAAGGCCAATAGAGTGTTCTCAAGAGCCAAGTGAGAACTGAGAGAAGAGAGATTACTTTACGGTGTCAGATAAAGCAGGAGAGACCTCTGGCTCCCTGTGTCAGGTCTCCCAGTTCCGACTCTGACTGCAACCTTAGCTGTGATGGACCTCACCGCATTAAGTTCCCACTGACAGTGACTCATTTCCAGCACACTCCACATATCTTTCTACTCTGAGCCCGGAACAGTCTTTATCACTATGGAGTCCTTTTGCCCGACATGCAAGCACAGCCCAGAAGTACTGGGCTAATATTCGCAGTGGCAACCCCTAACTATTGGGGGACAGGAGCCAGGGGGTAAATGCTCCTGCCTCCTGTCCTTGAGGTTGGCAATTTTGGACATACAGGTAGACATTCTGTCTATTTCTCAGTATGACCTGGTGGAACCAAGCAAACGCTGCACAGGCTAAAGCAGCTACCTGATTATACACCTACCTGCTAACCTTCCATACCTCCCTGTCCCATCTTGCCTGCTCCTTTACTCCTGTTCCCTGGATTGTCCCCAGCCTAAACTGTTTATGCCCAGGTTGTTGTCGTGGGCTCTTGCTTTCAAGGGAACACAAACTATGACAGGTAACTTTGTTTACTACCTGCTAGTGCTTTAGAACAGGGATCCGCAAATGTTTTCTCTAGAATCGTAGACTGTAAATGCTTGTAATTCATATAGTCCTTGTTGCTGCTACTAAATTCTGCGATTTTGAGTGAAGATAGCCACTGACTCCTCATAATGAATGGGCATGACTGCATTCCAATAAAACTTTATTTACAAAGCTGGTGGTGGGGTGGATTTGGCCTATGAGCCACGGATTACTGACCCCTATGAATCTCCTAGATTCTTTTTGTAATGCATTAGAATATGCTTACATATTCCTGAGCTTAGGTACCCCAATGATAATAATTAATAAGGTTAATAATTATCTTTCATGAAAAGTATTATGTACATGGCACTATTCCTAGCAGGTGTTTTACATGCATTATAGTGTTTTATTCCCAACATTTTTATTTCATTTATGAAGAAACTGAGTCTCAGAAGAGCTATGCTAGTCATTCCTACTGTTCATCAAGCAGTTTTCTACCTTCTGAACACATGATTGGATTATAATTCCTGGTCCTTTTTCTAGTGGGATAAGGCCATCTAATTATTTCTAGGCAATGTGTTTTAAGATTTAATGTCAAATGATCCTCCAAAGCTCTTTTTCCCTTTGTAACAACTATTGACAAGTTCCAGATAGTGAGTCTCAGCTTGAGGACAATATGGGGCAGCATTCAGTGAACATGTAATATAAGGGGGAAATACCTCTGAGACTTCAGAAGTTATTTGTTACCATTTCATAATAAGTTAACCATCTTGACTAATACAGAAAGTAAGTAACTTGACCACTGACTGTAAGTGACATAAACAAAATCTGAATATAGGTCTTCAGACTCCAGTGTTTGATCTGTTCCTGCTATACCTCCCTCACTATGTGTAAGTCTTTTCTTGTACATAAAAAATCACGTCAAGGCAATTACTCCTCGACAAAAGATCTCACCCAAAGACCAAATAATTCCTTTCTTAGCTGTGTTGAAAACATAAAAAAAAAAAAGGAAGAAGTAGAAGAAAGAAAGAAAGAAAGAAAGAAAGAAAGAAAGAAAGAAAGAAAGAAAGAAAGAACTGGAGAAGGATGAGCAAAACAAACAGATTCCAGAAAAATTGACAAGTATATTAAATTTACATTCCATGCCCTTCCATCTTTTTCCCACTTTTACCCATACTTCCTATAGAAGAAACATTCTGGGACATCTGTCCAGTCTTATGATCGACTTTTGTCTGGTCACTATTCCCCATTTCTCTCCTATGGGGATGGGTACTTCCTACTATGTGACCAGACTGTTTCTAATTGACCATGGATGCACCCCTGATCCGAGACAGGACAATAGGCTGGTCTTCCAGGGAAACTGGAATTGGGGCTGATCCCCTGAAGCCAGTTTTTCTTTCACATGAAGCATTCTGCGATTCTGGAGTAGCAGGCTTCACCCTGCCACCCAAGCTAAGGTCTTCAGAGAGACAAGCAGACATGCAGAAAGGTGAGAGAAAAGGCAAAGAGACAAAGCCCTCCCAGCATTTAAAGTATCACTTCAGGCCCAGCTGTGTGCCTGATGGATGCTACGGTTAATGAGACGTTCCTCAAGTCTCGTAATAAACTCTTCCGGTTTGCTTAAACTACATGACACTTTTTTCAATGATTTGCAATCAAAGAGACCTAAAAAATAGAACTCTTAATTCACGAGTACTTTTTCACAACTGCTCAAAAATTTAATCTTAATGGTTGTGATTAAGATGGGCTACATCTTCTAGTAAAAATAATTAGTCTCAATGGCTACCTGAAAAAGACTTTAATAAAATAATTCAGTCTTGGGTATTTTATGGGAGAACCATTACAATCTAATTGCAGAAACTGAGGATACGCTGACCTATTTTAATCAATTACCTTTCCAATACTCTTTACATCATCCTCACCCCCTTTCTCGCATCAGACTAATCCTAACTAAGTAGATATTTTCCAACCTTTCAAAACATCTTCTCAAAATGGGTCAGAATATACATATTTCATAATGTAAACAGAAATACTGAATGAAAGTTTGAGTTTTCGTATCACAACTTATTGCCTATTAATTAGAAAAATAGGAAGAGAATAATTAATTTAGTGTCTTGGTTTTCAAGACGTGGCCAATTCTCTTGGATTAATCTTTCTAAAACTATACCCAACTCACAAAATACTCTTGCCTCTCTCAAAGTAGGAAAGATAAATTATTTAAATTAAATATCTCATTTTTTTCCTCATGGAAGGAAGTATGTTATTTTCCATAGTAATGTCAGTAGCAAGTAACATGATTCTATAAATGTATAGACTAGCTCACTTGGCATCACTTGCTATATAAATAGAAGAAAAAATGTTTCACTTTAAAAAGGAAAGAGATAAACAGCCCTTTCAGGAATAAATCATTTAATCCTTTGACTAAAACCGGAAACATAAAATAAATATATTATGTGGTCTGCATCAAAATTTCTTGAAATTCAGGAGGCTAAACTGAATTAATATTATATGTTGCCTCAGGAATTGCAGCTGGCTGCCTCGGGAAATATATAGATATATAGCTATATATCACCTAAACTGTGATATAAAATAAAATTTGAGAAAATCAGACATTGTTTATTGCCTAAATATTTATAGTGTGGAGAATTTTAGCATCGATAACTTTTTTTTAGAAACGTTGAGGTTTATTTAGGTTTAGTTTGTTCTAAAATGGTTGAAATTACAAAACTAATTATAATTTCATATTTCTGGTCCTTTATTGAATCAAATGCTATTGTTTTTATTCTTACCATTTTATGCTGTTTTTTTATACTGTTTTTTTTTTTATTTTTTAATTTAGTCCACATACTATTTGGAAAAAATATTTTGAATAGAGATTTTCTACAGAGATTTTATTCAAATAATACAAATTTTATATTAACATGTCATTTCATTACAAGAATGTTTGTTCATATTGTAAAAATCATGAGTGATTTAAGCTATCCTCAAATAGTGGAATATTCATAATAAGGCACATCTTGATGTTTTAATGTTTAATATTCAGCAAGAATTAACTTCATATTATTACAAATGATAAAAAAATGACACTGTATTACAGAACTAGAATTTCTAATTTATAAACTCATTTTTATATTCACACTTTGGAGAAAATTGTGGACACATTAAACTGCTTACATAAGCTTTTTAAAGAAGTAACTACAAAATGGAAAGTAAAATTTGCAGTGCCATTTGGCTGGCTAATTTATCTAAAATACGATAACTGTAAAACCAGGTAGAAGGTCATAATTATAATTTTTCTCAGTGAAATCTGCAATAGATCTCTCCACATTTATGGAATTCAGCATTTTTGCCCATTCTTATAAGTTTAAAAAAAAGTATCGAAGCAAGACAAACTACATTTGCAATTTCTTAATAAGACCGTGTGTTAGACACAGGTATAGTGATAAGTCTTACCATTTCAAGGAGGATAAAAAATAATTTCTTTTTCACCCTAAACATCCAAAAGAGTGGTCCTATTAATTCAAGGTCTCTTACCCTTCCAAAGGAAATCATCTAAAATTTTATGTGGCCATTTAAATGATTGCTTTGGGAAATTTATATGGTAGTCATGGGAACAAGTAAAGAAGTCAAGGCAACGTTGATCATTTTAATAGTGTGCAAGTGATCCATCCAATTTGTAAATACCTTGGACCACTCTTCTAGGTCATGAGTGATCAGAAAAGACATTTATGCAAAATTAATGAAATAAAATACAAGCTCATTAATTTAAGCTAAAAATGCTTTAAGTTTTCTAATTGGTCAGATTCATCATAAATACCTTATCTGAGCTTTTGAAAAAAGCAAAATATACCTTATATAAAGGGTTACTACATACTTTTTTTTAAAAAGATATGTTTTCTCTTTGATAATTGAGAGATAATTCCTCTCCTTTAACATCCTGAGTATTTCCATGAAGAGTTCTCTGCAAAATCTACTTCTGTGGTTTAATCAACATGTGTCTGCATTTAACTAGCTCAGATGTCAGTATGGTGCTCATGGATCTCGAGAGCAGCCATGTTGGAGGTAAACTGCACCAAGCACAGACAGGGCAAACCTAAGACCTGGAACCAGAACTACTCCTCCAACCCCCCAACACTGGCAGGAACATGAGGTATGTGACAGGAGAACTAACCATGTTGTAGATGCTGGAAAGAGACTCATCCTACAGGCAGGACAAGACATATTGATGCTATCTGGGAAATAAATATTATAAACAGTGATAGTTCTGGAAAACAGTTTGAGTAAAAGGTGATCCTACATGCAGGATGTCCTGCGATTCTCGAAAAGAGTGACGGGGAAAAGTTGCCACGTATCTTCAGATTCCAAGGCAAGCAGGCAGAAGGGACCAAAGAGGTCTGAGAGCAAGTAACAGAACCCCAGCTTCAATGCGGGGGCTTGGAGACTAATCTCTGAAGGGGGATGAGGAGGACCCCAGTTATAGAGGGATCAGAGGATCAAACAGATTACACAAATGCCATAAGACAGAGTCAGGGGGACAAAGTAGAGCCCTAGGTACCAGAATGAGAAACTTGGTCAGTGTGCTAAATAATTGATCGGTTGTTTATGATTAAGTTATGATAACTAAAGTAAAAATCTAGGAAGAACACCATATCAAGTAATTTTTCCTTGGAACTGAGGTGAGTCTGAGCCTGAGGCTGCAGGTCAAACAGCCCACCCCCTTGGCAAGAAGCCTCCAGACAGATGAGCAGACAGAGCCGGATGCTGACATGCAAAAGTTTCCATGTGGCTGCTTCATCTTTTACCCACATTAAAACTCAAGCCGAATGCCTCACAAGTGTCATAAAGAAGACACCTACACTCTGGTTTTGAGAGGATTAAATGGATGGGTGTAATTAAAACCCCTCACCCAAAGCAGTGGCACAGTAATGCTCATACCACTCTCTTTTTTTGTTTGTGGTCCAGATTTTCCAGACCTCTCCCACACCTACTGCCCTCAAGTCTGATTTCTGCTTATGCTCTATTCCACCCAGTTTGTACCCGAACAAATCCAGTGTCACTTTCCGCTGGAAATAAGAGAAGCTCTATCTACCTCTATTAAAAAAATTCACAGTCATACATGTAGAACAAACGTGTGTATCTTTTGGAGACATATCAAGGCACAAAAGACCTAGAATCCAGTACACTTTCCTTTTATGCATTACAACTCTCCTCAGAATCTGGCCACAGGAAGGCTGAGGGGTGAAGAGGCCTCGTGATGCAGAACCCTCACTGGCCATGTTGCAACTCTCCCTCATCACCTTCCTAGGAAGAGGTGGCCACGGTGAAAGCATTCTCAGTAATCTCCTGCTCCGTATGTTCAGCTTACATGGTTACTTACGGATTTAGCAGCGCTGAGCTATTTGGGTGGTATGGTAAGTGGTAGCATAAAGTCCAGAAGAAGTCAGCTCCTGGGGTTTGCAGCAAGGGTGTCGGTAAACCCACTGGAGGCCCAGCTTGAGGATGACTGACAAGGGCAACTCTACCCCTTGAAGATGTACCTTCCATGTGGTGCTGGTGAGTGAGACAGAGATATTTCTTCTTAACTACAACAATTTTAAGCTATAATTTAAGCGCTGACTCTCTGGTACTAGCCCGATTTCAGATTCCCAGGATTGTTTACACCTGTAGCCCAGAGAATCCCCCCCCCCCACCCTTCTACCTCAAACCAAAGCCTTATCAATTCCATTTACAGAAAAGCCTAAATATATAAAGGATAGGAAAAATGAAGGGTAGCTTCTCAGCTCCTTATTTCTTTCCCAACATTTCTCTGTGATACTTAAAAAAAACAAAAAACTAACACAATATTTTTCATTAATTCCAATCTAGATATGGAACCCATTTCTCCACCATTGGAATACAATTATAGCAGAGGAGTGTTAGGGCTTGCTCTTTCTTTGCTGCTGGGAACTCTTTTATCACCCTGTCAGTTGGCCGAGGCTGAACTCCAGAAGGTTCTACCATGCGAGGAAAGGCTCTGCTATACCAGCCAAGGGGACCAACATAGGAGTGAGGCCTCTTAGATCACTGAGGCCACAACCAGGCTAAAGCAGATAAAAACAGCCAACCCACAGGACTATGGGAGAAAAAAAATTGCTGTTCTAAACCACTAATGTTTCAAGTGGTTTGCTATGCATCAAAAGGAAGCTGAAATATTCTCTTCTTAGCTCGCATAACACAGAGCTGCAAAAGCATAGTGTTTAACAAGGGTTAATTATATGAACAAGACCCTTAAAAGCAGCACAGCTTAGCATTTTGTCACTTTTCAAAAAAAAAAACAAAACTTTGGTTAAATTTATTTTGTCCTGAAGAGCAAGTAAAACAAAGTCAAAGATTATATGGAGCATATGTACCTGCGAATATACTTGCATATGTATATGTTCAATAAGAATTATTTCTTATATTTATTAGCATCATTTATTTCAAATTAAGAACTGATGGGGGTCGTTTGCTTGCTTTGGTTTTGGTCCTCGAATCACTTCTCTTGGGAAATATTACCCAAGAAAAAAACGTTTTTCTTGAAATAGGAAAGAATATTCCTCCAACTGCATTTTGCTCCTATTTCCAAAGACACAAGCACTTGGCTTATGATGTGGCCAACCGTGAATTTGCGCTGGAACAGCTTTAATTTTGCTTTAATTTAATAATGTGGGACAACAGGGCCAAGGAGAAACCATGGTTCTCTCCCCCAAGAAAGAGGAAAAATCAGAGCAGGCTGGACGGCATGACTGGTAGTTGAGCAGTTGGGTTTTGTTGTGCAAAATTAGAACATAGGTTCAGGGATGGAAGCTGTGATAGTTCTGCACACTTATACCAGGTGGGCCCTTGGCTTTCTGACCACACCCACTGACTCACTGCCATGGAATTGTGTGAGTCTGGCACACCTAACTGCTTCATTCTCTACAATGCTATAAAAACTTACAAGCCACGTGGCAGTAGGCTCACTTCCTTTATATTATCCAACAGATCCGGACCAAAATTAGAAAATTGAAACTTTTCCCCCTAGAACAGTGATTTATTTAGTAACTCTAATCTGAAGACATTCACTTTCAAAACGCTGAGGAAATTGCAAACAATTTATCACACAGATATTTTGGAAGCATCCATATCAATAAAAGTGTCTCTTGCTAGTTTATGACTGGAAATCAAGTAATGATCAACAGTGGTATTGATCTCTTCCTACACAATCTTCTTTTGAATCACTAATTCATTAAAGAACCATTTAAACTGATAAGGTCCACAAATTTCATTATCTTGAAACCTCAACAGGAAAGTATGAATCATAGTTTTTTTTTTTTTTTAATGTTCTAATGTGGTGATGAAATAATGTCACTTCAAGTTAAAATATTAATTATTTAAAAACAAGTCAATGTGGGGTGCCTGGCTGGCTCAGTCGGTGGAACATGAAACTCTAGATCTTGGAGTCATGAGTTCAAGCCCCATGTTGAGTGTAGAGAGTATTTAAAAATAAAATCTTTAAAAAATAAAAATAGGTATACCTGTGTGGTTCAGTTGGTTAAGTGTCCAACTCTCAATTTCGGCTCAGGTCATGATCTCATGGTGGTGAGGTGAATCCCCAAGTCGGGCTCCATGCTCGGCGTGGAGATTGCTTAGGATTCTTTCTCCCTCTCTCTCTGCCCCTCCCCCGTCACTCTCTCTCTAAAATAAATAAATAAATAAATAAATAAATAAATAAATAAATAAATAAAAAACAAATCAATGTGGATCAAATGATTTGAATGATTGGAAAAATTTTTAAAGTTCACCTATTTGTGTGTATATAAAACATATATATACAATATCTATTTCTATTTTTTTGTGTGTGTGTCAGTCATTTTCAGAGTGAGGAATTTAGGGGTAGACAGTAGAGGAAAGTTTTTTTATTTTGTTCATTAAGTTATTTCTCTTGAGAAATACCACCCAAGATAAACCGTGGAGACCATCTAACAGAATGTTGCTTCTGTTTCCACAGACCCAAGAGTCAAATGACATTTGAGGTAAAGACAGTATTCACAAGTGCACACATAAATCTTCATTATGAACTACATATATTCTGTCCTAACACTTAGAAAAATAAACTAGTACGTTTGAACTCATTTCCTTTTCAATCTTGCCTTAATCTTTTTTCTTATCTTAACATGTTCATCAGCTACTCTCTGCCTTCATCCTCCTTTTTACCATTGTGTGAGCTACAGTGGTATCTTTGCATGGCATGATTTTAAGCCTGTGACTCAAAGTTTAAATATTGTTACCTAATATGCAAATATTTTAAATGATAATACCCACTGTCAACATTTTTTTCAGTGAAATATAACTACGCAAACAATATCAATAATAACAAAAGAACAAAGAGTTTCACAAATCAATAATCATAACACCAGTCATTTGAAATAAGGAGAATTTCATATGCTTTGATTCATCATAATTAAAGTTAAAGATAATTACTAAAGGACGAGGAAACAGATAAGACATCTAGAAGTTATAGGACCCTAAATGTTTTGCAACAATTTTATTATGGCAAAAAAATGCATATTCTAAATATACAAAAATTGGAATATATGGTTAAGTAGATGCTAACATGTTAAAGACTGGTACCCAATTATTAAAATATTAGTCTGAAGACTGTGCATCATGTAAAATGTTTACAGTATGATATTAACATAAAAATCAGATTTCAATACAGCATCTGCACAATGCTTATATCTTTGTCAAATTATATGTATTTATCTTCAAGAACTGGAAACAATTTGAAAACATGGATCAGAACAGAGTAGTAAGATTTTGAAATATGACTTCTTTTTGAAGTTCCTTTATTATTATGTTTACTCATCAATTTTAAAAGTTCATATAGGGGCGCCTGGGTGGCTCATTCAGTTAAGCGTCTGACTTTGGCTCAAGTCATGATCTCATGGTTTGTGGGTTCACACCCTGTGTCGGGCTCTGTGCTGACAGCTCGGAGCCTGGAGCCTGCTTCTGATTCTGTGTCTCCCTCTCTCTCTGCCCCTCCCCTGCTCACACTCTGTCTCTGTCTCTCGCTCAAAAACAAATAAACGTTAAAAAAAAATTTAAGTTCATATATATTTCCACTAATGAATTTAATCCTTTAATTCAGATAAGAGGACCTGGTAGAAATCTCAGTCCATAAACTCTCATGATGAGTAAATATAAAATTACTTTTCTGTATCTAAAGTTAATTTCTTTTAGGTTCCTATTCTCCTGAATCTCAGTCAGTGCAGGGTCTTCTACCCTTCTCAGAATCCCATCCTTGTCCATCTCTGTCTTTCACTCCTTGGTCATCACTCCCTCCTTCCTCTTTTTTCATCACTTGGCTTTCTTCAGTCAGCTCTTGTCTCTGATATTCTCTCTCTGATACTACACTCAGGAATGTGGGAAACTGTCTATTTCTTCCATTCTTCAGGGCTGTAGCTAAGTTCTGATTCCCCATCAGACACATGGGATAATTCAGCATCAAAATGGGGCTGTCAAACCCCTGGGTGACTGCTGCTCAGCCACCTTCCCAGATACCCCTAAACAATTCCTTTGCTCCCAGTTAAACTTTCTACAGAAAACTCTGAGGTCACCGTTCCCACTTCCACCACCAAATTTTATCCTGAAAAGGGTATGCAGCTTCTCTGTGCTCCAGATTCCCATTCTTACAGGAAATTTGATCATCCCCCTCACTCCAGTTGTGGACCAGGCAGAAAAATGGACCCAATTCAGGTGCCCTTTGCAGATCAACAAATATTTGCATTTACACCTCCCCATAACCAAGAGGAAGGATCGTGCTGAAGCCTAGTTTTTACACTGTCATGATTCTTTCTGGCCTGTGGTCTCTCATGGCACAGGCCTTTGGGAACCAACAGCCACATGGTGACTGTTCTGTTCTCTATGTTTTCACTATCACTCTCTGCAGAGGCAAAAAATGACAATGATCAAAGAGGATTAGGCGGTAGGAAAAAGGAAATGCAAGAGAAGAGAAGACCATCATATTTCAAAATCTTATTGTGCCATTCCATGATTATGAGTTTTGCTTAAACTCAAGAGAAGTCCTTGTGGCTTTATCCACAGTCAAGAACAATTACATAATATACGAGGCCATACATTTTGGATGACTCATACAGATACGTGTGATTATAAAAACAGAACTACAGTTTTTCTTCTATTAATGTTGCTGTGTGGATAACTTCCAATTCAATTATTTTGACAGATGTTGAAACAGGTTCGCAAATTTCCTGTCCATTATTCAGATGCCCAAAAACTATTTCTTCATTATTTTCTACAAACAATCCCATGTTCTTATGAAATCCCATCCCACTCGTGGCATAAACAAAACACACATTTGTAAATTGTTGGTATTTCATAGGATGGGGCTTTGACAAATTCTTTAAGGGAACCCAGTCTCTACCTGCTGAGTGCTCAGACATTTCCTTCCTGCCATATCACATCTCCATCCCATTCTCCCCAGGATGGGTTCTAGGTTTAGGGAGGGGTGGGGGAATGTTATAGGGCTTACTTGACCAATGAGGACATAGGATCCAAACATGCATATCTGTGGGCTTTGCTGAGACCCTGCTCACCTCTACCAGAGAGAGGGGCTGTTCTCACACACTATCTGAGTCACTGCACAGTTTCTGAGATTTCACTAGTACCCTATGGGTTATCCTCTAGTGTGGTCAGGGTTCCTCATCCTCCCCGGCAAATCTGGCCCTAGTCCAGAACTAACAACCTTCTGAATTGTAGCAAGTTTCCATTCAGACCAAGTCTTTAGACTGTCTTCAGCCTCAGCTTCTACAATGGTGTGACTTTGTCCCTAACCCAGGTGGCCCCTTGGCATTTTGAGTGCATCTCAGCACAGTTACCTTACACATCCCACTCAGCTCACCAGGAAGTCCTTCCCACATCTCATCCACAACACACAGCAGCCGAGGGAGGAGCTGAAGCATTCGCGCATGCGCTTTCTTTGCCTAAAAAACATCAAAAATTTTTCACTCTGAGGCAGCTATAGCACATTGGTTCCAAGTTACACTATACCGCCATCCCATTCAAGAGTGTCAGTTTCAGAATGGGACATCAGCTTTCGCTACTTTTTTCCCCCTTAAACTACAGAACACTGTCCTTCCAACATCTCAGCCAGAAAAACCTGAACGTATGTGTCTGAAAACCTGTTTTCTCTGCCTCTTATTTCTCTCTCCTTCCTTCTCTCGCTCCTTCCCCAGAACTGGCAGGGCATTCTAGTTCCCTTTCTCAGGGAGAAGGGACTTCTCTTACATTATATCTGCTTCTTACAAAGGCAGAATACATCCTTTCCACATCATAGTTTTTCATAAGTTGAAAGACAGCTACTGGGGAAATAGCCATAGGGGCATATGATACGCCGAAGAATGAGGTATACGCTCATCTAATATTTTCAAAATACAATCTCCATTACCTTGTTCGTAACATAAACTTATATTAAATAGCCCTTTTCATTGGCAAAGTATATTAAATAGCCCGTTTCATATAAATATGTTAGTCCAAACAAGATTTTGTGATAGGATTGTGAATATTTTTTTTAACTTTTTATTTATTTATCTTGAGATGGAGAGAGTATGAGCAGGGGAAGGGTGGGCACGGAGTCCAACACCGGGCTCAATCTCATGAACTGTGACACCATGACCCGAGCTGAAATGAAAAGTCGGATGCTCAACCAACTGAGCCACCCAGGCGCCCCATGAATAATTTCTAGAAGACTTTTAAACAAGTTAACCAATTTAAACAAGATTTTGTTTAAAAAAACAACCAACAAACGAGATTTTGTGGGACATAGTATTGTAATGGCAACTGTAGGACCCCACCCTCACACTTCAGGTTCAACTTCCATCATCCTCCTCCTTCACCAGAGTTGTCATAGTTCCCAGATTATCACATGAATGGCAATGTACCAGATCAAATTTTTCACAATTGTTATGAAGTGGCCAATGATGATCAGCTCTTCATCATAGAATATTTAGGTTTGGAAAGAATCTGACTAATCAATTAAGCAAAACAGGAAATTCTTGCATGCCAGAAATGGTCTTTAGTTTTTAAAAATGTTCTTTAGAACCTGTGTAGATGTCTTTGAGAAATTATATAAAATAGAATTTTTGATTTCTCCAGATTTTTTCCATTTCATATTTCCATTGGCCCATTTAATCACAAATTATTATTATTATTACTCTATGTAGAATAAATGTGTATGGTATTTTTAATGCATATCTGTTGATTAGTTTTCAATTGATCATTCTCTGGAGTCCTTCTGAATAATAAGAAAAATTATTGTTGAGAAATATAACACTTGCAAAGCTGGAGAGGATCTTGAACATCACTTAATTCAAATTTGTTAACTGTGTTTTTGCCTCATTCATTCATTCATTGAACAAATGTTGACTGAACACTGACCATTCTACGCACCATTCTAGGGCCTGGAACACAGTCATAAATCAAATGGCCTAAACTTGCTGCTCTCGGGGAGCTTACATTTTAATTTGTGAGACATTAAAGATAAATAACTGAGATGTATGGTGTGTTAAAAAAAAAAAAAACAGGTGCCAAGTTTGCAGAAAACAACAGCAGGAAAGAGGAAATTGTAATGAGAAATGGTGGATACTTCAATACGGTGGTTGAGGAAAGTCCTCAAAGAGAGGCTGACTTTTGAGTAAAAATATGATTGAGGAGGGCCCAGGAATGGGAGTGCTAATAAATTAGGAAAAATTCAAAGCCTTGAAAATACAAAATCTTGACAGGGGCAAGCAGGAGGAAAACAGGCACTCTCAGACGTTGCTAGTGGCGATGCAAAATGATGTGGCCTGTCAGGAAAGATTTCTCAATATCTAATGAAACTATGTATGAATTCCCCCTTTTTCAAAAAAATTTTTAATGTTTATTTATTTTTGAGAGAGAGATAGACAGAGTTGAGCGGGGGGGGGGGGGGGGGGCAGAGAGAGGGAGACACAGAATCCAAAGCAGGCTCCATGCTCCGAGCTCTGAGCTGTCAGCACAGAGCCTGATGTGGGGCTCAAACCCACAAAGTGTAAGATCATGACCTGAGCTGAAGTCAGATGCTTAACTGACTGAGCCACCCAGGGGCCCCTGCATTCGGCTTTGACCCACCGTTCTCACCTCTATGAATCTATTCCCCATGATTTTAAAACAATATGAGCACAAACAAATAAGAACATTATTTACAAAAGCAAATTAATAGAAAATATTAGAATCAGCAAAATCCTTAGGAGGTTGTATCAAGAAAATATGGTATTTAATTATTATTATTGTTTTAAGCCACTAAATTTGGGGGCAATTTTTTCCGCACCCATAACAACTGGGACAAACAGTGATGGATAATAAAATGCTGAACAATCGAAGAAAACTCATGCGTTCACAATGACAAGCAAGAAAGGGAGAAAGAAAAAGAGAAAAGCAATAAAGGGAGAAATGAGGGGAAAAGGAGGGGACGCATATTACAGTTTCCAGCTAAAAAGTACAGAATAAATGTTAGAATTACATCTTTATTTTGCAGTCACCAGGGTAACAGCTAATTTAAACAAGGATCATCAATGGATGTTAAATCCTTTGGATAAAAACTGGGGGTAGTGGGAGCAAGGAGGAGTAGCAATGTACTCACCAACTCTCACGGTATCATCCACAAATTACTCACTAATTGCAAAAGGAAACAATCGACCTTTCTAATGGAGAGAGCTGGCAGAGACCAACTTTACCAAGTGATTCAACTTCGCATCACTGATAACTGGAACACCTGCGAATATGAGCCACCCTGATGTGATACATACATCACGTATTCTTGCTGAAAGTATTGAACCTGGGTTTATTCATGAGATTTTTTTAAAAATACATGACAAATCAAAAATGTGGGACAATGTCCAACACAGCTGATCTGATCTTTAAAAGTCGATGTTACAACAACACCAACAACAAAAAGACTGGAGATTCTTCCAGATTAAAATGGACTCAAATGGCACAACAAGCAAATGGAATGTATGAACATTAAATGTAAAGGACTGCATATTAGATAATATTATTGAATTTTTGTTTCATTTTCTCAGGTGTAGTTATGGTGCTGTGGTTACACAGGGGGAATATATAATTTCTTAGAACAAACATGCTAATGTATGTAAGGATGAGATGTTATGATAGCTGTAACCTACTTTCAAATAGTTTCGCAAATTAAAAAGTACAGGTGGTGGGCAGGGAGGGAAAGAAGAGAAGAGAGGGACAAAGAGAAAAAGCAAAGGAGGCAAAATGTTAACAATTGGTGAATCTAAATGAAGGCTATATGCTTATATATTGTACTAACCTTCCAGCCTTTATATAGGTTTAAAGTTAAAAAAAAAATTTTTGTTAAAAACAAGATAGAGTACTGGAGCTAAACTGGAAGCCAACAAGTATAGACATATATTTTGTGGAATTTTGCTACAAGATAGGAGAGCATTAGGACAGGTAAATAGGAGAAATGGGAATCCTTAAATTTCTTGATTTTTTTAAGAGACTAATTCAGAATACTTTTACATGGATCTATAATGTATATATAGAAATCCTGAAAAAATTCTTACCTCTGGAGTAATCTTAGCTTTATCATATTCCCATAACTTTTTTTTCCTTTCCTTTAAAAATATTCTACAATTACCAAGGCAGCATGCTACTGGAGAGTGAAGAGACAAATAGATCCATGTATACAATAAAGAATCTAGAAATGGACCCACATAAAGATAACCAACTGATTTTTGACAAAGAAGCAAGGGCAATACAGTGAAAAAATAATCTTTTCAACACATAGTGCTGGAATCATTGGACATTCACAATCCAAAAACTGAAACTAGACACAGACCTTACACCCTTCACAAAAAATAACTCAAAATGGATCATAAACCCAAATGTAAAACACAAAACCATAAGACTCAAAGAATACAACATAGGAGAAAATCTAGATGACCTTGGGTATGATGATGACTGGTTAGATTCATAGACTCATGATTGATACAATAATGATGAATTATGAAACCTACCAAAGTCACAATCATGATAAAGGCAGGATTCTGCTAACCTCTGGTAACCTCCATCTCTGTAGCCAAATTCATCTTGTCCATTCTGGATGGGAGGACACACTAGCACTTATTATACATTGTTTCTGAACATTTGCACTTGACTGAAGAGACTTTTTGAGAAAAGTCTTGGCCCTACCCGAAGGTCTTCCTATAGCAGACCTCAGGGATAAGAAACACGAGTTCAGCTTTTTAATTATTTTATCAAATTCCAGCCTTGCCTAAGTTCTAAAGTATGTGGATTGCCTTGCAATCAATAAGATGGAACATCTACATTTGACTGATTCCTTTCAGAAAACCCATAGAGACCATTATTTCTCCAGATAAGGACAGAGTAGCCATTATTTCCTGAGATTCTCTAATTTTCACCTTTTATATCACCTCTCACCTCAGATCATGAGAAAGAAATATGCATTTACTATATTACATTAACTCTCCCCACACAGGAACAACTTTTCAGATCTACAATTTAATATTGTGCCTTGCCTCTTGTCTGGACAAGTATAAGAAACAGTGATGTGATGTTGCACGTGGCTTCATTTGTTGTTCATACATGATGGGAGTTTACCATGAATGTCCTTTTCTTGTAATGTCACGTGACACACTCTTCTGTGTTCAGAACTAAGATATACTGACTATTTCTCATGGTATGGCATCCTTTACCAAACGAGCATTATTCAACTCAGCACTCTTCACTCTGGCCACTAGGAAGCTAAGTGATCTATTCTTCATTAGCTTTCTTCATTTCCCAATCCCTATCAGTCTGCCCTTGTTTTCATTTCATAAAAACTCGCTTCATCTCCCAATATTACAAAGGTCTTTACATATTCTATGGAAATACCTCCTAAGCATGTTTGCTAAGCAATTTAAGTATGTGTTAATGGGTGGCATTCATGAGGAAAACAACAGGCAAAGAGCCAGGTTGAACATCCTGAAGGGGGCTCTCAGACACTCACAGCATGTCAGACATCCAAGCAACAATTGTCATAAAATTAAATAAGAACCATAATAGAAACAGGTAAAAGGTGCAGTGGGGATATAGAAGGAAGATGCCTATGGTTTCATAGAAGAGAACGAGAAGACCTCACAAAAAAATGTGAAACCTTAACCAGGTTCTAGAAGGATGAAGAAGAATTTTGGGGCAAATATGTTTCCAACGGATGGTGGGGCATGGGTCCCATGGCACAAATGCAACATGTATCAAACATCATTGCTCTGCAACCAAATGCATCCCCTTAGACCCTGGTACTGTAACTTAAACTGATTCAGTTGTTCTCTATCCTATAGGCTCATAAAATCTTCATCTATCTAGGAAGTTCAAGAAAACAGCGCCTTTGATTCATTTTACAGTCTTCTAAATCTGTTTTTTTTGCCTGAACACATCCTTTTGAAATTCAGAAGTCAGGTATTTGATTCTTTTCATAATTTTTGCATTGGTGCTGTGTCACCCCTTCTCAGAGGTAGCGGCAGCAAGATATAACACTTCGAGAAAGGGGTCAACAGGTTAATAGTGGCCAGTATTGGGTATCATGGCAAAATATCATCCCTTCCCCAGAGGAACTTCAGTGGTGAAAGGAATCTTAGATATTACCTAATATCTCACCTCCATTTTATGGAATAAATATTTGATGCAAAAAAAGGTAGAGTGATGCTCCCAAGACCATCCCAGTCAGTTGGAGTTGTAGACCACACCCCTGACTCCTACCTCAGCAACATTCCAGGACTCATCAGTATAGTCCTTTAATTTGGGGCATAAATGAATTTCCAAGAGAGTTTGTTAAAAATGTATTAAAGGTACATATTTTAGGACTCCATTGTTAGAGATTTAAGTATGGAGAGGGGAGCCAGACACCTGCATTTTAAGCAAACTTTTCAGGTGATACTAATGCAAAGGACCCACCCTTCCAAAAAGACTGCCTTGGAGGTCAAATTCCACAAGAGAAAAGACCTATTTCTCTTCAACCTTTTATCTCCAGTGACTGGAGAACACATGGTGTCCAGGAACTGTCCATTGTTGAATGAATGAGTAAACCATATATATTTCTTAAAATACACACCATCTTCAAACTTTGTTGCTTCTTCTGGCAAAAGTGTTGCCAAATTTGTTCTTTATTGGACTATTTTGAATTGTTATCTTTGAACTATAATGTTTCTACATTTCTTTATAAACCAAGCTTTTCAATACAAAGTCCAGGTCAATATCTTGCAAGACAAAAAGCCAGAAACCTCAAAAAAAAAAAAAAAAATCCCAGGAAGCCAGAATTCAAGCAGGGAAAAGAGAATGATTGCTTAAGGTGTCCTTATTCACCCTTAAAAACACTTAAGATGTAATTCCAAACCAAAACCCAAGTTACTTTTTTTGGTATTTTATGATTTATAGTAGCATTATCTTCATTTATTAGGTAATATAAGAGGGTTTTCCCTCTGTTAAATACGTGACTATCAAATATTTAGGTCTGCAGAGTAAATTTCTCTATATTTTATAAACAAATATTTCATAAACAAATATTCTAAAAAGCACAACATTTTTATATAAATGAAGATAAGTGAGAATAATGGTATTACATAGAAAAATATTGTTGGCCTCTGCTAAGAACTGTTCCATTCAATAATCATGATATTTTAAAATAACACCCAGGGGAAGTTGCCATAAATAAATAATTCATTAGGAAAGAAGTCTACCTGCAATTACCCTGAGATCTGGACTTTTCCAACATTGTCACATAACTGGAAGAGTGAATAATTAGTACATCTTCATTTTAGAAAGGTTTAGAGAGAGCCTCAGTATCATCAACCTTTAACATGTTATCTTCTAAATAGCCATGTTCTGTATCTCACACCACATGGCCTCTGCCTTCTAACTGTAATTCGCATAATCTGGTTATCTGGTTCTGTAAGAATTACAAAAGTCCATTTCAGTAGGGTAATTGCCAGGTGAGTGATATCCAAGACTGAGAAAATGTAGATGATTAGATTTAGCAAAATGTTATAGCATGATTCATATTTGTTGATTGTGAAAATGCTTTTGGGAGATTGAATTAGCAGGGATAAGACCTTTTAGGAGGCTCAGAGAAAAGAATCTCAGGAGTATAATTTTGGAATGAATTAAGTTATTTGGGGATCTAAATGAGCATGTCTAAAAATTAATATAACAAAAGAAGAATCATATAAGAGAGCTGAAAATCAGCATATAGGCCAGATTGGTTTTCATATTTGACAAGTAATTATTACAGTAAAAGTAATCATGAAAACTCAGGATGCTAGTTTTCTAGTGATTAGTTTTGTCTAGTTTGACACAGTTACCCAGATATTCAGACCAAAAAAAAATTGCTAATTTGCTGGAAACATGTTTTTTTTCTGTGTTATTTGGAAACTTTTCATATATTACTTGGTCCAGCTGGTTCACGATTTTGGTTTTCAAGTAATTGTTTTTTTAACACTCTTACCTCTTCTTTTCTCATAAAGCATCATTCGTGGCCAGAACTCAAGACATAAAACTAACATCCTAACTTTTAATAGGATTCTTCTTCAAGGGGATATCTTCATTTCAACCGGTAATAAGTCTTATACAATGAATGACTCTCAAATTATTTAAAGTGAATTACAGGGTGACAGAATTGGTATAGGGGGAAAGGCCTTTATTTTTTTTTTTTTTTTTTTTTTTTTTTTTAGAGTGGTATCTCACTATGGTTTTATTTTATTTTTTATTTTTTTATTTTATTTTTTAATATATGAAATTTACTGTCAAATTGGTTTCCATACAACACCCAGTGCTCATCCCAAAAGGTGCCCTCCTCAATACCCATCACCCACCCTGCCCTCCCTCCCACCCCCCATCAACCCTCAGTTTGTTCTCAGTTTTTAACAGTCTCTAATGCTTTGGCTCTCTCCCACTCTAACCTCTTTTTTTTTTTTTTTTTTTTTTTTTTTTTTTCCTTCCCCTCCCCCATGGGTTTCTGTTATGTTTCTCAGGATCCACATAAGAGTGAAACCATATGGTATCTGTCTTTCTCTGTATGGCTTATTTCACTTAGCATCACACTCTCCAGTTCCATCCATGTTGCTACAAAAGGCCATATTTCATTTTTTCTCATTGCCACGTAGTATTCCATTGTGTATATAAACCACAATTTCTTTATCCATTCATCAGTTGATGGACATTTAGGCTCTTTCCATAATTTGGCTATTGTTGAGAGTGCCGCTATAAACATTGGGGTACAGGTGCCCCTATGCATCAGTACTCCTGTATCCCTTGGATAAATTCCTAGCAGTGCTATTGCTGGGTCATAGGGTAGGTCTATTTTTAATTTTCTGAGGAACCTCCACACTGCTTTCCAGAGCGGCTGCACCAATTTGCATTCCCACCAACAGTGCAAGAGGGTTCCTGTTTCTCCACATCCTCTCCAGCATCTATAGTCTCCTGATTTCTTCATTTTGGCCACTCTGACTGGCGTGAGGTGGTATCTGAGTGTGGTTTTGATTTGTATTTCCCTGATAAGGAGCGACGTTGAACATCTTTTCATGTGCCTGTTGGCCATCCGGATGTCTTCTTTAGAGAAGTGTCTATTCATGTTTTCTGCCCATTTCTTCACTGGGTTATTTGTTTTTCGGGTGTGGAGTTTGATGAGCTCTTTATAGATTTTGGATACTAGCCCTTTGTCTGATGTGTCATTTGCAAATATCTTTTCCCATTCCGTTGGTTGCCTTTTAGTTTTGTTGGTTGTTTCCTTTGCTGTGCAGAAGCTTTTTATCTTCATAAGGTCCCAGTAATTCACTTTTGCTTTTAATTCCCTTGCCTTTGGGGATGTGCCGAGTAAGAGATTGCTACGGCTGAGGTCAGAGAGGTCTTTTCCTGCTTTCTCCTCTAAGGTTTTGATGGTTTCCTGTCTCACATTCAGGTCCTTTATCCATTTTGAGTTTATTTTTGTGAATGGTGTGAGAAAGTGGTCTAGTTTCAACCTTCTGCATGTTGCTGTCCAGTTCTCCCAGCACCATTTGTTAAAGAGACTGTCTTTTTTCCATTGGATGTTCTTTCCTGCTTTGTCAAAGATGAGTTGGCCATACGTTTGTGGGTCTAGTTCTGGGGTTTCTATTCTATTCCATTGGTCTATGTGTCTGTTTTTATGCCAATACCATGCTGTCTTGATGATGACAGCTTTGTAGTAGAGGCTAAAGTCTGGGATTGTGATGCCTCCTGCTTTGGTCTTCTTCTTCAAAATTACTTTGGCTATTCGGGGCCTTTTGTGGTTCCATATGAATTTTAGGATTGCTTGTTCTAGTTTCGAGAAGAATGCTGGTGCAATTTTGATTGGGATTGCATTGAATGTGTAGATAGCTTTGGGTAGTATTGACATTTTGACAATATTTATTCTTCCAATCCATGAGCAGGGAATGTCTTTCCATTTCTTTATATCTTCTTCAATTACCTGCATAAGCTTTCTATAGTTTTCAGCATACAGATCTTTTACATCTTTGGTTAGATTTATTCCTAGGTATTTTATGCTTCTTGGTGCAATTGTGAATGGGATCAGTTTCTTCATTTGTCTTTCTGTTGCTTCATTGTTAGTGTATAAGAATGCAACTGATTTCTGCACATTGATTTTGTATCCTGCAACTTTGCTGAATTCATGTATCAGTTCTAGCAGACTTTTGGTGGAGTCTATCGGATTTTCCATGTATAATATCATGTCATCTGCAAAAAGCGAAAGCTTGACTTCATCTTTGCCAATTTTGATGCCTTTGATTTCCTTTTGTTGTCTGATTGCTGATGCTAGAACTTCCAGCACTATATTAAACAACAGCGGTGACAGTGGGCATCCCTGTCGTGTTCCTGATCTCAGGGAAAAAGCTCTCAGTTTTTCCCCGTTGAGGATGATGTTAGCTGTGGGCTTTTCATAAATGGCCTTTATGATCTTTAAGTATGTTCCTTCTATCCCGACTTTCTCAAGGGTTTTTATTAAGAAAGGGTGCTGGATTTTGTCAAAGGCCTTTTCTGCATCGATTGACAGGATCATATGGTTCTTCTCTTTTTTTTTGTTAATGTGATGTATCACGTTGATCGATTTGCGAATGTTGAACCAGCCCTGCATCCCGGGAATGAATCCCACTTGATCATGGTGAATAATTCTTTTTATATGCTGTTGAATTCGATTTGCTAGTATCTTATTGAGAATTTTTGCATCCATATTCATCAGGGATATTGGCCTGTAGTTCTCTTTTTTTACTGGGTCTCTGTCTGGTTTAGGAATCAAAGTAATACTGGCTTCATAGAATGAGTCTGGAAGTTTTCCTTCCCTTTCTATTTCTTGGAATAGCTTGAGAAGGATAGGTATTATCTCTGCTTTAAATGTCTGGTAGAACTCCCCTGGGAAGCCATCTGGTCCTGGACTCTTATTTGTTGGGAGATTTTTGATAACCGATTCAATTTCTTCGCTGGTTATGGGTCTGTTCAAGCTTTCTATTTCCTCCTGATTGAGTTTTGGAAGAGTGTGGGTGTTTAGGAATTTGTCCATTTCTTCCAGGTTGTCCAATTTGCTGGCATATAATTTTTCATAGTATTCCCTGATAATTGTTTGTATCTCTGAGGGATTGGTTGTAATCATTCCATTTTCATTCATGATTGTATCTATTTGGGTCGGAAAGGCCTTTAGAAGAGACATGAATTGCAACCAAAAGCCTCGTTCCTCCTGCTGTAATTGGCCCTGATATTTGGGACGACGTAGCTCAGATAAAACAAACCTTCCTAGAGGCTTTGGCAGAGGCTGCATTTGTACCAGAAGGCACTAGTGAAGCGATCAGCGGAGCCATCCAGCTGCTTGGTCACCCGCTATGCAGTGCTCCCCAGAAGTTTACGTGATGGACACAAAGCCCACTGCCTTTTGCGGACGGAAACAGAGATGTCACTTTGAAGAGTGAACAAAGCCACCAAGATAAGCGATGACTTTGTTCTTTCGCTGCATCCTGCAGCATTCGTTGTACTAAAATAATACGGGTAAGGAAAACCAACGGAAGCAAAGGAAACATCTATATTGAGTTAACGTGCTCCAAATGAGAAGTCTTAGGCCATTTACTGAAAAACATACTGCACATTAGTCCACAAGAACTACTTTATTATAAACAAAACTCATATGTTTTTCTCAGAAGTGTCTTTGTTCACTTCAGAAAGTGATAGGCATTTTAAGGTAAATAAGAGGAGGGGGAGCCAAATTCCTTAATCTCAGTAGGTGAGATTTGGTGGGGGTTGGGAGGTTCTTTCTCACTCACAAAACCACAGAAAGGTGATTTGTGAGGTGTTTTTTGTTCAACTCCTTCCCCATGCATATTATCTCTGTAAGATGAATCTTCTCTAAGACATGTATTGCCCTTTTATGCTGACTGCATGCGTGCGTATGCATAAAATGCCACATTTCCAATTAGGATGTGTATACTCAGGAAGGATGACATATCAGGGCTGTCAGCCTAAAAGCCCTACAGCTCAGGAGAATTTTCCATATCATTCTGTGGCTCTGCCAAGATTATGGGACTTGTCTATTAGTTTTCTTCATCTTCTCTTTTCTTACCCTTGATTCTAAGTCATCCTCCCTCTCAAGCTAGGTAGTGTTTTTTTAGATGGCTCCAGAAATGAAGTGAATTGCTGATCTCTCTTACTAAAATTTAAGTAACGCTTTGTTTTATCCCAGCAAGATGCACTCCCTGTTGTCTCCAATATGGATTAGTTTCCAATGATTTGACTTTACCTCTTCATGTAAAAAATGTGCTGTTAACACTCTACCGAACAAGATTGCTTTCTGTGGAAGAAACTACAGGGGTACATTTGTAATGAGGTCTAGCACTTTATGAAGTCTTCTTTGAAAGTCTTAAACATTGTGCAAGTAGAAATGTCACAATATCACTGTGCTATATGCTAGTGACATACCACTATAGCAGAATGAAACCTAATAGGGTAATAATGTAAGATCTTCAGAAAGATATTTTAAATGCTTGATGTATAAATATGATGTTTGGGAATATATGGCATCTTTCCTGTTAAGCCTTTATATCATTGACAGGGGAAACGTAACAGGACAGATGGGAAAATGTTGGTATCAAATTGGAATTTCATGTAGAAATACGGCTTATCTGAGTATATTGTGTTCAAAAAGTTACGAAGATATTCGAAAGCATGGTTCAGATTTTCACTAGGTTCAACTTAGTAGTATATTACATTATAAGGTCAGAGGCCATTTGTGCTACATTTATGAGCTATGTGGCTGAGGTGGAGAATTTGCGTGCTGTGTTTTGAAAGCCTTGATGATTCAAATACTGTAGATATGGACACCTCCAAACTCATCTGAAAGCACCATTCACATCTTTATTACCACAAGAGAGAGAAGATCACAGAACTTGAAGTGACACGGTAGAAGATCTGGTCCATTTTTCCTACTCTTCAAAGAGTAATTACCATATTTTTCCAGGCTGAACAATCAATAATGCGTTCTAATGCTTTCCATTTGGTTCTCCACAATATTGGTTTTAATGTCCTCATCTTGCCATTAAAAGTTCCTTTTCCTTAGTTTTCTAATCAGCTCAAGTTGATCTTTTTAAAAGGAAAGTGGCAATAACCAGCTAATCGACAAAACACATTTGTTCTCCCTCAAAGCATGTTACAGAGAGCAGCTCAGCCCGTCACACTTAGCCCTTCTGATGATTTCAGGGGAAGAGGGATTTTATTATTCACAGGGGGAAAAAATCTAGGCGCATGAACAAGAAGGGCATTTTCTCTTGGCATATTTACTCAACATAAATGTGGGCTCACATTTAAGACTGCCTATTTTGTTCTTCTAGGTTTGACACTAGCATTTTAATGCTGTAACTGCTAGCTCTTAAAGGCTCTAGTTCTATTAAAAGTTTAATGAAACAAGATTTGTTAACTTAGACGTAGTGTGTTTAGGTTTTTGTTTTGTTATGTTTTGTTTTTTGTATAATAGATTCTTGCTCTGTAAGATACATAGGCTCTCTTGCTAGATTGATGGAAGTACAGAAAAGATTAAATGACTTCTCTGGGATCACCTCAAAATTGAATGGCTCAGTTCAAATCAGAAACCCGGATCACAGCCCTTTGCTCTAAGCTTCAGGCCATGTAGCTTTCTATGTTCATAAAAAAACAATATTTTATGCATTAAGGAAAGGATGATGCAATTTATCTTTGCTGTTAATATCATTTGTTATTTATTATCGAAGGATGTGCAACCACAGGTAAGATTGAACATGGTCTTAATAAAAAAAAATGTTTAATGCAGCATTACATCCTAAAATAAAATTTAGTGCTTATGTTCAAAATGTATATTGATTTTTTTTTTTTAATTCTCACCAACTACAGTGAAGGAACTACTTCCAAAAAATCATCAGGGAAAATTCCAATGATTCCACATCCCTAGAAGTAATATGCAGGGATGCTATTCTAAGCCATTTTTTAAATGAACCATTAGCATTACTCAGGTTTTATAAAAAGAAATGGATGAAAAGTAATCATTGCCCTCAAGAAACTTACAGTCTCCTTGGAGGGATGCAACGAGACACCATGAACAAAAACGAGTATAAGGCTAGTGCACGAATGATTAAGCACTACATTCTGTTGTATAGATTGACTCTACATTTAGTGAGAAATCGGAAGAGATAAAGATCAATCCTGGCTACTTAGAATAGGTGGGAATGTTTTCTTGAAGACGTTTAAACAAGGTCTCAGGGGGTGGATCCACAGGTAGAGGGAAAGAGGAAAGATGTTCCAGATGGGGTAGGGGGAAGTAAACACAAGATGCTTCTGAGAAAGTAAGAGGTATTTATGAGACAGTGAATAAAATGAAGGATACATGCTTATTTGGTCAACGAATCAGCAAATATTTATGGAGATCCTACTATTCTAGATACTGGAGATAGAGGAGGAAGAGAAAAAAAAGGAGGACACAGCTCCTGTATCACTTGTCCCAGCAGGAAACCTATGGCTTATCTAAACAGGGTGAGAGAGGGGAGTGTAATGAAAAGATTATTCACAAAGATGTGCATAGGTTTTAAGGAAATCAGCAAATGATCTGCAATAATACCCTAAAGCTAGCAATAGTGGGAAGCAGTCAAACCTATCTCTAGATTTGAAGAGACAGAGGAGGGAGGAGTTACCAGAACCCAGAGAGCAGATCCAGGAAAAGGGCTGTCTGACAAGAGGCATGGTCTTCAGTAAATAAGGATCACTATCAAGTTGCAGTGACTAGCTGTGAGTGAACCTGATGAATAAATGTCCTGTCTCCTGCTTCTCTATTCCCTCCTAATATTTCCCATTCCAACTACAGGGTAGAAGGCAAAGGAGCCACTGAGCGCAGTTGGTACAGATTTATGCAATATGAAGAAGAGTGAGGATGACATCTGAAGAGGGAAACTGAAGTGTTCAGCGTAGTCTCTGCATCAACCAGGAGACTACCAGAGAAATAAAACCAGTAGGCTACATACACACACGTGTGCATGCATATATACACACATACATATATACATACATGCATATATAGAAAGAGTAGGTGCAATAAATAAAATGACATAATTTATATTTTACATATAAAGTTTATACTTATGTATAACTTAAACATGTACATCTATATGAATATAAAATACATAAATATGTATGTATATTATATATACATGCATATGCATTTTTTATATATTTACAACGAGATTCATTTCAAGAAGTTGGCTTTACATGACTGAGGGGTCTGGCAAGTCTGAAATCCATAGGGCAGGCTGGCAGACTAGAAACTCTGGAAAAGAAGCAGGGCCTGAAGTCCACAGATAGAATTTCCTCTTTATTAGGGAAACCCCAGTTTTGCTCTTAAGGACATTCAACTGATTGGATAAGGCCCACTCAGATTATGGAGGATAGTCACCTCTCTTTTTTTTTTCTTATGTTCATCCATTTACTGAGAGAGAGAGAGAGAGAGAGAGAGAGAGAGCATGCATGAGCAGGGGAGGGGCAGAGAGAATCCTAAGCAGGCTCTGCGCTGTCAGCACAGAGCCAGACGCTGGGCTCAATCCCACAAACCAGATAGTCACCTCTCTTAAAGTCAACTTATTATAGATTTTAACTGTATGTACAAAATACCTTCATAGCAACACCTAGATTTGTGTTTAATGGAACAACTGCGTGCTATTCCCTAGCCAAGTTAACACATACAAAAAAAAAAAAATGATCACAGACCCTATTCTCATTGACCATATAGTTTAGTGGAGAAAATCAGAAAAAAACTCTGTTTTTACTTTTTTAAATATAATTTCCAGGTTTCCAGGCAGTGATAATCAAAGAAGAAGGATAAAGCAGAGTATACGGATAAGAGTGATAAGAGGTCCTATAGCTTGGTGTGGTCACAGAAATATTTAAGTACTGCTTATTGTGCGGAGACTTTAATGAAACCAGGAAGTGAACCATATGGATGAAAAGGAAAATTATTCTAGGTAGATGCCCAGACAAGGCTTCAATCTTGCCCTGTTCAAGGATTAGTAAGAAAGCCAGTTTGGGAGCCAAGGTAGCAAGAAAAAGAGTAGGAGGAGAGGAGATTAGACAATGGCATGGGATTGGGTTGGGAAGGACTTTCGAAGCAAGATAAGATTTTGGATTATATTTTAAGTGAAATAGAAAGCAGTTAAATCATTTGGAGCTGAAAAATAATATGACCTGAGTCTGATGTTGTTGTCATTTTTAAAGAACTACTTTGGCCTTTGGATGGAGAAAAGACTATAGGTGTCAGGAGGTGAAGGGGGAAACAGGTGGGGACCCCTGGCCTCTCTAGATTACACTAGAGCTATGCTGATGGAGACTCTAATATAATCGGAAGATCAAGCCAATATGACTTGTTTGGTAGATGTGGCACATATAAGAGAGAGAAGTCAAGATGGCTTGATGTTTGGCCCAAGCAACTGAATAGGCAGGATTACTTATTCACGTGCTGAGATGTAAAGGAAAGGCCAGCCTTGGGGTTTGGAGGATGGGGATTCAAAGTTCTAGTTTGGAAACGTCAAAGTGTCTATCGGTCATCCAGTAGAAAATGTTGAGTAGGCTGTTTCTGGAATGCAGGAGAGAGGTTAGGGCTGTGGAGGTAAATTTGGTAGTTACCAACATAAAGGTACTGGGAAGAATAGGTAAGAACAATGGATAGGTATAATGGGGTTAAGTTATGATAAGGGATCAACAATAAGGTAGGGAAGCACAGACCACAGGGCATCATACACTAACAGCTTATGTGCTTGTTTCACTTAGCACTCTATGAGCTCCTCCACAGAAAAAAATTATGTCTTATTCATATGAGGTGCTTAGCACACAGTGAAGTAGCTAGCCCATGATGGTCTCTTGGTAACTATTGAATGAATGAATGAATGTTTTAAGGAATTAAAGGTCACTAAATGTCAGGAACAGAGGCCTGGCATGATCAAAGTCCCTTCCCTCTGCCCTCAGGAAACTACACAAAACAACAGACTTCACCACAGATTGCTTGACAGTTGCTCAGTTGATATAAGCATGTGAGTGGAGGAAGCAAGGTCCTTAAAGGGTGACAGAATTGAATTGCAGCCCCAGCACTCACTAGCCGTGTGACTTTGGCCAATTACTAAGCAATCAGAAATTCCGTGATCCCAACAAAATGTGTGCACATCTAGCACCTTGCTTGGCACATGAAAGTGTATACTACAACTCAATCTCCTTGGGCTTGTTTCCTCAGAACCCTATTAAAAAGTCCTGGAACTGCATCATTTATGAATTTTCAGTAACATTTATTTCATGGCTACAGAGCTCACGAAACTAGTTACAGCTCTAAATCACACAGATTTCACTTTGTTATGTAAGAAAGTTGGAACATGCTTAAATCTGCTTGTCATTAATGAAATCATTTCAGTGATTCCCAAAGTTCTTGCTACTTTTTCCTCATTGTAGGACTCCTTCACATAGTCAAATAACTTTTATTTTAAGCTGACTGCATATTGAATGGTGTTCAAGATATTGTGGTTGCAATGGAACTCCAGTACCATTTCAGACTCATGCTAGTCTTGCCAGTGATTGAGTCTCTAATTTATAAATTATATTTATATTGAACCATTGACTTGATGATTAATTTTCCAAAATGACTTTCTTCTTCCTTCACTTCCACGGATAAAAAGAGAACAAATACACTCATATGACAGAAAGCTTAGAAAATTTTATGACAACCCTGACCAACCAAAATAAAGTATAGGTTATGTATTGCAAAACTTTATGTGATTTATAAAAATAAAAAGATACAATTGTCCTCAAGGAGCTAACAATCCTGTGGAAAAGATAGGATGCAAAAAATGTCTATGAAATAGGTGGTGATATATGTGAGAATTGGAATACACAGAACAGGCACTGGGTAAGTCATGAATGAATGAGAAAAACAAAAAAATGAAAGATATAATGATATACAGATATATATGATTCATCCCAGTGGAAGTTATCATGGACCTCCCTGAGACAAGATTTAAGCTAGAACTTCAAGAAAAATTAAACTTTTATAACTTACGATTGAGGAACAACATTTTAGATAAAGGAAACTGTAAGCCATAGTAAGTCCTCTAACAGCTGGCATACAGTAAATAAATCAGGAGATCATAGAAATTAAATAGGTAGTAGGCCTTGAATATATAAATTAAAATCTGGATTGTATTTAATAGGTAATATTAATAAGTATCATTTAAGATACTTTCTTTGGAGGTCACAGAAAATTCAACTCAAATTTAAACATTGAGGAAATTGTTCCCTTGTGTGCCTGGAAGCTCGGCCAGAGAATAGATTCTGGTGGTGACTTAACTCTGTGGTTCCATCTCAGACTACTGCTGTTCTCCTGATTCTTCCCTCCTCTCGGTGTTGTCATTATCCTCAGACTGGTAGTTAAATCACTACTGCTGTTCAGACTTCACATCCTTGGGTGACAGCATCTGAGGGAAAGGAAATGGCTCTCTGTAGGACATTCTCTTGAGTCAGGAAGCAGTTCTAACTTGCAATTTCCAGTTGTATCTCATTTGCCCAAATTAATTCACCTGCTCCTTCCAGAACCAATTGCTATTACCGTATAAACGCCCTTATTGCCTCAGAACTACAACGCTAAACCAATCACTGGCAAGGAGGATGGGATTACTGATAAAGCTAGACTCTCTGAGTCAGCCTCTGGAATGGGAGTCAGTCACCCAATCACTCAGCTGCCACATTCGTGGGGGTCGGGGTTGAAACAGACATTAGGAAGGTGACTTCAGTGTCCACCCACTACAGGGAATTACTGAGGTGTTTTATTCATGAAAGCCACATGAACAGATAATCCTATTGAATATTAATGCATGGTGGATTTAATGATTTGCAAATAAGTAAAATATAAATAAATAATTTTATTTGTTTAAATAATTTTAAAAATAAAGCTTCAAAAAAGGCAAAGACACTAAAATATGAATACATAGTATGAATATAAATGGTCTACTTACATGACAATATTAATTCTTCCATTCCATGAACATGGAATATCTTTTCATTTGTGTCATCTTCAATTTCTTTCATCAATGTTTTATAGTTTTCAGAGTACTGGTCTTTCACCCCTTTGGCTAGGTTTTTCCTTTGTGTTAATGTTTATTTATTTTTTGAGAAAGAGACAGAGCGTGAGTGGGGGAAGGGCAGAGAGAAAGGGAGACACAGAATCTGAAGCAGGCTCCGGGCTCTGAACTGTCAGCACAGAGCTGATGCGGGGCCTGAATTCATGAACCCTGAGATCATGACCTGAGCCGAAGTTGGACGCTTAACTGACTGCATTGCCCAGACACACACCCCTCCTTTGGTTAAGTTTATTCCTAGGTATTTTATCATTTTTTGCGCAATTGTAAATGAAATTGTGTTCCTAAGTTCTCTTTTCTGCTACTTCAATATTAGTGTATAGAAATGCAACCAATTTCTGCATGCTAATTTTGTGTCCTGCAACTTTACTGAATTTATAAAATCAGTTTGATAATTTTGATACTGGGTTCATGGTCCTTGAATCCTGAAAGTGGCTATTAAGATACTTTACAATGCTTGTCATTCAAGTGGGATATTGGCTACATGGGGATTGATTCTATTTTTTCTCTAATTCTGGGGGGGGGGGGGTGCAATTTGTATCATAAAAAGTGACAAAATCATTTACACGGAACCAGTGAGAGCCTTTCTAATCCACAATCGTTAATTTTCTAAAACTTTAAACCTAAACCTTTCTCAATTATTATATGTACACTTGTCCAGTTAATAGAGTTTGAAAATACAAGTCTTTTATTTAAATAAGGATAAATAATGCATTTGCATAGACATAAAATATGTGTGTGCATCTTATACATTATTTAATATATTATAGATGCTATTTTATAATCATATGCATATATCAAGCTTTGTATTACAAGTGGCCTTTCTTGGGATACCTGGGTGGCTCAGTTGGTTAAGCAACCAACTCTTGATTTTAGCTCAGGTCACGATCCTAGGGTCATGGGATCAAGCGCTGTGTTGGGCTCCATGCTGAGCATGAAACCTGCTTAAGATTCCTTCTCTGCCCCTCTGCCTCTCTCACCTGCTCACACTCTCTCTCTCTCTCTCTCTCTCTCTCTCAAATTAAAAAAAAAAAAAAGTTATTCTTTTGGTATAGGAAAAAATGGTATAGAAAAGTTATATCATATTAACAAATTCATCTTTAATACTCTGACATTTTATTTTAGGATCAAAATTCTATCTTGATAAGCAAACTCATTCTACCAGACACTTCCTTACATGCTTTTATTATTAAATTTATCTGCAATTTGACATGCTGTTTGATTTTCCACACTTAATACACTTTAATTACCATAGAATAAAAATATTTTAGAGTTATACAAACCTTAGAGGTGGTCTAGACTATGAAATAATTAAGGGCAGGTCCAATGACTTTTAATGATTACATCCCTAACTGTGGGAAGTCAATAAAATGTGTTGCATTGACTAGATTTAGTCTACTTGCCTACATAGGGTAGGGCTCTCCCCCATAACAATCCTAACTGATGGATATATTCTTGCGGCAGGAAATTTATTACATACTCCTGGATTCATTTTCTAAGGTTGCTATACCAAAGTAGCACAAACTGGGTGGATTAAAACAGCAGAAATATATTGTCTCACAGTTTGGGAGGCTACAAGTGCAAAATCAAGGTGCCAGCAGGGCCTGGCTCCCTCTGAAACCTGGAGGAGAGAATCCCTCCTGGCCTCTCCTAGCTTCTGGTGGTTGCCAGCAGCCCTTGGCCGGCCTTGACTTGCAGCTGCAGGACTTTAATCTCTGCCTCTGTTGTCACATGGTATGCTCCCTGGGTGTCTCTGTCTCACACGGCATTCTTTTCCTTGCATTTCCGTGTCTTTACATGATGTTCTCCTGGGTCTGTGCCCAACTTTCCTTCTACTTATAAAGACACCAGTGATACTGGATTAAGGCCCTACACTAATGACCTCATCTTAACTTGATTACATCTGCAAAGATATTACTTCCAAATAAAGTCACAGTTACATTTACTGGGGGTAAGGTTTTACATATTTGGGGGGGGTATAATTCAAGACATAGCACCCACACACAGGATAATGAGACACAGACAACACTCTCAGTTGACAGTGAAGAAAATTAGAATTAGGATTGTCTGCATTACCAGCCTTTTAATGAAAGAAGTAAATATACTTCATATATATGTGTGTATATATATATATATATATATATATATATATATATATATATATATAAACACACACACACACACACATATATTTGCATCTTGAAAATATATATGTTTGGAATATACAGAATATACAGTTGACACTTAAACAATGCAGCGGTTAGGGGCACCAAACCCCATGCTGTTGAAGATCTGCATGTAACTTTTGATTCCCCAAGAACTTAACTACTAAGCCTACTCTTGACCCAAGTCTTTCTGATAACACAATTAGCACATATTTTGTATGTCATATGTATTATATACTGTACTCTTACAATAAAGTAAGCTAAGGAACAGAAAATGTTATCAAGACGAGATTGGAAGTGTTCAGGGTGGTATGGCAGTAGACCAGAAAATGTTATCTACAAAGTATAAGAGAAAATACAGTTACAGTATTGTACGTATATTTACTGAAAACAATCCATCTATAAGTGGACTCACAGAGTTCAAATCCATGTCTTTCAAGGGCTAACTGTATGCATATTTGGAATACATATTTTTGGAATATGTGTATATATTTGGAATATGTGTGTATATTGGGAAATATATATATATTTGCGCAATGCCTCTTGCTTATCCAGAACTTACGAATTTTGTAGCAAGAATTGAATGAATTTATCTTCACAGATTCACACTAGTAGAGCTAGAGTTAATAAAGCCCCATAACACGTATTGATAATATATACAATCAATTTGAATGCTAGGAAATTCTGAATATTTTTAAACCATTCATAATAACTACCATTTCCCCAGTTGTGAACGATTAAAAAAAAAAAAAAGGTCAAGTAAAATGGGCTCAAAGGGCCTTGGGGATTGTTTTAATATAAAATCGCAGTGCCTCTTTTTATATCACATCTCTGGTCACCAGAGATTTCTGAGAGAATTTAGTCAAATATGAAACTTTTTGCTCTATTTATAAGTACTGTATTTTTATTTCAAAATCAAATCTAATACACTGCTTTCTATTTTCAGGTCTTAAAAATAGCTCAAAATCTCTTAGATCTTCATTTTGATCCACATACGTGTGTCTGCAATTGGATTAGATAAATTGGAACTTCACGAAAGTGAGATAAACTATTTTATGGTCTGGTTTCTTATTAAGAAATAATATAATTTTATCATGAGTCCATGGTGTCCTGGTGCCAGACAAATGCTGAAGCCAACTGCAGGCTTTTATCAAAAATTAAACTTTGACTTAGAGCCAAGACTCTGGTTTTCAGCTAAGATGCTTTACATCTATGGCAGCTTTGTACTTCATGGACTAATTGCCATAATACATGATTATTGATGCAGAACCCTCCGTGGTTCCTTTTGGTCTAGTAGACTTGCATATTGAAAATTGAAGCTTTAACATATTTGATAGTACAAGTGACTAACTTGACAGAATTTTTCACACATAAGCCTTGACAGCCTGAAGTAAGGATCCCCTTCCTTTATCCCCATTCCTCCACCCACGCTTCTGCCTGCTTACTGCTAATATTCCTCGGACTGTCAGTTGCTGGCATCTGGTAAATCCAATTCTTACTGGCCCAGAGAATGTACTAATTATATCCTACAGCTAATTAGAAAGCAGCCTCTTTGCTAGAGAACAGTTTATTTAGCTCATCAATGAATAAGACTTGGTTTGAATCTTGATTTAAAAATCAAAGGGAAATGGAAAGGGGATGAGAAGGAAAATATACCCTTCATAAGGCAGGAAGCCTTATTAATTAAATTGAAAAAATAAATATAGACTTTGTAGAAGACTGGAAGGAGAGGCTTTGGACCAAAATACTAAAACTAGAGGAATTTAAGGATGTATTTGCATTTCACAAACCTTATTTACAAAATCTAGAAACATGTTGTCTTAAAATCTTAGCATTGATGAAGTAGATGTGTCAATGACCTAATCTGAAAATTGGTCAATCTCTTTAGAAAGAGATAGGGTGGGGCGTGGGGTATTGTTTTACTGATGACAGTTTATTGATGATAGTTCCACACATGATTCAACACTTATGCTTAGGTTAAATATCTTCGAAGAGTCAAATTTCTATAATGTGTATTTATGTCAATGGTTTACATAGGATTTATTAAATAAAAGGTACAGTTCCTCACATTAACAGGGCTTTAACTTAAATTTGGAGGTGACATAATCCTAGCAAGTGTCAACCATTGAAATATGTAAATGATAACCTGACCCACTCTTAACCCCTTTATCTTTATAATCAAATTTGATCACCACTAGCAACAGAGACATTTTCATACTAATTTTCAAAATTGTTACCAATTTACCATGACTAATTAAAATGTGAAGGTCTGTAACATACCAGGTCAGTGGTTCCCCACCCTAGGTGCACTTTAGAATTATCTAGGGAAGCTTTTTAAAAATATCCAATATTATTGTTGCCACCCCCACACATTAATTTATTCAGAATCTCTGGGTATGGGGCCCAGGAACCATACATTCTTTGAAGTCTGCCAGGTGATTCAAATATATATATATACACATATATATAATACATATACACGCATATATATAATACATATATATGCATATATATAATACATATATTATATATATATATATATATACACACACACACACACACACACACACACACACACACACACACTCACATGATTGAGAATAATCATTCTATGAGAAGGTTGGTCCCCAAAAATTAAGAAGCCATTAAGAAAGTTTGCTGAGTTGCTTAAGAACCAGATAAAAACAGAAAATGAGGAGAATTAGTTTTATAGTCTTAGACAACAGAGATCCTGCCTACATCCTACAGATTAGAGAGCAAGGGTACATGGGTCCTTCTGAGAAGCTGATAAAAAGCTATGGACCTCTCCCCGGAAAAGCAAACACATCCACAAATATATGAAACTTGAAGAGAAGGTGATAGGTTTCAAAGAGAAGCAGAATCCCAGGAGAGAAATCCCTGAACCGGGGGAAGAAAGAAGTGTTCCCGGAGATGGAAAAGCTAACACTAAGAAATGAAGCCCAATTATTACATGCACTGGGCCATTCAGGCAGAGATGATAATGATATATAAAGGACTCTGAGGTGGGAAAACTTTCCCAAATGACATTTACATGTCTCATTGTAAGAGAATATATCTATGAGCTTCCTGCAAAGACCGAATTCTTTGCTGAATTGAACCTGTATCCCTCATGACGACCATACCCTCCTCCACAAAGCAAAGATTCGTGCATTGCTTATTCTAGTCTGGTTTCCTATGCTACTTTCCAAAAAGACTTACAAATTTCTTCTATTCCCTCTCCTTTAAATACTATTAGACCTCAAAAAAGGCAGATCCCAAATTTTAAAGTACTTTAGGTTTCAACCTCAGAATATCAAAGGAAACAGTAGCTAGCCACTTTGAGGTCGTTTTTATAATTTGAATTTTATTTCATTCTTTCTCTCTAGAATTTCCACTCAATGCACCCTGATTTTCTTTGAGCCAATCTTAGATGATCTCATTCAAATCAAGCTCTTTAATTTTTCTCAATCCACCTTTTTATGTACAACCCTGGAAATGTACCTTAGCTACTAAAATCAGTTCTGATGCTAGCCTGAGGATAGTCACTCAGCCTAATAAATCCTAGATTTAGGACTATGCTTTTCTAACACAGAATTATCATGCCATATGGTTGTCTGAATCAAAGGATTCCTTAGAAGTCATAGCAATTTAAATCTACTGGTCTACGTATGTAGCCCAAACTATATCAGCACTTTAACTTTAAAAAGGTAAGAATATTTCAAGATTCATATTAATGCCGTTTTTAGCGTCTTTCCAATCAATCCATTTTCCTTGATATTGTTATTAATAGACCATTAGCAGACTAAATTTGTAACAGTAGCACACTAAACAGCATGGTATATACTTTCAGCACGGGCAGGAAGGGAGAATTGATAAAAAGACCAGAAAAGTAAAATCTGCAAGATAAAAGCACACATCCACATGACAACGTAGCTACACAAAAATGGCTTGCAGATCAATGAAAAACATTCTCCATCAAACAGTAGAACATCCAAGCAATACTGAAAGTCCGGCACACATAGCATGGTGCTTCTACTTCTGTTGTACTAATAGATGACGTGTTGGATCAGATATTAAAATATCTACGTCCCTATATGTCATGAAAAACTTCATTTAAATTGCAACTAAAATCTTGATCCTCTGGTAACTAGATTTACTTTTATTGCACCCATTAATAATGGCTGAGTCTTCTCTACAAGATGTATACAGGTTTATATGGGTCTTACTTGAAATTAGGCCAGCTACATTGTAACCAATATATATTTATACATTTGTAATATAAATATTATAATGTGCTCCTTAAAGGGTACTCATTTCAACTACTTAAACGGATAAATTTCTTTGTTTAGGCATAGTCTATAGTTTATTCCACACAGCTTCATATAGAGATAATGAGCACAAATCTACTGGAAAAGAAGTATAAAGCTTGGATCATTCCGAAGTTATCCCTAAGGAACAGAAAACAGGTATACATCTAAAATCTTGCACGCAGTAAATGTTTGTTAAATATTTAAAGAAACGAAGTAGAATCCAGAATCACTCTTGCCCACTGTATCCAGGCTAGTTGAAAAGAGCATTTCATGACTTTCATAAAATTTACCAAGAATTTCTGAAGAGTATGTCTTTATGGAAAATAAGATATATCTTTCATGATCAAAATTTCCTTTGCTGTTTATAACCATCTGAATAGTTTTATGATGCCAAAATATGAGGCAACGTGGAGCTGTGCAATTTTTCACTTCTCATATAATGCTTAGACAGTAAATAGAATTTCATCAGAAATTTGAATTTCATCAGAAATGGAAGCTCAAAACCTAAGAATCTTTACTTCTAACAGATCGAATTTTGATCCCTCGATAGCCCACTGTGCTGACTGTCCCCATGAGTCACCACTAGTGCAAGATGCAGCCTGCAGTAGGAGTTGAGGGCTCAGCCAACAGATTATCATCACATTATTCAATGATCTGCAGCCTGTGCCTCGAGCAAAGCCACACAGCAGTGGTGACAGTAAAGGCTGGAAAACAGTGTGTACAGAAAAAATAAAAACAAAAATAAAAACCAGTGATTATAGAAGGGGCTCAAGTTAGAATTACAGTTGCAGCATCCAAGATTACACTTAAGTTCAGATTTTGGTAATATCAAGAATCCAACAAAAAATTACAAGTTGCAACCATTTTGGCATAAGTCTATTTGCAGGAATTTCAAACTACTGTAACCTACGCCAACAGCAGGGATGTTTCAATGAACGGCTGCTAGTCTTTGCCAATTTCAAGCTTGAAACACTGAGATATAAATAATGTTAAAAGAGGTGACTTAACAGAAGTAACCAATGTTTGATTTGTACCAGGAGAACCATCCCCCACAACTCAACAACTAGATTTCTGAACACCGTCAGGTAAGCATTGTTACCTACACATTACTCATCACTTTTATTTTATTTTATTTTATTTTATTTTATTTTATTTTATTTTATTTTATTTTTATTTTATTTTATTTTATTTTATTTCATTTTATTTTATTTACAGCTTATTTTATTTACTTAGAGAAAGAGAGTGAGAGAGAGCACAAGTGGGGAGGGACAGAGAGAAGGAGAGACAGAATCCCAAGCAGGCTCCACGCCATCAGCACAGAGCCCAAAGCAAGTCTCGAGCTCACAAACTGTGAGATCATGACCCGAGTTGAGATCAAGAGTCAGCCGCTTACCCAACTGCGCCACCCAGGCGCCCCATCACTTTTAAAATATGTGCATATTAAATATATATAAAGATATATTTTATATATATGTATTAAATATATATAATACATATATTTGTGTGTGTACAGTCACAATATTAATCAAAAGAAATACTCATGTATTTAAATCAGCCAGCAGCCTAGCAGAACAAATCATGTATATGAGTGTGGATTTCAAACATGGGCAAAAGAACAACCTTTGTTCCCAGCATAAAAGAAACTATGCCTGGCTGGAACACTGCCATACCACAGAGGGATCTACTGATAACTTGTGGCTCAAAATGCCGCTATCATCAGATTCCTTCCTTCGGTAGTACTGCACACACTTTGATGTTAAGATAACATGTACACTTCATATGCAAGATATAATGGAAGCAGAAATTGTTCCCTTGATTTAACCAGTAGTCATTTATGAATGTTGAGCAGTGCAAAATTGCAGTTATTTGTGGATCCTCATTAATAACACCTCGCACTGTTTCTGCAAAGGCAAATGCACTTTGACATTCAATATTTTTCCTTCACCATTATTTGAATTCCCTGTGAACAGAAATAGAAAATAGGTAATTGTACCCATCGTTCAAACAGCAATACAGTTTATTTTGGAATTGTGGTGAGAGCCAATGGGTCCTTTGTCTGCTTCAGTATCCTAACAAATAAAAATTGCTACTTTTCCCACCATGAAAAATGCGAGAATGGCATTACTTTTGTAAGGAGATTATGCAAAAGATAGTTCTATGGCTAAAAAATCCCTTAAGTGTTTCAGACCCTATCAGTGAGATTTAGTTGCTCTAACTGGAAAATAAAATCTCTAAAATATAAGACACAAGGACAGATAACACTGGAAACCTATAACCACAATAACAGTTTAGAAGGAAAGATGTAGCACTTCACCAAGTAACTGCTCAGTAAAACTGAAGGACTATAGACAAGACTTGAAAGAAGGTAAACTATCTCAGGAGCACCTTTGCCCCACACTCTTCTGCTCCGTCAGTCCTCCACCCCCTAATTTTGGATTCCACCCCTGTCTGCCCAATGTCCTCACGATGGATCTCATCAAATGTCTCTTTCTGAACACATCATTTCTCCAAGTCTTTGCCTACCTATCTTCTTTGTGAAGACATACCTGCCCTAAGTTCTGTTCTCACAGAACATATCAGTGATACTTAGTCTTGAACATCTTTTACCTTTGCACCCTATTGAAGAATCAGTGTTCCACTGTGATTAAGATGAAAGTTTCCCATATTCTGAGAAAGAGATTTCTGAATTTCATCTATCTATCTATCTATCTAGCCATTCTTCTATGGCTTTATTTTTTTTAATATGAAATCTATTGTCAAATTGGTTTCCATACAACACCCAGTGCTCCTCCCAACAGGTACCCTCCTCAATGCCCATCACCCACTTTCCCCCCCTCCCACCCCCATCAACCCTCAGTTTATTCTCAGTTTTTAAGAATCTCTTATGGTTTGGTTCCCTCCCTCTCTTCTTTTTCCCCCCTTCCCCTCCCCCATGGTCTTCTGTTAAGTTTCTCAGGATCCACATAAGAGTGAAAACATATGGTATCTGTCTTTCTCTGTATGACTTATTTCACTTAGCATCACACTCTCCAGTTCCACCCACGTTGCTACAAAAAGCCGTATTTCATTCTTTCTCATTGCCAAGTAGTATTCCATTGTGTACATAAACCACAACTTCTTTATCCATTCATCAGTTGATGGACATTTAGGCTCTTTCCATAATTTGGCTATTGTTGAAAGTATTGCTATAAACATTGGGGTAGAAGTGCCCCTATGCATCAGCACTGCTGTGTCCCTTGGGTAAATTCCCAGCAGTGCTATTGCTGGCACATAGGGTAGATCTATTTTTAATTTGTTTAGGAACCTCCACATTGTTTTCCAAACTGGCTGCACCAGTTTGCATTCCCACCAACAGTGGTTGGTTCCCGTTTCTCCACATCCTCTCCAGCATCTATAGTCTCCTGATTTGTTCATTTTAGCCACTCTGACTGGTGTGAGGTGACATCTCTGTGTGGTTTTGATTTGTATTTCCCTGATGAGGAGTGACATTGAGCATCTTTTCATGTGCCTGTTGCCCATCTGGATGTCTTCTTTAGAGAAGTGTCTATTCATGTCTTCTGCCTGTTTCTTCATATTAAGGCTTTAATAGTCATTCTGAAACTACATGAAACTATAGTCTTGAGAGAACTGTGTTTTATTCCTCTTTGAACAGTGCTTAGTACCAGCACATGGTAATTACTCAATAAATGTTGGTTGAACTTACTGAATTACCTCCAAATTTGTCCAAAATTGCCTAGCATTGATAGAGAAACATTGCTCTCAATAATGGCTAATAAATCCAGGAGAGCAAAATATTTCAAGTTTTCTAGATGGCATGGAAGAGTCACTAATGACCAAAATACCAAAGAATAAATCTCCACCCTATTCCCGGAAAAGCACACTACATAGTTACCCTCCCCAAGGAAAACCCAACATCATATCACAGCTTGCAATGCCTCAATATCTGTTCATATGGCACTAATTTTGAGGGCTTATATTTGAAAACGTTATTTGTTTTCTTTGTCCAGTAGCTCAATACATACACCATCCAAGAGCATGCAAGTAGCAGGCTGTGATATCAGTCACCCTGAGAGATGCCTCCTTACAGAGGAGCTCACCCCTCTGTTGCCAAAATTAATTATTTTATACTCCACACAACCTATATTCTAAGCCAGACACCACACACACACAGAGTCTGTATTTGAAAACAGAACCAATATATATAAAAATCCTATATATGTAATAGAATATATATAAAATTCTTGTTATATACATTTGATACATATAATTATAAATTGATGTAATTTAATCTAAAAATTACCTTCACAGAAGCATCCAGAATAATGTTTGAACAAATATCTGGGTACTATAGTCTAGCCAAGTTGATAGATACAATTAACCATCACAAATGCCAAACATTTGTGTTCACCTATACTGCATAAAAGATTAAGAAACTTAATTTTGTCCATATAACAAAATATTTAATCATTGATTGATAAGGTGGTCAGCAGAGGGACAATATATGTCTTTGGTTCCATATCTTCATTTTGATGGCAGTACCTTTAAACACAAACACATGGAGCTTGTAGAATTAAGTTGCTGTCATAAAGGCTGTCATACTTTATGATACATACTAGAAAAATCAGCTCTTCTCATAACATTTGTTTCTTAACTAGCCGCAATAAAACTTCTTTATTATGGAATCCATAAAACATTTTCACCTCCTAAATTCAATTCTTAAAGTAGCCATTAAGTGCCTACAATGTACCCATTTGTAATGCTATTAATACCAATTACGATGCCAACTCTAGCCAACAAGAAGAGGGTGAAATGCAATGCAAATGTATCCCAAAGAACTTATATACTGTAATCACCTTGGCGATGGAATTCTCTACTCCACGTACACAGTCAGAAAATATGAAGCTTTGTCTCTCTAGTTTGTAAAACATATTTTCTCTGAAGGTCCAAAAATCTAGATTATAAAGAGGTATGAGGTAATTCTCGCTGCTACCAGCCATTTTCCTAGAATGCACCTCTGATGGAGTCAAGTAACTGCTCAAAAGATCTTTGCTGGAGCCCTGCATCAGTGAACTATATCCAGTCCAGCCTGTGGCCTGTTTTTGTACAGCCTGAGAGCTAAAAATGTTTTTTACATTTTTTTTTAAGGCAAAGATGTAAGCAACAGAGACCGTTTGTGGCCACAAAGCCTAAAATATTTCATGTCTAGCCTCTTACAGAACAAGTTAACAAGTTTGCTAGCCTCTGGTTTATAAGATGAAATACAAAACCCATAGCATGATGTTTAAGGCCCTCCATACTCTAACGGCAAATTGATAGACTAACCACACATCAAATATTCCCTGCCTGGGCATGTCCTTCCTTTCCTGTCCTGTCATCTAAATTCAGTTGTCCATCAAAAAACAACTCAAGCTCATCTTCTCTATGAGGTTTTATGTAGCTATTCAATTCCATCATACTCTCTCCTTCCTTGCAACTCCACCAGACATCAGTATCTGCTTTCCTCACTGATGTTCATTCATGCTTCTTTTTATGTACATATTTTTATCTTGTCTTCCCAAACAGACTGTAAGATCTTCACATGGTTCCCTTCTAAAAATGTCATCAGATGTTAGTATCAGTGTGGCAAGTTTTAAGGATTTTGTATGTCCTGCAAGTCTGATTTCTTATTAGTAATTAATCACCATCATTCATGAGCAATTACTATTGCCAAGTATTGCCAACCTGAACATACTTTTTTCCCTTCATTTAATCCCCACAAAATTTTAGATAAGTATAATTATCTTATTTTTACATATAAAATTGATCATATCAATCTTTGTATTAGGTACATGCTAGACATGAGCAGTAGATGAAATACCCTGAGGCAGAGTCTCAAGCTTTTCAAGGGGAATGATAGAAACAAAAGCTGGAGACAGGAACCGCAATAAATAAACTACACACTAAAACCCAGGGGGCACAACATCGTTCTGACTGCCTTTATTTGAGAGTGGATCCCCACGTAATCTCATGCTGAAGCCTGTTGCATCCACAGGACTCCTGAAAAAGAATGCTATGGGCACCGGTGACAAGTCACAGCAAAGTTTATTGCAATGAGAGGCAAGGCCAACCGATCAGGACAGACACTCTTGATCAGAGTGTGGCCTCCAACAGCCAGGGTACAGAGTTTTTATAGCCGACCGCATCGTCTTATCATCACCTGGGAACAGAAGAAAGAAATAGTTCCCAGATGGGGGTGGAAACAGTTCAGACTTTCTGCGGTTAAGCCGCAACCAGTTGACCTCCTTGACCCTGCCTCCAGCGCCACTTTTTCAAAGTTCTCAACATGCCCTTGCCCCAATCCAATCAAACACTAATCCAGTTGATTTCCCTTGAAATTTGTTCCCTTGATTGATAGGACAAGGCTGTTATCTCTTAACCTACAGTGTCAAAACAAAGCTGTTATTTCTCAAGGCTACAGGTTAGCCCTACAATTTAACCCTTACAAGCCAAGGACTGAGACTTCCATTCACACAACAGACTCTCTCCCGCCTAACATTTACAGGTAAGATTTAGACAGGTTACCCATTTTACACTTTCATTCAATCAGTAGATATTTATTGAGCTTTTATTATGTGCCAGGCAGTGAACAGACCTAGTTCCTTCCTTAATCTAGTGACAGAATTTAGGCACAAATTTAGCTCAGATTTTAACCACTGTGCTGTATTATTTGATGATTTTTTTGTCTAAAGTGATGTAGCTATGATGAAAATCGCTGCTCTAGTGCTATAAGATGAAGAGAAAATAAGAGAGTATACAGTGTACAAGACAGCTCCAGAGCCAGAATGGAGAGTGAAAGATGGATTGAGAAAGAAGAGAGAGCTCATTCCCCCAGTTTTTACAGTAAAAATGTTTATACAGATAGAGGAAATGAAAGTGGGGAAACTTCATGAAGATATGGTTGGTAGTTATCATTTTCCTCCTTCTACAATAGGAAAAGATAGGATAAAATAGGCAGAGAGGGAAGGATTAGGACCTGAGGTCCCTGGGTGGGGAAAAACACATACTTTGGAACAATGCTGGGAGTGTCTGACCACAGCAAACCCCCCAGGCTTAAGGTTCCCCTTAAAAATGTAACAGACCCAACCTACCCCCCCTTCTCAGGTTTCCCTCAGCAATTTGAGGAAAGACCTAGGTATGACCAAAGACCACACCTCTTACAATGGAAACAAGCCAATCAGGAATGGACAACCCAACACCTAGAGTTATCCTGCCAATAAGGGTAGAACCTGAGAAAGAACAGGGAGAAGGGAAGGGAAGGGAGAGGGCTGACCAGAACCTTATAAAACAAGGGCCCTTGCCTATAGTCCTCTGTCATTCACTCTCCAATGTCCCCTCTCTATGAAGAGAGCTTTCCTACTATTTTTCTGTTCTAATCTTATATTCAAATAAACTTGCCCTCTGTTCATTTTGTGCCCACCTCTTCTTCATTCTTCAAAGTGGCAAGACAATGAATCCTGGGTATTGTGGTAAAAAATCCTGTAACACTTCAGTCAATCAAAAAGGAAGCCATTCATGAGTTCCAGGTTCTGTAAAGAAGATAAATATAATAGATGTCCTTCATGACATTGCATTTCAGTGATTTCTTAGATCCGATACCAAAAGTACAGGAAACAAAAGTAAAAATAGATACATTGGACTACATAAAAATTTAAACTTCCATGCATCAAAAGGCACAATCAACAGAGTGAAAAGAATGGGAGAAAATATTTGCAAGTCATGTATCTGATAAAATGTTAATATCCAGAATATATAAAGAGCTCCTACAACTCAACAACAGAAAGCAACTCAATTAAAAAATGGGCAAGGAACTAAAACAGACACTTCTCCAGAAAAGATATACAAATACCCACCAACCACATGAATAGTCGCTCAACATTATTGATCATTGAATAAATGCAAATCAAAATCACAATGAGATACCACTCATTGATGGCTACTATCAAAACAAATAAGCCCCCAAACACACACACACACACACACACACACACACACACACACACACACACCACAAATGTTGGCAAGGATATGGAGAAATTGGAGTTGTGCACTTTTGGTGGGAATATAAAATGGTGCAGCCACTATTAAACAGTACGGTATTTCCTCAAAAAATTAAAAATAGAATTGCCATGTTATCCAGCAATTCCACTTCTGGAAGAAGAGTTGAAAGCAGGGTCTCAAAGATATATTTGCGAACAATGTTCATACCAGCATTATTCCTAACAGCCAAAAGATTGAAGCAACCAAAGTGTCCACCAACAGATTAATGGGTAAACATAAAGTGGTATATACATACAATGGAACACTACTCAACCTGCAGAAAGAAGGAAATGTTGACTTTTGCTACAACACTGATGGATCTGGAAGACATTCTGCTAGGTGAAATAATCTAGTCACAAAGAAACAAATACTATATGATCCCACTTATGTATGATATCTAGAGTTGTCAAATTCATAGAGAGAGAAAGTGGAATGGTGCTTGCCAGGGGCTGGAAAGAGCAGGGAGTGGAGAGTTTATTGGGTATAGAGTCTTCATTTTGCAAGATGACAAGGGTTCTGGAGATGGATTTCCCAACAATGTGAACATACTTAGCATTGCTGAGTTGTACACCTAAAAATGGTTAATATGACTAAACATTTTTGAGTAAATGCTATGTACATTTTACCACAATTTAAATGATTTTTAATAAAATAAATAATTTTAATAGAGGTCTTCGACTCCTGTGCCGAAGGAGGGTTCACCACATTAATAAGACTTAAAGTGATTATGTGAGACTACAAAATCACAATTATATCCTAAACCCAAGATCCCTGAAATGGGCCATGAGCCTAAACACCTGAAAGATGTTAGAATCTGCTTGTTTTTTACACCTGCAGAAATTCTGAAATGTTAATGTATTCTCCAATAAAGTTTTAAAAAAATTGCATATTTACAAGGAAGTCTTCAATACCTTCTCTGGAAAACAGTGACCTCATTCTTTCATGAGGGGTAAACCTTAAACTATCTTCTGATTTTTTAATTCACGTCATTTTTTTACCTCCCACCTTTTCAGATATAATAGAAAAGATAGTAGAAATCTCAAAATTTTTTAAGTTTATTTATTTATTGGGGGGGGAGGGGCAGGGAGAGCAGGAGAGAGAGAATCCCAAGGAGGCTCCGTGCTGATAGTACAGAGCCAGATGTGGGGCTTAATCCCATGAGATCATGACCTAAGCTGAAAACCGGTCGGACACTTAACAGACTGAGCCACTCAGGCACCCCAAAACCCAAATTTTTGTTGTTATTTGAGAAATTAACTTGGTGCACTGATTGTAAGTAAACAGTGAATGCGCCTATCAATTTCCTCTCAACATGACTTGGAAACTGTGACAGGAGGTGCCACTGAGCTTCATTAGGTGTTTCAAATAATTTCCCATCATAAATTGATCAAATTCTCACATCACAAAATAATCAAATCGCCAAAATTTTTAAATGTCTGTTCTGCGAAAAATACAAGGGTTTATTAAGTTTTAGTAAGGACTTCTATCCTAAAGATACTTTTAGCGAAGTTGAAGAGATAGTGATAGACATGAAAAGTTAAATAGCAACATGGGACTGAAAATGTCAAGAAAATTAGGAAAGCAAGGTCTTAGAAGGAAATGTATGTTGCATGGTAAATACAGAGATTACAAATAAAGGCCTCTGAGAGTTTCAGAAAGATGTGTAGGGAAGGATGTAGGGTCCGAGCAGCACTTCTCAGCTGGGGGCAGTTGGGCCCTCAGGAGATGATGAGCAAGGCCTGGAAATTTTTTGGGCCGCCACACTGGTGTCTAATGGATAAACACCAGGGATGCTGCTGAGCATCTTGCAATGCACAGAACATCCCTCCACCCACCCAAAAATAATGATAATAATAATAATAATAATAATAATAATAATAATCTGGCCCAAAATGTCAGAAGTGCCAAGGTTGAGAAACTCTGGACTAAAGCTAAGCCATTTCATAAAAAGAATCTCACTAAAGTGCAGAAAGGTGGAGGAGAAGAGATATGGCAGAGTGAAGTAAAGAGTCACAGATACAAAGGACTTCGGGCTGAAGCATTAAAGGGTGCTAAGTGGATCGGTTTAACTTGAGTGACAGGCATTAAACAGGAGTGGCCAGTCTTTAAGTACAGACTAAAAAGAACATGAGGCATTATTACCAGATATAAGAGTTTGAACAATTATTTGTCTCCTGTGAGCCAGATTTTCCTTATCTATAAAATGAAAATCATATTTACCATTTATATTTGTGGTCAAGGTCAAACCAGATAACTTTAAGTGCCTCCCATCTTGGCAGGACAACAGGAGACAATCAATAGGAGACGGAAAAAAGCCATTCCTTCAATTCTCTAGGCCCTGAGGATTACCGAGTTTCAATTTTCAATTACTGATTGAAATTACCGATTTTCCATCATTACTGCAATCAACCAAAGGCTTATTAATTAAGCTTTTATTATCTGCTTCCATCCTTTCCTTCATTTATTCAATAATTACTTCTTCAGTTATCCTTCCTTTGAGGCAATGTTCTCTTCCCTTAAGAGAGCTTTCATGCTCTTAGAGAAAAGCAGATTTATTAATAAAAAAGTATGGGGGCACCCGGGCGGCTCAGTTGGTTGAGCGTCCGACTTCGGCTCAGGTCATGATCTCACAGTCTGTGAGTTCAAGCCCCTCATCGGGCTCTGTGCTGACAGCTCAGAGCCCGGAGCCTGCTTCCGATTCTGTGTCTCCCTCTCCCTCTGACCCTCTCCCACTCATGCTCTGTCTCTCTGTCTGTCAAAAATAAATAAACCTTAAAAAAAATAAAAAATAAAAAATAAAAAAGTATGAAGGAGTCTTGCAAATCCTCTTAATGAATAAGCCACAGATGACTCCAAACTTCTAACTTGTCTCCTGAACAACGATCATAAGGAACCCTAAATCTAGACACTATCATCTACTGTGGTAACACTTGAAATTCACCCTGACTTCTAATATTATATATCTAACAGTTCTCTCTTAATATGATCAAATTCTCCTTGTTCAAGTTGGAAACACTTTGCTGTATCACTCTTTGTTCTTAAACCTTGCCTACATACACACCGCCTTTGTTGAAATTCTTGCCTGGTGCAGTGGTATAGGGATTGCTTCTGCTTGATTAGGCAAACAGAAGATACTTTATAAATAGCCTTGGCTGGGACTGGTGTCCATGCTGGGTGCTGAGATTGTGGTAAATGAACATTGGCCATCACTTCTAGTATAGGGTGCAGTCTTGCATATGGAAAGATAGGATGGCAGAGTGAACTCAAGATGTCATCAGCTCTGGTTCATGGTTGTCTAAAACAGTGCTGTGAGGTCTCACAGTGGAAAATATTCATAGTTTGCCAAAACCAGTAGGAAAGGATGTCATTTGGAATACTTGAGGCATGAGGTGAAAGATAAGTAGGTGCTTATCAGGTAGAAAAATTAGAGGAGAGTATTCCAGGCAAAAACAACATCTTGAAGATAAAAAGGTTTGCAGGAGGAACGCTGGTTCCATGGCTGTGGAACCCCACAGGTGGTTCTCCTTGGCTAAATCATGGGGCATGAAAAGGGGAGCTGCAGGAGAGGCAACCTGATTACAAAAGGCCGTGTAGGCCATCCCGATGATTTTGGCTTTTACAGGAAGTTAGGTGGAGTTATTTTAAACATTTTTAAAAGAAGGTAAAAACATCACCATGTTTGTGTCTCTAGATAGATACTCTGGCTGCACTGTGCAAGATGTGTTAGAAAAGGCAAAGCCGAGGAATAAATACTGCAGATACCAATACAGAAAGTTCTTGACTTCCGTACTTAATCTTGGGAGCACTATACCGAAACAAATAGATTATAAGAATAGATTTCCCCCTGCAACACCCCAAAAACAAATAACTCAACTTCAAATTTGACAGAAGACATGACTAGACATTTCTCCCAAGAAGACACTCAGATGGGCAACACATAAAAAGATGCTCATCATCACTTATCATCAGGGAAATGCAAATAGAAACTAAAATGTAATATCACCTCATATCTGTCGAATTGGCTAAAATCAACAAGATAAAAAACAGCAGATGTTGGTGAGGATGTGCAGAAAAAGGAACCCTCTTACACTGTTGATGGGAATGCAAAGTGGTGCGGCCACTCTGGAAAACAGTATGGAGGTTCCTAAAAAAATTTAGAAATAGAACTATCCTATTATCCAGTAATCGCACTACTGGGTATTCACCGAAATACAAAAATTCAAAGGAATATATGCACCTCTTTGTTTATAGTAGCATTATTTACAATAGCAAGATATGGAAGCATCCCAAGTGTCCACTGATTGGTGAATGGATAAAGAAAGAGTGGCATATATATATTTATATATATTTATAATGGAATACTTTTCAGCCATTAAAAAGAATGAAATCTTGCATATCTGCCATTTGCAAGGACATGGAAAGAGCTAGAGGGTATAATACTAACTGAAACAAGTCAGTCAGAAAAAGACAAATACCATAGGATTTCACTCATTCATGGAATTTAAGAAACAAAACAAATAAGCAAAGAGAAAAGAGAGAGAGAAACCAAAACCTAGACTCTTAACTACAGAGAACGTGCTGATGGTTACCAGAGGTAGGGGAATGGGTTAAATGGGTGGTAGGCATTAAGGAGTGCACTTGTGATGAGCACCAGGTGTTGTATAGAAATGTTGAATCACTATATTGTACACCTGAAACTAATATTATACTGTATGTTAACTAACTGGAATTAAAATAACTCAAAAGTGGGGCACCTGAGTGGCTCAGTCAGTTGAGCATCCAGCTCTTGATTTCCGCTCAGGTCATGATTTCATGGTCGTGAGATTGAGCCCCACGTTGGTCTCCGCCTGGTTGATTCTCTCTCCCTCTCCTTCTGCCCCTCCCTCACTCACTTGCTCTATCTCTCCAAACCAAAATAAAATAACAAAATAACAAAATTAATTAATACAAATTATTTGCATTAATTATTAGAAAGATGAGAAAACAAAGAACAGGCTTCCCTGTACATTCCCTAATCTGTACATTTTTTTTTTTTAAGAAATTAGCTCACATGATTAAAGACGCTGGCAATTTCAAGATCCAGAGTGGGCCAGCAGGCTGTAGACCCTAAGAAGAGACAATGCTACAATTCAACTCCAAAAGCCTTCAGACCAAATGACTTCCAAGTCCCTTTCTTTACTCCAGCTCTTTCTCATGATTTCTGAACTCTCCACTAGATATGTCCACTTGGTTGCCCCAAAGCATCAGTAACTTAATATTCTCCAAACTTAATCCATGTCCCCTTCCCCAAACCTGCCATTCCTCCATTATCTCCAATATTACATAAAGGCCTTCCTTCTTTCCAATGGTCTAAGCTAGAAACCTAGGTGTCTTTTTAGCTTCCTCTGTCTTCCAATTACCATAACAAAGCATGCACCTGGGGCATGAATTTCTGGCCTTCTAAGCGTCTCTTCTATACACCCCTTTCTTCTCTATCTCAGCTGCTTCAAACATAGTCATCTCTTGTCTAGAACACTGCAGTGTGTTCCTGATCAATCTGATCAGTGATCAATCTGCTTCTTATTTTACCTTATCTCTCTGCATCCAATCTGCTTTTTCATATTCTCTCTCCAACATGCCCATTTCAAATGCATCCACTATGTCAATATTTCAAAAAAATTCCATGTCATAGTACTTATATTCTTGGAAAATCTTCCCTATGACCTACAAAAACATATCTGCACAATTTTCAATATAAGCAAATGCTTCCATGGCCTGGCTTCTGCCTAAATCTCCAACAATACTTCTCACCTTTGAACCTCAGGATCCTTATATCCAGGCAGGGTCCCCTCACCCTGAATTTCCCTGGCGAGTTCACTTCCATTATAAAGTCCTTACTTTGCACAGAACATCTCATGTCACAACTTCTTTGTGACTAGTGGAGTGCTGTCACTATTCTCTTCTCCATTCAAGTATTACTTTCCTGTAGTACCTATTGTATGCCAGGGACTATGCTCAATGCCAACAATACAAAGACGAATAAGACAGTGTATTACACATGGCAAACATCTAATAAATATGTGCCTAACAAAGTATGAGAAACTAAAATAAATAGGCGCAGAAAACGATTACAAAGTACAGTGGAACACATAGGAGGGGAATATGGCTGGTTCTTCCTGTGAAGAATCATGAAATATGGAAACGTTATCTAAGAGAGATGACACTAGAGTTCATGTTCACCAGATAAAGAGGAATGGAAGAATAATTACGTCCCAAAAAAGCAGTGTGAGCACAGACCACAGTAGAGCACGGTATGCAAAAGGAAGTTGCAATGTGCCCACTTGACTGGTGTACAGAAGTTCACAGGCGGAGGTGACAAAGGATGAGGTGAACAGAAAGAGGTGGGGATGGGTAGCAAATAATAAGCCTGGAAAAGATGGTCAAGGACAAAATCATAAAAGTATTTGTATGCAAATTTCCCATCACTAACACAGTGGGAAATGTGAATGCAACTGTATTTACAAGAAGGATAGGATATGAAGGACAAGCCAGGAGATCAGGAACAGCCAGTACAGATCATTGCTGGGGCTCGACAAGTACACAAGCACGTAAATTGGACAACAGCAGAAATGGTGAAGAGGAAAAACAGATAAGCGGGTTATTAAAGAAGCACACACAAAAGAACTCAATGTAGACTGCATGTGGTTTGGGGTGAAGAAGAGGGAGGAGTCCGTATTGATTCCTGTTTTTCTGGCTACGGTGATTTGATGAATGTTACTATAACAATCCAACCCTTTTTTCAGAAAGGAACAGTTTTATCACTTATAAATGGAATTGTTTATTTTTTCTAAATTAAGTGACTTTCATAAGAACATGTTATTTTTTGACTACCAAATGCAAACCTAATCATTTTAAAACAAAATCGTCTTAGTTAATATTCATCGGTTATTATCCTACAATTTTTTTTTACAAATTTTTCTTCTTGCTGCTAGCAAATACCAGAGGCATATCGTTTTTTTGTATTCATCCGTGAGTCCCCAAGGATTGGATTACTATATTCTATTTTTTTGTTGTTGTTTTCAAATTAAGTGGAATCTACTTTCACTTTAAAGAGAAATATGAATTTTTATGATGTTAATGTTTTATTGAAGTATAATTGACATGCAGTCTCCTATTAGTTTCAGGTGTACATCTTTGTGATTCGATATTTTTATACATGAGGAAATGATCCCCATGGTAAGTCTAGTTACCATCTGTCACCATACAAGGTTATTATAATACTATTGACTATATTCCCAATGCTATAGATTACAGCCCCATGACTTATTTATTTTATAACTTAATAGCAGCTTGCATTTACTAAGCAACCCACCAACAAGAAAATCAGTGATTTTGATGGTCACAAGAAAAAGCCACACGCTAGTCCTTTTTACAGCGTGGGTTTAATTGCAGCCCAAGTTGTACTTTTTCCTTTCCTCAGCTAACAATGCCAAAAGCATATGTGGTGAGTTAACAGCCAAAGTAATTGAAATGTGGGATTCTTGGCTGCCGATAGGGCAACACCAAACCTCGGGAGCTAACAAGAGGTGTCGATGATTCATTAACAAAACATAAAATTGTGAGATGGGTAGCTAGGCATCCAGTAAGAGCCAATTACTATGACTAGTTCCCAGAGTTTGCCTTTGGCTGGAAAGAACTGCCAGTTAGCAGTATCACCATTGGCTGCCACTCTGCATGAAAGCCAATGCTTGCAAAACAGCATGTATGGGCTGTTTTATATAGAGGTGGAAGAGGCCAGGAAAGTTCCTCTACTTGTCTTCACGGTATCAGTCTGGAGGGAAATTAGGCAGAAATCTCCAATTCAGAAAGTTATACAGTACTCCATATTAATGACAGACATCTTATGTTTGAATGGTGGGAGAGTTGAAAGAATTTCCACACACATGCGATGAGCACAAGTTGTATATTCGGAACTCCTAAGTACGTGTTAAAGATGACAAGGAAGCTGATGCCTAGAATAGCTTGCCCAGAACCTAACTTCCTAATTCCAGTGCCTGTTTAGTAACCTGAATTAGCGTTTCTATACAAACACTCTAAATTTTGTCAGCACTGGAGCTTGTTGTTTATTAACACATCCCCAGTTTAATAGCTTTTGACATAAAAGGGAGCTGCCTTTCAATCACTTCTATTCCCACAAAAAAACAATATTTATAAACTGTTAACATTCCATGTCATGTGTTTAAAAGAAAATCCCAATCTAGTTGCTGTCCTTCACCTCTCCAGAAGGTAAAGAGGAATACGCCCAGATTGTTGTATTTCATGCCACGTCTGCTGCCTCTCAGCACAAAGCAAAGAGAGAAAGTTGGCGATTATTTAGTGTGGCCAGACAGACAAATCACGCAAATCAGACTACATAACATCCTGCCTATTACTCGGTAGTTCAAATATTTGGATTTCCTTCATACATCTTATGAATTTTCTAGATTTGTGTAAGTTTCTTCCCTTTAACTTATGATCCCTAACCTTTACCTATTACAGATATTTTCCATTGAAACTATCTTCAGTCATTGTTTACACATATATTGTTGTTTATACGTACATACATTAAACACACTGAGCACCCACTATCTTTCAGACTCTGAATACTACTTGAAATAAAGCCAAGTGATATTTTGAGATCATCGTTAAGGCACAAGGTTAAGTTTAAAGTGGTTACCAAGGAACACAAATATGCAAGTAATTTAATTGCATACTAATGTTATTTTAATCCACTGAAAGATGGCATGCCCAAATATGACTCATGTTCTGTTAATAGAAGATAAGAATATCCCTGAAAGTGATGTGTCTGCCACAAATTGTCTCCATGAATGAACATTAAAACTGAATGAAACTCTTGGGGAAAACATCTAAATGAAAAGTGAGAAGTCTAGTCAACCATCTGGAACTTTCATACAGGATGCCAAACATCCAGCTACTTGCTAAAATCTGGATGAGTGTTAGCTGCCATTTACTTATAGCTTGAGTGCTCTACTTCAACATTCAGACAGTTCTAGTAAATGTTGATTTCTAGGCTGTTATGTACCCCTAACATAGCAGCTCATCAATAATATTAGGATTCTAGTTTTAGTGTTGATATTTTGAATAAAAGCATATGATTAGTAAGTTCTGTGGTAATACAATAGGCAAGAGACAATCCACTTGTAAAAATACCACTGTAGCTAAAATTGCTATGACCAATCTAAAGACTGGATTTAACTTTTATGGAAATAAAGTGTAGACTGTCCTTCTTATCTTTTTTTTCTAAGACAGAAAAGAAAGTTTAACATGCATGTTTACTACTAATACATGATATCCTTGATTGAACAGAGTTCTGTCATTAAGACAACTACCCCTTTCTTAGCTCCCTCATTAAAAACAAAAACAAAACACAGTTTGAGTGAATCGTTCAACAAATGTAGACACAATGTTTAGTTTATAAAGTTCTTCAAAAATCACAAGGCACCCTTATTTCCACCCATAAAGTTTCTGACACATCGTCTAATCAATATTTGCTATTTATTACCATATTTTTCTCTAGTGCCAGGTACGCTTAAGACTCACAAGCAGAGGAGATTGCTGGTAAACTTCTTTCTCAAATAGATGTATTCTATGCTTTAAATGTATTTCTTGGATTGCTTAAGCAAGCTATTCTTTCTAATTAACTGTTACTGTATTTTTCAGATGCACGTAATAGAGTTTCAAAATTATATAATAAAAAATAGTGTTATACGCTTTCAAAGTTAGCATCACCTGCTGTCTTAAAACAAATGCATGACTCTATCATACATTTGCATAAGCATGCATGCAACGCATAAGTATATATATATGTGTGTGTGTGTCTCTGTGTGTGTGTGTGTGTGTGTATGTGTGTGGTTTATGAACAACAGAAATTTCTCAAAATTTCGAAGGCTGGACGTCTGAGATCAGGGTGCCACACGGTTGAATGAATCCTCTTCCAAGTTATAGACTATCTACTCCTCCTCACAGCCTCACATGGCAGAGAGTAGAGAGGGAAAGCAAGCTCTCTCACGACTCTTATAAAGTCATTAAGTCCATTCATGAGGGCTTCATCCTCATAATCTCATCTAATCCTAATTACCTTCCAAAGGCTCCACCTCCTGATATGATCACATTGAGGGGTGAGGTGTCAGCATGTGAATTTTGGGAGCACACAACGCTCAGTTCGTGACAATATATATGCAACATTTTAGTCAAGTTGAAAATCAGTATAATGCTTTTCAATATTATATACGCATACTTGTAGTACCACTACTTTTAGACCCATATTGTCTAATCTAGCAACCACTAGCAGCAATTGGGGTACCGAACACATGAAATGTGGCTACTGCAACTGAATAAATGATTTTTTAATTGAATTAAACTTCCATTTAAATTTCGAAACCGAGGCATCATACGTTATTTGGTAAGCAGAATATTATTGCTCTATAGAACTATATTTTACTTTAAACATTGCATCATATGAGCTATTATTATTTACTGTGCTTTGTGGGGTGGTACCCAGGCATCCTTTCTAATATACTCCATAGACACAAAAACAATCTAATTAGTACCAACAGATGGATTCAGTTGGAATATTTTGTCTATACAGCAATTGCGACATTGTAATGTGTTTCTTTGAATATTTCCTAAGTCCGCATAAGTTGCAGTGATACCTGTCTAAACTGCAATTGGTAATTAGGTAGAATGCTCCATATTATTTTAATATAATTAGTAAAATATTTTTTCTAATGAAAAATAAGGATTAAAAAAAATTTTAACTTAAAACAAAGGTACACTATTGATACAAAATCAACTTAAGATACAGAAGCTTATGTTAGATCAGTAAAGGAAAAGAGTCTGGTTGAAAGTGTGCTGTAATTTCATGAGGAAAACCTGTTACAATTTCCTACAGTAGAGCAAACTAAAAAAGCTCTTGCTTATGGTGTAAAACTGTCTTTAAAGGTAGTAAAATGCTCAGTGTAGAGACAATTTTCAGTAATTACATAATGAATGTGATAAGAATTTTGCCTCAAGAGTTGAAACAATTTGACAAAATTAGTCAGCTAAAATCAGAATAAAATGTCAAAAAACTTTCTAATGATTTGTTAACAAGATCTAAGCTTGTAATTATGGCCAACCATAAAACAACAGATTCCCAAAAAGTAAAACTGTTTTTAAATTGAGAGATAGTAAGAGAAATTATAATTTCACGCTGCATATAAGCAAGTTAAATTTGAAGCTTCAAGGAAAAGAAAAGTTTATCTGTGGCCTAAGTAGAGAGATGTAAGAATTTATGTTAAAACTGATACCTTTCATAAAGCAAAGCAATAATAATTTTACACATGTTTCTAACATGAATAGATATGCAGAAGATTAATTACAAGTGACAGAGTTACCTAAACGGGCTACAAACACTCCCAGGAAAATCTCAAGCATGCTTTGTTGATACCGATAAAACTAGAGTGGCAACATCTCTTTGAATAAGCTATAATTAATACTGACATTAATGAATTGGCATAAGAGAATAAACTTAACCAACTTATGTATAGTTTTGAAACTGAAATGCTTTCTCTTCAAAGATCCAAAGTCAAATTATTTCTTTTAAAAGAGATGAACCAGCTTGGTCAACACAGATGAAAATATTAAAGAGAAATATTGTCTTAATGCTCAGTTGAGTTATTAGAAAAGTTTTAGATATGTTTGGGACAAGTTAGATAGATGAGCCTATTTTTCAACTGCAAAACTTATGAAATCTAAATACAGATCAAGTATTTTTTATGAAAATTTGGCAGCCAAATTGAGATGTGCTATAATCTTAAAATGTGCACTAGATTTTGGAGGCCTAATACAAAAAAAAAAAAAAAAAAAGAGAGAGTGAGATAGAGTAAGAGAGAGAGAGAAAGAAGAAAGAAAGAAATGTTTCCTTAATGTTATATTGATTACTTGTTGAAAAGATAAAATGTTGGGTATATTGGGTTAAAGAAAATGATTATTAAAATTAGTTTCTGGTAGGTTGTTTTACTTTTTTAATGCAGCTCTTAGAAAATGTAAAATTATATATGTGGCAAATATATATATATATATATATATATATATATATATATTACACAACAAATTTAAAAATTTAAAGACAAACTAAAATGACATATGTGGTTTTAATTACATTTCTATTGGATAGTGCTTCCTTAAACAAATGAATACATTGCTTTCTAAAAATATATAAAATATACTTTGCATTTGTTTTTGTTAACTAAATTTACTATTTATCCTAATCATAACTTGAAAATGGAATTGGACAAGTCTCTTTATTAGCTACACTGATGATGTAAAGAAACTTTTTAATAAATTACCATTTTCAGGGATCATGTAGTTTATTCTGATTTGAACTTATTTAATTCAAAGTATAAAGGCGTAGCAGGATTCTCACACAGAGAGTCACGACACCAAGGCTTTTCTTTCCAGGAAGCAACTCTATTCATGTCGACACGGGCTCAGAGGGTTTGTAGCTGAAAGACTGAGCCCCAAACGCCACCTGGTGTAGCCTTTTATGCATTTTCTACTTCTTTGTCTCCCACATATGGGTGACATATAAGCATACAGTCTGATTGGGTGGTCTCACTTACAGGGTCCTCAGGGATATCACTGTAGGCCCATGGTCAGGTTGCCTTCCCTTATCTTGAGGTCTTTTCTTACCACATTGCCTAGGGAGGGGACTCTACCACAAAGGCTGACTGCAATTTCTTTATTATCAGTCTATTTTTTTTAGTCTTGATATAATCAGCAGACCATAATACTTTAGAATTAGAATTAAAATAATATATTGCATTTATTCACATATAAAATGCATTATTAATAATGTATAGGATTCTATCAAAATGATAAACAAGATAAATAATAAGGAAGAATATAAGTATATTCATTAGTGACCCTAGATTAATCTTTGCAGATAAAATTGTACTTATCTGAAATTAATTTTATAGTTTCATTTTCAAAATGACTACACTTGGGGCGCCTGGGTGGCGCAGTCGGTTGGGCGTCCGACTTCAGCCAGGTCACGATCTTGCAGTCCGTGAGTTCGAGCCCCGCGTCAGGCTCTGGGCTGATGGCTCAGAGCCTGGAGCCTGTTTCCGATTCTGTGTCTCCCTCTCTCTCTGCCCCTCCCCCGTTCATGCTCTGTCTCTTTCTGTCCCAAAATAAATAAATGTTGAAAAAAAATTTAAAAAAAAAAAAAAAAAAAAATGACTACACTTGTTTGCTTCGGATCTCAAGATGTCTTCCATCATTCCAAACATTTAAAAAATAAATGTAAACACTCTTGTGAATGTTTGTTAATAAATAAACCATGTCTTCAGAATACACATAAATTCCAAAGATACTTGTAGAGTGAATGGACTTTCTCAGGAAATAATAAATAGAAAGGCTTCTATCAAATAAGTTTGGAGTAGAATTTTTGTTTGCTTAATTTGGCCAGCATTCAAACTCACAGCTTCATACCTGACCTGATAGAGAAGTAAGCCTCTGGACATAACCATCAGTAGCAATGACCTGACTTACAAATCTATTTGTTTGATGGCATTTCCATTATTTCTAATGTCAGGAATTTACATCTGCAATTATTTATATCAAAAATCCATAGAAATTTAACACTGAATACAAGGATTACTTTATCCAACACTCATTTTACAGATAGGAAAGCTGAGGCCCACAAAGGATAAGGAAAAAAGAACCCAAAACTCTCTTCTCAGAGATCAAATTTTCCCCCAACAAATGCATTGTTTTGTTTCTCCAGACTCTTTGCTTCCCTTCCTCTGTCAGTTTCCTTGGCCAGCTCAGTTGTTTTGTTTGTTTGGTTTGGTTTTTTGCGGGGTTTTTTGTTTGTTTTGTCGTTGTTGTTGGGGGGGGGGGGGCGGGTAAGGGGTCTGACCTGAAAAGCAATTATAGTTGAGGATAAAAGCTAAGGGACTGTGAGCTAAATATGGAAAACAGAATCTTTCCTCAGTGTAGACAGGCTAACCCGCTGTCCCCAGGACAGCAAAGCATGCTGAGGTTTCTCTGGAGGACTGGCTAAGATGTAGAGCCAGGAGGCACATTTCTCCATAATACTACCAAATAACAGGCTTTTTCTTGATTTAAATTAATCAATTCTTTTAATTAATTAATTAATTTAATTAATTATTGATGAATTAAAAGCAAACCATCACTAATGGCACTCAAAATCCATGTGAGATTTTCTTCCTTTGGATATTAGAGGACTTTACTCTTTGCTGCCCAAGGAAATTAAATAACTCTTCAGATTGGAAGACTGACAGCTTGATGAAAACTGAAGTATACTGTGGAGTATTCCACCCTGGAATTCATGTTATATTGTATATCATGAAATATGTTATAGAACTGGATGAAGTTTGACAGACATGCTTTGTATTTTACCTTTATTTAAAATAGCAAAGTGTAGGGCACCTGGGTGGCTCAGTCTGATGAGCATCCAACTCTTGACACTGGCTCAGGTCGTCATCCCAGGGCCGTGGAATTGAGCCCCATTTCAGGCTCCACACTGAGCCTGGAACCTACTTCAGATGCTCGCTCGCTCGCTCTCTCTCTCTCTCTCAAATAAATAAAATGGAAAAAAAAGATTTAAATAAATAAAATAAAATATCAAAGTGAAAAGCTATCAGTGGGCATCTATAAATTACAGTAAATAAAAGACAAATTTGTTAAAAATGAATATCAAATCAGACTATTAAGACAGAAGATAACTCTGCAGATGAAAAAAACTGAAGTTTTTTTCAGCAAAAGAATTTTGAGAATTTCTGAGCAAAATTAGCCATGCTCCACTGAGGATTTTTAAGCATTATTGAGAATTTCATGTAAATGCAAAAACATATACATATAAGAGTACATTGATATGTATGTTCCGGTCCATTGCTAATCCCACTTTTTAGACCAACATGTTAAAAGAAAGAGCTCACAGATGCTTTCAAATTTGCAATGATTGCAAGAAAAGTCTCAGATGTGGATTGGGCATTGGCATAAACTTAGCTAGTTGGCATCAGCATTAGTAACAGGTGGCAGAGTAGGCAGTGAAATTGTAAAGGCAGAACTGTTTGCATTTCCTGTGATATCATCTCAATCTTTTTTTAGTAAGCATAATTCTAGTAATTAGGAGCAAGTTTTTTTTTTTATTCAATGGAGGCCCAAAACACAGACACATTTATTCATTATTGTTAATATTTAAGTTTGTATGGAAGGTTCTAACCTATCACATTAGATATAATAATGGTGAATTTATATATCTTATGACAGTATACAATTCTCATATGTGCACCGTTTTATTTTTCCCCACTACAAGGTATGATTCTGATATATTTGAAGACTAAAACACAAGATTATATCAATGACTTTCATAAACTAATTGCCCCATTGTTTGCCCTTGGTAAAGTGGCTCACCATTTTCACAATGTCCCATCTACCGAAAAGTTATTAACCAAAGAATATCTGGTGCAAACATTTAGAATATATGTTCTACATGGGGTAAAGTGTTTAGATTTTCTTTGGACAATAATATTTACACTTAGATTATGACTTACAATGTGTTTTATATTTATTGTTTATAGTTTACTTTTGCATTAAAGTCAGAAACATAAGTAAAATTTCTTTAGTATTACATTAGTAAGATTATAAATGCTTATTATTCATAAAAATGTAATTTTTTTTTCATTTAAGTCTCAGAGGAAAGAAAACTAATTAAGCATTGTGGTCATGAAACAGTAAGAGTTTTAGGTATGAAATATATGCAAACATATCACATAAAGTCTGACTTATAATTCACTTAACCTCTAAGCTTTACCTGAATAAAGGAGAGAATAGTGTCTGTTTCGTAAGACTACTGAAAATTAAATGCTTCCCTCTGAGGGCAGCTATGGAAGGATCTGTTCCAGGACTCTCCTTGGCTGGTACATGGCCATCGTCTCCTTGTAACTGTCCACCTTCTTACCTCCATGCATATCTCTGTGTCCAAATTTCCCCCTTTTATAAGGACACTGGTCATACCGGATTAGGTTTCCCCCTAATGACCTCATTTTAACTTGATTGCCTCTGTAAAGACGCTGTCTTCAAATAAGATCACATTCTGAGGTGCTAGGGAATAGGACTTAACATACAAATTTTAGGGAGGGGCACAATGACACAATTCAACCATAACAGGCACCAACTAAAACTGATTCAACACTGTTCAAAAAACCCAAGAACCAGAAAATTGATACAAGGCACAATTTATATCCGGCTTCATTCAGCAGGATAACTTGGGTGCTCAGTTAAAGTTGTGTCCACATCAATTAAAACAAATGGATGCCCTACTATACAGTTAACCTGTCTATTGGAGTCACATTAAGTTTTGCCGTAACCTATGCTTCCCTTTCTCTAACATTTAATTTTGCACCTTCATTATACTATAGTCTATTCTTCCTGTCTCCATCTCTTTATAAATCATGTTTAATAAGATTTTGAATTTTCCATTTGGGAGAATAAAAGAAACTTAAAATGAAATACTAATATTTATGCCTTTCATGAAGACTTTGGCTCATATCCATGTTATTGGTCTTAGTGACATCCAGTGGCCATGACAGGTCAGTGGCAGGATTTCAGGTCTTTCCAGAAGTACCCTTACTATACACTTCTTCTGGAGAACATAAGAAAAACATACCCTTAGGCCACTGATGATTTTAACATAAGGGTGATAAAATACCCCTGGTTATGTGTCATTCATAAACTGAACTACCTTATATATCAGAAAAACAAAGATTATTACATTTAGTGTTATTTCACTTCACCTCATTAATGAGTTAGTATCTCTTGTTGCTTAAAAATATTTAATCTACAAAATGTATTTTAAAGAGATTCTAAAGAGATATGGCTTGTAGTATTGAGTAGTATTTTGTTTTCACACGCCTTTAGGTTAGAGTACTTTTATTTAAATAAAATTATCAAATATACTATTAAAGGTTTGTGCTATTCTGAACAATCAAAGTGTTTCTTTCTAGGTACTTATGAACTATTAATTTAAAATATTACATATTTCATTAGACTATAATGAAGAAAGTCTGTGCTGAGACATGATTATTAGGGTCTAACTATGCCCCTGGTGTCAAAGTCAGACTGAAGAATCAGACTGCAGTTCTATTTAAAAAAATAGAGTCCACAAAATCTATGGTACAAATTTTGGTGCCTTGAGGCAAGTTAGTTAGTTCTCCAGGCTGAATTTCTGATAATAACAATGCTGATCTGTATTACAGTGTCAAGCTAAGAACTAACTACAAATAGTGATTATCTAGTAGTTTAAAAAGTCAATCATGCAAATTTGCACATGCATAAAACCTCAGGGGAATAGGAAGTAAGCCTTTCTGTCTTTCAAATAATATCAAGGTAATCCATTGGAGGCCCCTTTTGTTATGCAGCACAAGGCTTGGAGGAGTGGCCTGACAGAACCAAGGAGTACTCACTAACCACAGTTTCAGTGAATAGAATTCAGGAATGTGGTATTTATGATTTCACTGGGAAACTGATACACATGTATGAAATCTCTCAAAAGGATTCAGTTAAGTATATGATTAAACGTCTGGCTCCTGAGAGAGGTATAGAAGCTAAGCAGAAGAACAAAGGCAGGAGAACACAGTAATAAGCAGAGGCTTCAGGAAAAAGGAGTATCCATCTCAAAGGAAGAACAGGCATTTGATTAGTGAGAAAAGTATGGAGAAAGGGAGAAATAGGCAGTTTAATTGGGGGCAGGGGTGCACATAAAACACGGAAGTGGAACACCAACATATGATTTGGTGAGGGTATAAGCCTGACCACCGGTGCAGCTCTTTGTGGAGAGGTTAGAGGAGGACACTTGGCAAACAAGTGGGGGTGACCAGTTGATATGTGCTTTCACCATGGCTGCTGGACCGGATCACCAAGAGAAACAAGGAGTCATTCTAGACTTTCAGAATGTAAGAGCATGGTATGAGCAGCATGCCCTGAGATTTCAATGTTTCTGAAACAAAGATGCATTATGTTTCTTGTTACGAGACCATTTGAGAAGTTCATGAAAGCTTAGACAATAATGTTGGAAAGGAGAAGAAAATTTACAGATTCCAAAACACTAAGTGAGTCTGGTGATTGGCAACATGGGGAAGGTACAGGTCAGCAATGAGTCAAAAAGCCATCTAAAATATTGATGCTGGGGGCACCTGGGTGGCTCAGTTGGTTAAGCATCCGACTTCAACTCAGGTCATGATCTCACAGTCTGTGAATTCGATCCCTGTGTTAGGCTCTCTGCTGACAGCTCAGAGCCTAGAACCTGCTTTGGATTCTGTGTCTCCTTCTCTCTCTGCTCCTTCACGCTCATTCATTCTCTCTGTTTCTGTCTCTCTCTCTCTCTCTCTCTCAAAAATAAACATTAAAAAACTTTTAAAAATAAAATATTGATACTGAAAAATGATGCCTCTGAAAACAAAGGGGAGAGAGGATAAGAAAGTGTTTGTTTGTTTTTAAGAAACAAAGTGTTAATATACTAAAAAAAAAAAAAATTCCTATGAGGAGCTAAACATGTTAGGTATTAGGACCAAAGGTGAGAATTTCATGATAAAAATCCTGGACAAGATGGTTATATCCTCAAGAAAGTAACAGAAAGTGGAAGCCAAAGATTAAGCTTGGGCTGGGAAGGTGGTAGAGAGATGAAGGAAATGAAAAATGAAACAGTGAATGGCATAGAGAACTAGAAAAGGACAATAATACCTCAGAAGTGAAGAAAATAACATTCCTTAAAAGAATGAATGGTAAATCAATATAATTAGGATCTACACTGATAACATGTATTCAGCTCAGCTGGGACAAGAAGAGAAGGGACAGGTGGAGTTTGCCATTTCCAGCTTCAGAGAGAGGGGCTTCGTGAAGTACATGGGTCCCCATCCAGATTTCCAAATCTTGAGGAGGAAAGACATTACTGAGGAAATTCGTGAGTTGAATTGAGTGAGACCATTCTTTCAAAGAACCTGACTGATAGCAGAAATGGAAAAATATTAGGAAGTCGAAGCAGGATGAAGTAAAAGTTTTACTCAATACAGCAAATTGAGACAGTCTTCAAAGAAAAAAGAAAGAAGTCCAAGTTTGGAAAAGAGGAAGGTTAGGAGAAAGCAGGAAAAGTTCAAGGAAAAGGCAGTAAAGAGAGGAGTCAACAAGTTCTTTCACAAGTATGAAGAGCAGAAGAGCCAAGAACATCAGACATCCCTTTGAAATGTCCCTCTGAGAGAATGTTTCTTTTGAGAGAATGATGTATCTTCCTCGGAGACTTGAGGCAAAATAAATACAGATCTCCGTAAATCAAATGAAAGATGAGAGGCCTGATAGAATTGAGGGCTTTAAGGCATAAAACAAGGCCTGAAATTTCTGTGGAAACTAACCCAGGGAACCAGTGAGGAATAAACAGAAGGACGCTGAGCCGGAGAAGCAGGCTAAATTGGAGTCAGGCCCTACCAAGGAGCCAGCTGCACTAAAGCCCCACAGCTTTCTCCAGCCGCACGCTGCCATCCGTGTGCAGAAGGCTCACCGTGGGGCGATCCAAGGCTGGAGATAGGGAGAGCCCACGAGGGAATCCACAATGCTGGAGCAAGACGCACAGAGGCAGCTGACCACTTAACACAAAGTGGAAAGGAGTCAAGTTTGGTCTAATGAGGGAAGACCGATCCTAGCAAAAAAATGGCTGGGATGAGGAATTCCCAAAGCAGAAAGGAAGTTTCATCCATTGTGGAGGAAGGTGAGACAAGAGGATGTGCAGGAGAGCTGAATTTTGATACTTCACAGTGATTGGGATGGTGTTTTTTGATAGAGTTCCATACCTGCCTGATACAGCAGGGAGGTGGCATTAACCATGAGGTCAAGGGTTATGTTAAGAACTTGGATGTTGAAAAAGTCATTTTGGATAGAGAATGAAACACTGAAGAGGTAGGCCAAGGGCTGGAATCTAGTAGTTTGGGTAAATGGAATAATTTTCTTAGAGAAGTGGTTCTCAAAGCCTGGGCTTCATTCAGATCAGCACCATTAGCATCACCTAAAAATCTGATAGAAATGCAATTTCTTGGGCCCCACTCACCCACTGAATCTGAAACTCATGGGAGTTTCTCACACTTACATTTGAGAACCACTGTCTTAGAGACCAGAACAAGGAAGATGAAAAGGGTCAATGACAAGGGAGTAAGTGGAGCGCCTAGGTGGCTCAGTTTGTTAAGCATCTGACTCTTGATTAGGACTCAGGTCACGATCTCCCGGTTCATGAGTTCAAGCCCCCCAGAGGGCCCTGTGCTGACAGTGGGAAGCCTGCTTGGTATTCTCTCTTTTCCTCTCTCTCTGCCCCTCCCCATCTCGTGAGAGCACACATATGCATTCTCTCTCACTCTCTCAAAATAAATAAATAAACTTTAAAAAAATAAAGCAAAACAAGGAAAGAATGGAGCAGACATATCTCGAAAGAAGATATACAAATGGCCAAACGACACAAGAAAAGATGCTTACATCAGGGAAATGCAAATCCAAACCACAATAAGACTCCATAGTGAAATTGTAACTGTACCTTCCCTTTGATGATAATTTTATGACAAACAATTGGAGTGTTTACCAACTGTTCATAGAAAAGAATTCAAAATTTCAAGAAATGAATGCAAAGGTTAGAGATGCTGCATTTGAACAATATAGAAAATAACTAGTTTGAAGAAGACTAAATTGTAGGAAAGCATAATTCATAACATTATAAATACGAGGTTGCTTTGTGATTTTCTTAAAGCAATATTTCAGCAAATATATTCTGAAGAATCATGACAAGTTAGACATGTTACAATTTCCTAGTAATTACTTTATGAAAAAATACCATTCGTTGTTAGATGATTTACATAAAAACAATTTACAGGGCCATTTGAATTTATTTAATTATTAAAATGCCAGACCAAATACGTTCTCTAGAGAAATCTTAGTAAAATTATAATTTCATTAGTAATTGGAAACAATGATGCTTATTACTTTCTCTACTGTACATTTAGCTGTATACCAGTGACGGCCAAGATGAGCCCCAAGTAAACAACGATGACAGAAACTCAAGTGTCAGCACACTGTTAGGTCTAAGAAATACATAAGCCTATACATTTGGGTCAAATGATTCTTATGCAATTTAAACACACTTTTTAAACTGATACTTATCTCAAAAAATATTTCAAAATGTGCTTAATTATAACGGCAACATCTTTCTATTATCTCAATGCAGTCTGCCTATTATAAAAAGGAAATTCAGATAAACAATACCATGAAAATAGAAATGCCGGATTTCTAGCATCCATAGATTTGTACACACATTCTTTAAAGTATACCTTAGTGTAAAATTTTACATATATTTTGCTATCACACACACACACACACACCACATTTTTTTTCAGTTCCTTAATCTCAATCTCTACATTTCCTCATGTTACCTAACATACAGTCTATATTCTAATTCCCCCGATTGTCCTGGAAATACTTGGTAGAGCTGGCTTATCCAAACTAGGACACATAGTACATCTGTTTTTTTATAGTCCTAAAATCTCTTCTTTTTTAATCTAACATACATTCCCCTTCTGTTTTCATTTCCATTCATGACATTGACTTGTTGAGGAGACCTTATTAAACTGAGGAACACTTCAGCTTCCAGACGTGCCACACAGTGATTTAGTGTGTCCTTTCCTCTTGAACATAAGGTCTAAATGGCTGGTGGATTCAGAGAACATCATGATGCAATATATGCATCATTGCATCACGTGCTATCAGGATGACCTACTGTTAATGATGCTAAGACTAACCACTAAGTCATGACTGTCTGATTCCTTAAAGTGCCACTACTTCTCCCCGCTGGGACTAGGAAATTATCTCTGTGGTTTTACGTTGGCATCCTTCAACTACCCAGTTTCCCATCAAGCCTAACAGTCTTTACAATCCTTGGTAATCTCTGCCAGGGTGGTGTTTCACTGGAAGTTGCTAATAGCTGCTTTTCTAATCCTTCAAATTCGGAATGTAAAATTAAATGGAATTACTGTGGTTATCATTTACTGGGTGCTTACGGAGTGTCAGGTTCTGTGCAACAGGCTCACTGAATCATTGACACCTCAAACCAGTCCTAGAAGGTAGGTAATACCTCTGCCCGTGTAACCATACAGTAAATGGAGACTACTAGAATAAGACTATTAAAGAAGTTAAATAATGTGTTATTGCTAGCAGCTCATTAATTCTGGAGGCAAAATCCAAACCCAGTGTCTGTCTGACGCCAGAGTGTGATATTTAACATTAAATAACATCGCCACTCCAAGCTACAAATGTGTTTTGTTTTCATAATTAATTATATTAAAATGACGTCATGAAATAGGATCCCAAATTTCCAGAACACAGCCTTACTCCATCAAGTGGGGGTACTTTATGCCATCTTGCCTGAATCCTTCTGCCCATTATTCTCATTCTTTGGCACTCAATTTCTAAAAATCTCTGCAGTCACATTTATTTATAGTATTGAAATATTTTGAAATCTTTAAATTAGGAGGGAGCGAAGAGAGAGGAAATATTAGAGACCTCATGAGAAAACTTCAGTCTTTGTTTCCCACGCGAGAACCAACGTGCACCTAGTTAGTGGTAAAGAAGCCACATTACTGCCATGACAGTGCAAGGGCCACTCCTATGATTTCCTGGGAAAGCTTCCCAGTTGCCTCATTTATTTGACTTATTTGAATCTACAGTGTTAAAGGACTTTAACCCTTTGAGGTTTAGTGACATTGTTTTCAAGATTTTTTTTATAAAATATTGAATACGTACAAAGTAATATTTCTAATACATGGGTAAAGAATAGTGAATATTTTTTTTATTTTATTTTTTAACGTTTACTTATTTTTGAGACAGAGAGAGACAGAGCATGAACGGGGGAGGGTCAGAGAGAGAGGGAGACACAGAATCTGAAACAGGCTCCAGGCTCTGAGCTGTCAGCACAGAGCCCGACGCGGGGCTCGAACTCACGAACCGTGAGATCATGACCTGAGCCGAAGTCGGACCCCCAACCGACTGAGCCACCCAGGCGCCCCGTGAATATTTTTTTTAAACACCTGCTGTCCTATCTTTCAGCTTAAGAAATGTATAGAAATATTTGAAACCACCTGTATGAACCTCCCCAGATGACCTCTTCCACTTCCCCCTGTACCAGATACCAACGTTTGCCATTGTCAGACATTCTTTCTTTCAGTCTTGCAAATGATAAATGTTATTCTACTGTAATGTTGTCAGAGAGGTTACCCAGGATATAGTACATTTATCAGCCATTCCTATTTCCTCTTTTGTGAAATCCTCTGTTCAAATATTTTGTCCCCTTTAATGAAATAGGAAGTAGGAGGGGATTTTTTTTTTCTTATTGACTCAAGCAGTTTGTGCTCAAGACAGAGACTTCTTTTTTAATATTTGTCACAAATACTCTGCCATTCCATGGCTTATTATTTCACTATCATTATGGTATATTCTGATAATCAGAGGCTCTTCATTTTAATGGTGACACATTTATTCATCATTTCCTTTGTGTTTTGTACTTCGGTCTTTAACAAATCTATTCCTACCCGAAAGGCAAGAAAAAATACTGCCTTTTGTTATCTTCTAAAATGTTATTATTGTATATTTCACATTTAACCTAACTGGAATTGTTTTGTTTTGTTTTCATTATCAAATACTCAACCTTTTTCTTCCTGAATTTTCAATGGACCTTCTGACAGAGTGCAAGTTTCTGCATTTGCTCATCTTCCTTTAAGAGCATTAATATCTTGCAGTAATCACGCATCAATTGCTGTATATGTACTATGCTCTGTTTACATATTAAAACATTTTAATAAATCTTTATATTAGATATAGTAAGTTCCACCAACTTACTTTTTTTCAGTTTGTTATTACAGAAAATAAATTTGGCATCAATGTGACCATTTTCACATACACACAGATAACAACTGAAATTTTGTACGAAATTATTGAAATTTTATATACAATACAAATTGAATCGGTAGATCAATTTGGGGAGAATTAACATGTTTACAATATGTAGTCTTTGAATCCATGTACTTGAGAAGTATCCCTATTTATTTTTTCTTAAATATCTTTAAATAAATGTTATTGTTTTATGCATAAAATCTGTGCACATCTTTGGCTATATTTATTCTTAACTAGTGCACATTATATTATTATAATACTGCTGCTGTAAATTATTTACCTCTTCAAATTGTTTTGTAATTATATTTTATAAACGTGTAGTCATAAAATAGCTTTTTATACATTTATTTCTGAATCAAACATTACCAGAATCTCTTGTAAAATTCCAATAGTTTCTCTATGGTTTTTCTGTTTTCTATGAAGATAATTGTATCATCACCAAATGAATATTTTGTCTTTTTCCATCCTTATACTCTTGGGTTTTGTTTTCTTGTAATACTCTCCTACCTTGAATCTCAAGGGAAATATAAGAAATGTTTATAAAGACCATCTTAGACCATACTTCTTGCTTTATGGAGAAATGCTTTCAATGTTTCATCATAAAATACAATATTTGTTGTAGAATCTTTGTATATATTTTATCATTTCCTAAAAATTTGTCTTATGACTGGATATTGAGCCTTATTGAATGCTTTCTTTGCTTCTAATGATATATATCCTATGGGTTTCATTTTAATGTGAGTTACATTGATAAATTTTGCAATGGAAAACTATCCTTGCATTAGAAAATAAACACAACTGTATAAAATGTATTATATTTTTACACATTGCTGTTTTTGGCTTATTTATATTTTGTTTGGAGTTTTTGGTACCTCTATTACTGAGTGATATTAATATGCATGTCTGATTTCTCACACTATATGTGCCTTGTTTTGTGATAAAATATATATTAGCCAATATATTTTCCTGAAATGTTATGTACAAAAAAATGGAAAATATTTGTTTTAAAGAAGTGTTACCTATACATAACTGGAATCTGATACTTTGTGAGAAGAATATCTTAACCACTAGTTAGATTTTGTTCACCTTTATATGATTTATATAGTGTATATTTCTTCCCAATTCAGTTTTGTCTCCATTTTTATTGAGGTTGTTCACTTCATTTGAATTTTCCAATATGTGACAAAATTTTTTCATAATAATATCTTTCAAACCCTGCAACATCTGAGGTTGAACTCTTCTTTCTAATATCGTTTACCTGCACTTTCTATCAATGTTCTTAATTAACCTTTTGTAAAGTTTGCCGATTTTACTCATTTGTTCAATGAGTCCATTCCACTTTTTTATTTTTTTATGTGACATGTCTATTTTTTTCTCACTGTTTTTGAATTGCTTTTATTATATCTTTTCTTCTGCATTCTTAGAAGCTTTCTTCTTTTCTGTCTTTCCTTAAATATTTCATTCATAGTTTTGGGCATTTCTTTTTTTTTTTTTTCATAAAGCAATTAAGGTTATTATTTTCCCCGTAGAAGCTTAAATTATATCCTATAAATTTTTATATGAAGTATCTACAGCTTTTTTATTGTTGAATATGTTTTAGTTTCCATTTGATTTGTTTTTCAACCCATGCCATGAGTAAGGTAGAAGTTGGTAATACAATTTAAGCACGTGTAGAGTTTCTATATATACTTCAAAGATGATATCTACTGGGGGCCGTGGGTGGCTCAGTCAGTTAAGCGTCTGACTTCGGCTCAAGTCACGATCTCACTGTTTGTGAGTTTGAGCCCTGCATCAGGCTCTGTGCTGACAGCTCAGAGCCTGGAGCCTGTTTTGGATTCTGTGTCTCCCTCTCTCTCTCTCTCTCTGCCCCTCCGCTGCTCGCGCTCTGTCTCTATCTCACAAAAATAAATAAATATTTTTTAAAAAGATGATATCATACTGGAAGAAACTTCTAAGCAAATGAAATGGCAAGTGAAAAGCCCTGAGTACAAAGTTACCTGGTGTATTGAAGGAACTGCAAAAAATTCAGGGTAGCTGGAGGAATGTCAACAAAATAGTAGAAAATGTAGTTAGATGGTAACAGAGGACCAGATCCTGTCAGGCCTTGAAAATCATATCAATGTGTCAGCATTTACTGAGTGAGATAAGGAGTGGTGGATTCCTAAGAAAATGTACATTTCAGCGAGATCACTGCAGTGTTAGCAGTAGGCAGGAGTTGGGTAAGGGCAGAACCTGAGAACCAATCAGAAGTGTATTACAATAATCTAGATAAAAGATGTTGGAGGCTTTGACCACATGTGGTGGTATAGATGGTGTAAAGGTCAAAGTCTGAATATATTTTGAAGGCAGAACAGGTGAGATTTTCTGTAATATTGGATGTGAGTGTGATAGAAAAGAGTCAAAATTGACAGCAAGGGTTTTAGCTCAAGAAACTGGAATAAAATTGTAATCAGCTTAAATGGAGAAGACTATGGTGGGAACAGCTAAGCCTTCTGACATAAGAACTTTGAAATTTCCACTTTAAGTGGAAATGTGAGGAAGACAGCTGGCCTACGCATTTCTGGAATCCATGGCTTGGGAATCACCAACATTAAGTGAATATGTAAAGCTATGTGATTGGAGTAAGATCACTTAGGTAGTAAGTGCAAATAGAAAAGAGAAGATGTCTAACAACTATACACTGGGACACTCCAGTATTTAAACGTAGAGGAGACAGGGCACCTGGGTGGCTCAGTCGGTTAAGCGTCTGACTCTTGGTTTCGGCTCAGGTCATGATCTCATGGTTTGTGAATTTGAGCCCCGCATCAGACTCTGTGCTGACAGTGTGGAGCCTGCTTGACAGTCTCTCTCTCCCTCTCCCTGTGCCCCTCCCCTGCTCACTCTCTCTCTCTCTCTCAAAAATGAATAAACTTTAAAGATAGAGAAATGACGAGGAAACTAGCAAAAGACAATGAGAATGAGTGGCCATAAAGTTAGGAGTAAAACCAGGCCAGTGTGGTGTTGGGAGCCAAATGAAGAAAGTGTTACCAGATGACATAGTGATCAACGATACAAATGCTACCTGTAAGTAAGATGAGGGATAAGAAATGATCCTTGGCAATTGACGGTCATGGCTGATCTTGATAAAGTGCAGGCTTAGTACAATGCTAGAGGAGGAAAGCTAGTCCCAATGAATTCAAGAGAGAATGAGAGGAGAGCAAAACCAAGGGTGATTCTTTTAGAGAGTTCTTTTATTTTAAAAAGGGAGATGAAAAATGATGTGATAGCTGGAGGGTCACAAAAAGAAAAATAATTTTGTGATGGTAATTTTAAAAATCATGCTTGCTGGGAGCCTTGGTGGCTCAGTCAGTTAAGCATCCCATTTTGGCTCAGGTCATGATCTTGCAGTTCGTGGGTTTGTGGGTTTGAGTCCTGCTAACGCTCAGAGCTTGGAGCCTGCTTCGGATTCTGTGTCTCCCTCTCTCTCTGCCCCTTCCCCATTTGCACTCTGTTTCTCTCTCCCTCAAAAAATAAATAAATATTGAAAAAATTTAAAAATCATATTTGCATGCTGATGCAATGATCCAGGAAAAAGAAAAAATGCTGATGCCAGAGAGAGATGACAGAATTGCTGGAGTAGTAAATTAGTGAAGGAGAATAGGACAGTAGGAAAAACACAGTGGCTGACTTCAGTGAAGAGCATGAAGTTTCATTCATAGCAGGCAATGATGTTGTCCCACGAACTCAGCTGTAGACACCTGGGGTGATGCGGGTAGACTTCTTGAAAATTTTTTTCTGATTGTTTCCATTTCTCAAAGAAGAAGGAAAGTGGTATGATAATGAGGATATGAAAGACATGTTTCAAGTGTGAAGGAGAGGAGACAATCAGGGATGTGAGAAAGAGGAAATTGACCAGAAAAATACATTGTGGTCAACGGGCAGCATGAAGAAAGTCTTAGTTCAATGATCCTGTATTTAAAGTGAGACCAACAAGACCGTTTTATTTTGTTTTGTTGTTTTTATGTCTTCTCCAGTCACTGTCTAGGCACAGAGTATACAGGGTTCATTTTGCCAATGCTTTGGTTATACAAAGTGAGTTTAAAAAGCAAGAAAGTGAGGTTTGTTATATGCTACTCCTCTTCAAAGTCTGTTGTTGGCGATATGATTTTTTAAATTACAAATTCATTTACAATCATCATTGAATTCAAAAAAGAGTTTTTGACATTATATATTGTGCCATTAACAAAAACTAAAACTACCATGATGGAAGACAAGGAAATTATTTTCAAAACTACTTTAAACTACAGTATTAAAACACAGTGATCGAAAATAAGTAACTTACTGGGGCGCCTGGGTGGCTCAGTCAGTTAAGCGTCCGACTTCAGCTCAGGTCACGATCTCGCGGTCCGTGGGTTCGAGCCCTGAGTCAGGCTCTGGGTTGATGGCTCAGAGCCTGGAGCCTGCTTCTGATTCTGTGTCTCCCTCTCTCTCTGCCCCTCCCCCGTTCATGCTCTGTCTCTCTCTGTCTCAAAAATAAATAAATGTTTAAAAAAATTAAAAAAAAAGAAAAAAGAAAATAAGTAACTTTCAGTAAGAATAAAAATTTCCTTAAAATATATCAGAAAATAGTAATAAATTATACAACCCATTTGAAACAAAGCATAAATTTTAAAACACTACCACAAAGAGATGATTATAGACTAATTTTTCCCTACCAAACGAAGCTACAAATTTAATTGTTTTGTAGCTCAGAAATAAAATCGACTTTTCTAAGGAATCAAGAAAATGAAATTCTTTTATCAGCATGAAAGAACACATGTTTTTCTTTTCCAGTATTTATTTAAATTCTAGTTAGTTAACATACAGGGCAATATTGGTTTTAAGAGTGATGTTCAGTGATTCATCATTTACATGCAATACCCTTTGCTCATCATAACAAGTGCCCTCATTAGTACCCATCTAGCCCATCTCCCACACACCTGCCACCATCAACCCTCAGTTTGTTCTCTATCTATAAGAGTCTTTTCTGATTTATTTCCCTCTCTCTCTTTTGTCCTTCCCCCGTCCCATAGATTCATCTGTTTTGTTTCCTAAATTCCACATATGAGTAAAATCATAAGATATTTGTCTTTCTCTGACTTGTTTGGCTTAACATACTATACTCTAGCTCCACCCACTTCACTGGAAGTGGAAAGATCTCATTCTTTTTGATCACCAAGTAATATTCCATTGTATATATTTACATCTTCTTTGTCCATTCATCAGTTGGTGGACATTTGGGCTCTCTCCATAGTTTGACTATTGTTGATAAGGCTGCTCTAACAAGCGGAGTGCATATACCCCTTTGAATCCATATTTTTGTATCCTTTGGATAAATACCTAGTAAAGCAATTGCTGGATCCTAGGGAAGTTTTATTTTTAACTTTTTGAGATACCTCCATACAGTTTTCTAAAGGGGCTTCACTAGTTTGTATTCCCACTAACAGTGAAAGAGGGTTCCCCTTTCTCTCCATCCTTGCCAACACCTGCTGTTTCTTGTGTCTATTTTGATACCCTATGTCTTTTGATTGAAGCATTTAGTCTATTTCTATTCAGGGTGATTATTGAAAGATATGAGTTTAGTGCCATTGTGTTACCTGTAAGTTGGTGTATCTGATGATGTTCTCTGTTCCTTTCTAGTCTTTATTGCTTTTGGTCTTTATTTCCCCCAAAGCATCCTCCTTAATATTTCTTGCAGGGCTGGTTTAGTGGTCACGAACTCCTTTTGTTTTTGTTTGGGAAACTCTTTATGTCTCCTTCTCTTCTGAAAGACAGCCTTGCTGGATAAAGTATTCCTGGCTGTATATTTTTCCTATTCAGCACATTGAATATATCCTGTCCCTTCTTTCTGACTTGCCAAGTTTCTGTGGACAGATCTTCTGTGAACCTTATCTGGCTTTCCTTGTAGATTAAGGCCTTTTTTCCCCTGTTGCTTTCAGGATTCTTTCCTTATCTATATGTTTTATGAATCTGACTATGATATGCCCTGGCAATGCCAGCTTTTTTTGAATTTAATGGGAGTTCTCTGTGCTTCTTGGATTTTGATATCTGCATTGTTCCCCAGATTAGGGAAGTTTTCAGCTATAATTTGCTCAAATAACTTTCTGCCCTTTTTTTCTCTCTTCATGTTCTGGAACTCTGATGATACAAACGTTATTCCATTTTAATAAGACGCCGAGTTCCTAAGTCTACCTTCATGTTTCATTACCTTTGTTTCCCTCTTTTTTCCCCAGCTTCATTCTTTTACATAATTTTATCTTCTATACAACTAAATCATTCCTCTGATTTGTCCATCCTTGTTGTTACAGCATCCATTAGGGTTTGTTTCTTGGTTATAGCACTTTTAATTTCAGCCTGACCAGATTATAGCTCTTATTTCTTCAGAAAGGGGTTCTCTAGAGTCTCCATGCCTTTTTCAAGCCCAGCTAGAATTCTTATAATTGTTTTACATTCTAGTTCAGACATCTTACTTATATCTGCATTGATGAAATCCCTGGCTGTGACTTATTCCTGTTTTTTCTTCCGTCTTGTCATTTTGAAGGGAAATAATAATAACAATAATAAATTTAAATTTAAATTTTTAAAAATAGTAGTAATAAAGGCAACTAAATCCTAGCTGTGTTTTGGTCTACTAGTTAAATTAATATTCCTAGAAAAAAGACTAAAAGAAGATAAAAAATTAAAAATTAAAAAAATTAATTTAATTTAATATTAAAAATTTGCTTTCTTTACCCAAGAAAAAAAAATACAGAAACAATAAACAAACACACAAACAAAAAACCCATAGAAAGCTGTATCTTTGTTTCTCCTAGCACTGAAGCCTGGCAGTACTCTATGATCAGTACATGGAAGAGATCTGTGCTGGTCTTCTGGGGGAGCGGCCTGCTGCTCTGATTCTCAGGGGGGACTTGCCCTCATGGAGATGCTTAGAGGGCACAGAGGGGCAGGGCTTTGTGTAACAGCTCACTGAGCTCAATCAGTACTGTTTGACTAGAGGTGAAAATAGCTTCACTCCACTCTCTAGTCTCCAGAGTGGTAAGTTCACACACTCACAGATATGCAACCAATCACCCATCTTATGTCCCTGGCTTCCCTCAGATCCCCACCTTCACCCTTTTGTGTACAAGCTGTCTGCATACCAGGTAGTGCTGCCCTCCTGTCCTTCCTGGATTTTATCTCAGGCATGACTTTGTTTCAAAACCCCACAATTCAGAAACCTCCACAGATTGGAGGTTTCAATGATCTTCCGGTGGGGGAGGGGGTCTCATCAAGCTATGGCAGTGCTGGCTTGTCCCAGGAAGCAGTTGTGTGACCATGCAGAGGCAGTAGCTCAGAGTTTATGGTAAATTGCAACACACAACCGGCACCAGGGTTTGCTGCCCTCAGCCAGCATCTTTGTTCCTATACTGGTGAACAGGGCAACTCTATAGTGCCCACCAGGTCTTTTGCCTACAGAGAAGCCATATCGCCTCTACCAAATGCACTCCATACAGGGGAACTGCTTCTCCCCATGCGACCCAGGAGATCTTCAGGCTGTGCTGCCCACTCCTGGGGCTCCATCCTGCTTCCTTGCCTGAGCACGACCAGGTGCTGACTTCTGAAACTTCAGATTCTGTGCTCTGCTGTTTATAAAAAACTGGCAGTATTGAAACCTTCTCCTTTTTCTCCATCAATGGTTTTGGGTAACAGTTTTCTTGGGCAGTACTCTGTGTATGTTTTCACTCTTCTTCTTTCTCCACTCCTAGCTCACCTCTCTGCAATCAGGGATCCCTCTTCACCACAAGGCCCTCAGGTCTTTTCTTCCACAAATGAACTCTCTGCAATTCCTACCTTCCACAGGTTGTTTTTTTCTGTTTGTAGATATGCAGCTTTGTTCTCTAAGACTGTCAATTGATTTCTTGGGTGTTCAGAATAATTTGATATTTATCTAGCTGTTCAGAGGAGGAAGCAAGCTTAGAGTCACCCTACTCCTCTGCCATCTTAACTCTCCTCCCAAGAATACATTTTAAAGTTTTAGATACTACAGACAATGAATTTATTTCAAGTAAACTTTAAGGATAAGAGAAGGTATATATAAGATATATATATTACTTTTTTGTGTTTTAAAATTTGTCTTTCTCAAATATATCTTCAATGCTTCCTCAATATCCTCCTGGCCTCTCCTGCCTCCTGGATCTTCCTCTATTTGTGTCCATGAAGTCACTCTCATGATATTCCAACTCCAAACACACTCACAGAATTTCTCCATCTGAGGTCAATTGACCACAGCCTAGGAGAATCTGGCTTCCCAAAGATTTTTTGAACGGAAGTGAAGCACCAGACAGAGAATAATATATGACTTCCCAAGTAGCCATCTAACAGGCCAAATAATGCACTCCAGAAGTGCAGGAGAATGAATACCTGATGCAGTGATCTTTGCCCAATGGGGACAAGAGACAAAAACAAGTTCTTATAAATATCCTCTCCTCTTCACTGTTCTCTTGTGAGAAACTATTTCTCTAGAGATAGCCTGCAAGGCATGGCAACTGCACCTACCAAGCAGCCATTGGTATCTTTCACAGTCATCATGAATCAGGGTCAGCAATGGTACTCCAACAGCTTGCACTGTAACTCATTTCCCTTTGAGTAAGGAAGTGAGGAAACTCTCACTTCCTAGAATTGCGCCTCACAAATAAAGCGTCAGCACTAAATCCTTGCATTAGATTATATTTTCAAGAGACCACAGGCTAATACAAAAAGAAGCAGAGCACACTGCACATACATGTAGAGTTGAATTTTACATAGCAAACATTCATGCAATCAACACCAATGTTAAAACATAACTTTGAAGTTTCTCCTTGTGCCTTTTCACCAAATATACAATCATTATTATATTAACAAAAATTTAAGTTTGAGCCCATTCTCACTGGACAGGTGGGAAGTGAAGTCTCATCCCTCTTGGGGCTCTAATTCCCTTGTACTCATGCAAAAAGTAAATCTCCTTAATCACAGGACACACTAACTAGATACTGAGGACACCAGGAATCTCTCCTTACTCCCTAGTTTCTTCACAAAGACACTACCTCCGTGTGAAACAGCTGACAAAATAGCTTGAATAGCTCAGCTTCTTATGAAATAAAAGCCAGAAAAGTGAGAGTTTTGCAGGACACACCTGCTTAAATTCACTTATGTCTACTTATTATAAAACTCTTCAAAAACAAAGCAGTACAAAATTGCTTGTAAAACATAAAGTTTTGACAATACATGTAAAACTAAAGAGGAGAAAATCCAGATGTGTGTGTGTGTGAAAATTCAATACCATTTACAATAAGGAAATAATTCTAATACAAAGGTGAAGGAGTAAATTAATTAATTGACATGTTCTTCCACTTTGCAGCATTCAATATTATTTTAACTAGAAATGCAGATTTCACATTTGATTTAAAGTCAGTAAGAATAGAAATTGTGTTGATTTTATTATTTCAAACTTTTTTATTGTGTATTGTAACATGCATACAAAGAAGTGCATAAAATATATTTTATTCAATGAATTATTACAGAATAAACCCCAGTGTAAACAGGTGAAGAAATAGAACATTGCCAGCAACTTCCAGAAGCCCCAGGACGTCCTCTCTCCTACATCTTTTTATACTATTGTTTTTCTTCCTTCTGTACACACTTGTAAACACACATCCCCAAACACAATGGTTTATTTCACCAATTTTTAATTTTATGTAAATAGAATCATATAGTATGTATTTTTGTATTTTAATTCTTTCCATAATATATTTATTTTATACACTTATTCCATGTTTTTGTCTACATGTCTATAAGCTGTTCATTCATTTTCCTGAATACTACTCCATTGTAATTATAAACCACAGTTCATATGCCCACTCCATGATAGACATTTAAATTATTTCCAGTTTGGGGCTATTATGAATAATGTTACTGTGGCCGGTATGTGTCTTTTAGGGCAAATATGTATACACTTCTGCTGGACAAATTCCTAACAGTAGAACTTATGGGTAAATCGGGTATGCACCTCTTCAACTTAATTGACAAGTCAAATTAGTTTCCAAAGTGGTTATTCTCGTTTACACTTCCACCAAAACTGTATGAAAGTTCCTATTGTTCCATATCCTTGCTAACACTTGACATTTTCAGGGTTTTAAATTTTTTTTAACATTTATTTATTCTTGAGAGACAGAGATAAAAAGAGCATGAGTGGGGGAGGGGCAGAGAGAGAGGGAGACACAGGCTCCAGGCTCAGAACTGTCAGCACAGAGCCCAACACAGGGCTCAAACCCACAAACTGTAAGACCATGACCTGAGCCAAAATCAGAGGCTTAACTGACTGAGCTACCCAGGTGCCCCATCAGGTTTTTAAAAATGTGAGCCATTCTAGTGGTGTCTAACAGAATTTCGCTGTGGTCATCTTTTACATTTTCCAGTTACTATTAGTAAAACTGGTAATATGTACTCTGTTGTGCAATTATTGCATATATGGATATTCACATTTACAAATTGCCTGTTCAAATTCATTGCCCATTTTTCTACTACATAGACTTTTTCTTTATTGATTTTTATGAATTACTTACAAATTCTTGGCTGTTTACAGCTATTTGAGTTGAAATTTCTTCTTTTACTTGGCTTGATATTCACTTTCTTAAAGGACTATTTTAAGGATTAAAATGTTTTACCTTTAAAACAGTCAAAATTATCCATTTTTTAGAGTTTTTTCCTCTTCTATTTAACAATATTTTCCTAATCCTCCAGTACAATATTGAAAATAATAGCAAACTTCCTTGCCTGTCTCACTCCCAAAGGAAAAGCTATCAATATTTTACCATTAAGTATGGTGCTGGCTTTAGGGATTGTGTTTGTTTGGCTGGTTACCCTTTATTATATTATAAAGTCCCCTTCTATTCATAATGTTATAAAAGCTTTTTCCATGAATAAATGTTTAATGTTTTCAAAGGCTTTACTGCAGCTCTTTCAGCAGGCGTGATATTTTTCTCCATAATTTCGTTAATAGGGGGACTATAGAGAATAGTGTAGGGAATATTTAATATATTTGCATTCCTGAATCAATATATAGTCAACCTTTCACATGATATAAAATCATATGTTTCTGGATTCAGTTTGTTGGTATTTTAGCTAAAATTGTTGCATCAATGTTCGTGAGTCAAATGACTATAACAGACATGAGTCAGTAATGTTCCTGTAAGGTTCTGTTCTCCAAGTTAGGCTGACGTCATCAAATGAGCCAGCAATGTTTCATCCCTTTCAAATCTCCAGAAGAATTTATGTATGTTTGCTATTATATTTTTCCTTAAATGTTAAGAGCTGCAGCCTCTCTGGAAATCTTCCCTTAAGATTCCAATCACTTTACCCTGAAAATTCAATCTCTTTCTCCTCCACTCAGTGAAATGGGTAAAATCTGATTTGGACTCCCTTCCCAATAGGAAGAGAAATCTGTTCTCTGTTACTCCATCATGACTCACAGCAGAAGTCAAAATATGCAATAATTTGATGGAGATTATTTTGTGCATTACATCTTTGTCAAGAAAATTCTTAATACTATTTTTGGAAATGAGCTTTCTATCATTATGCTCTGTAGAGAAAAAAATATGATCTATTTCATCAGGATCTCAAATTTTCTACCACAGGGATGAGCAGTTTAATTGCCTAATCATTGTGATATTTTGCTTATCTTTTATTTTGTAGAATCTTGTTGTCTTTCTATTCTTTCTTAAGGCAATTGATGTTCTTGGTTTAATAAACTTTTTAGCCAAGAGAATCTAGAAATCATTTTAAAATTATAATTTAAAATACTTTGACTATCATTTTTTGTAGATTTTAATTTTCTTAATCATTTGTGATAATTTATGTTTTCTCTTCTATTGACTTAGAAGTTACTTTTTAAACATTTTTAACTGATCATAATACATGTTTTTAGAAATAATGTTAATGATATGAAGATTGGATTTGAACATTTTTAATTTATTTTCTGATTTGTTGTTTTTTCCTAATTTCTAAATATATTTTCTACATTCTCTATAAAATGATTAGATTCACCAGAATATACTGTCTTGTTTGATACATTACACATTTGAGAAGAATCAATTATTGGAATCATCATTTAATATACATACTTCAATATACATTTACTATACATTTAATGTACATCATTTAATATACTTTTTTATTTCTTAATTTTTTTCTTTATATTCTCTCCTTCCATTGCTTTCTGAAAATTTCTCAATTTCTTCATTTTAATGTTGTTTATTTTTATCATGTACATATTGAAAATCCTCCTACGATGTATTTACCTCTGAATATTGCTTTAGCACTGCCATATATATTTGAATAATAACATTCCAATCAATTAATATTGACTATATGCCACTGTCTGTGATTTAAATTTAGTTTTTTTCTTTTAAGCAATGATAATTAAGGGCAATTTCTACAAAATCACTGCTATCTTTGCACTTTTTTGTCATTTCATTTATTGATTTGTTGAACTGATATCAGAAATTGACCACATTATATTTAGAAATGCTTTCCAATGTTCTGGAGGAGGAGTCAACATGGTGGAGAAGTAGGGGGACTCAAAGTTCCATTGTCCCTCAAACACAGCAGTATTGAGGCCAGAAGACTTGGAATTCTAGGAATCTGGGCTACAAACTGACAGAAACATCTCCAGGGGCCCTCTGGGATGATGTAGCTGGTGATAGGTGCATGATTGAGAACTGGGAGAGATAGAATGGACAGCGTGGGAAAGAGGGGAAGGATCTCCTTCTGTGGTGAGACAAAAGGAATTCCAGGAAGAAATGACAGAGAATTTCTAAACACAGATTTGGACAACATAACTGAGCAAGAATTTAGAGTAATAGTCATAAGATTAAAAGCTGGGCTTTAAGAAAGCATAGAAGACAGCAGAGAATATATCAAGTAACTATGTCACAATGAAATAAGAAATGTTAAACGTGAAATAGTCACGACGAATTAGGAAATGTTGTAGATGAGGTACAAAATAAACTAGATGTAGTAACAGCAAGGATGGAGGAGGCAGAGAGGAGATTAAATAAAATAGAAGATAAAATTACTGAAAATGATGACACTGAGAAAAATAGAGATAAGAAACTACTAGACCACAAGGGGAGAATTAGAGAACTAAGTGATTCAATGAAACATAAGAATATCCATATCATAGGAGTTCCAGAAGAAGAAGAAGAGTGAAAGGGGCAGAAGGTTTACTTGAACAGATTATAGCTGAGACCTTTCCTAATCTGGGGGAGGAAGCAGATATCCAAATCCAGGAAGCACAGAGAACTCCCTTCATATTTAACAAGAATAGATCTTCTCAATGGCATAGCATAGTGAAACTGGCAAAATACAAAGATAAGGAAAGAACTCTGAAAGCAACTAGGGACAAACAGGCCTTAACCAACAAGGGTAGACACATAAGGGTAGTAGCAGACCTGCCCACTGAAACTTGGCAGGCCAGAAAGTAGTGGCAGGAAATATTCAATGTGCTTCATAGGAAAAATATTCAGCCAAGAATCCTTAATCCAGCAAGGCTGATAAAGGCTTTCCCAAACAAACTAAAACTGAAGAAGTTCATGACCACTAAACCAACCCCGCAAGAGATCCTAAGGGGGACTCTGTGAGTGGAATGCTGCAAAGACTACAAAGGACCAGAGATATCACCACAAGCATGAAACCTACAGATAACACAATGACACTAAATCCATATCTTCCAATAATAACTCTGAATGTAAATGGACTAAATGCTCCAATCAAAAGACACAGGGTATCAGAATGGATAAAGAAACAAGATCCATCTGTATGCTGTCTATAGGAGACCCATTTTAGACCTGAGGACACCTGCATATTGAAAGTGAGGGGATGGAGAACCATCTATCACGCTACTGGAGGTCAAAAGAAAGCTGGAGTAGCCATACTTATATCAGCAAACTAGATTTTAAACTAAAGGCTATAACAAGAGATGCAGAAGGGCATTATATCATAATTACAGGGTGTATCCATCAAGAAGAACTAACAATTGTAAATGTTTATGCTCCCAACTTGAAGGAACCCAGATACATAAATCAATTAATCACAAACATAAACAATCTTATTGATAAGAATACTGTAATTGCAGGGGATTTTAGTACTCTACTTACAACAATGGACAGATCATCTAGGCAAAAAAATCAATAAGGAAACAATGGCCTTGAATGATACATAGGACCAGATCGACCTGGCAGATATATTCAGAATTTTTCATCCAAAAATAGCAGAATACACATTTTTTTCTAGTGCACATGGAATATTCTCCAAGATCGATCACAAACTGGGTCACAAAACAGCCCTCAATAAATATAAAAGAATTGGGATCATACCATGCATGTTTTCTGAATGAAACGGGACCACTTTCTTACACCGTACACAAAAATAAACTCAAAATGGATGAAAAACCTAAATGTGAGTCAGGAAACCATCAAAACCCTAGAGGGAGAAAGCAGGCAACAACTTCTTTGACCATAGCTGCAGCAATTTCTTTTCCAACATGTCTCCGAAGGCAAGGGAAATAAAGGCAAAAATGAACTATTGGGACCTCATCAAGATAAAAATCTTCTACACCACAAAGGAAACAATCAAGGCAACCGACAGAATGGGAAAAGATATTTGCAAACAACATACTGGATAAAGGTTTAGAATCCAAAATCTGTAAAGAACTTATCAAACTCCACACTCTCCCAAAAAAATAATCCAGTGAAGGCATGGGCAGAAGACAAGAATAGACACTTTTCCAAAGAAGACATCCAGATAGCTGACACATGATAAGATGCTCAACATCACTCATTATCAGGGAAATAGAAATCAAAACCACATTGAGATGCCACTTCACACTGGTCCAAGTGGCTAAAATTAACAACTCAGGCAACAACAGATGCTGGTGAGGATGTGGAGAAACAAGAACCCTTTTGCACTGTCGGTGGGAATGAAAACTGGTGCGGGCACTCTGGAAAACAGTGTAGAGGTTCCTCAAAAAATCAAAAATAGAACTAACCTAAGACCCAGCAATAGGGCTACTAGGAATTTATCCAAAAGATACAGGAGTGCTGATTCATAGGGGCATATGTACCCCAATGTTCATAGCAGTGCTTTCAACAATAGCCTAATTATGGAAAGAGCCTAAATGTTGATCAACTGATAAATGGATAAAGAAGATGTGGTTTATATATACAATGGAATACTACTTGGCAATGAAAAAGAATGAAACCCTGCCATTTGCAACAACGTGGATGACTGGAGGGTATGATGCTAAGTGAAATAAGTTAGTCAGAGAAAGACATATATCATATGTTTTCCCTCATATGTGGAAATTGAGAAACTTAATAGAAGACCATGGGGGAAGGAAAGGGGAAAAAATAGTTACAAACAGAGAGAGAGGCAAACCATAACACACTCTTAAAATACAGAGAACAAACTGAGGGTTGATGGGGGGCTGGGAGGAGGGGAAAATGGGTGATGGGCATTGAGGAGGGCACTTGTTGGGATGATCACTGGGTGTTGCATGTAAGTGATGAACTACAAGAATCTACCCCCAAAACCAAGAGTACACTATATACACTGTATATTAGCTAACTTGACAATAAATTTTATATATTAAAATAAATAAATAAAATTATAAACATTATAAACAAATAAATAAATAAATGCTTACCAATATTCTAATAATGATCAATTTTAAGTTTTATGATTATTTAATATTACATGTTTAATTCATTGAGCATAAGTATATAAGCATATAAAGTCAAAATTATATACATGTATATTAAGTCAACATTTTATTTTTTAAGTTTATTTATTTATTTTCAGAGAGAGGGAGAGACAGCATGAGCAGGGGAGGGGCAGAGAGAGAGAGGGTGAGAGAGAATCCTAAGCAGGCTCCACGCTGTCAGCTTGGAGCCTTATGGGAGCCTCAAACCCATGAACCACAAGATCATGACCTAAGCCGAAACCAAAAGTCAGAAGTTTGACCAACTGAGCCCCCCAGACACCCCCAATGTCTTATATTTTAACAATCCAATCCTAAAAGTTTTTATTTCTGTCAGCATGACATGCCCCTGACCAAGAATGCTGTATTAAATTATCTCACTGGTATAGGGTTCTTATGTGTTCCACTTCCATTACTGGTTGTTTTTGTGTATGTGATAATTATGCCTGTATTAGAATAAGAAGACTTTTATCTCCTTTTTTATTGTGTATTTTACATTTTTTCAATATATAGTAACACATTATACTCATCAGGTTTCAGGAGAAAACAGATGGTAGCATCAAACTGAGGAGGGTTTTAGATAAGGAACTATCAAAGTGAAGGAAAAGGAGGAGGAGGAGAAGGAGGAGAAAGAAGGAAAAGGAGAAAGAAGAAGGAGAAGGAGAAGAAAGAGGCAGAGTAGGAAAACCACCAGGGGTAATGCACACCCCAGAACTAGTAAGAGCAAGTTACCATCCCAGATCTGAAGGAAGAGAGAGGGCCCTGCCCAACAGGGTCACTATCTTCAATGGAGGTTCACAGTCAGCTTTCAGGAACCCTGAACAAAATTAGGATGTTCTTCTGTTCTCATTGCCAGATCTTTTGGCTATAATGATGAGAAACAATTTCTTAGTAAGCTAAAGTTGAGTGTAAGTTCGCTTTTTCCAAGAACTAGGTGAAAATTCACAAGTTCACCCTTCAGACCCAGCTCAAGTATTGCATAAATCCTTAATAAAATTTTATTTCAATTATCTAAATTGTTTTAATCATTATTATCCCACCACTAAACTTTGTAATATTATTTCTATTATTACACCTAACATATGCCATTACATTTTTAACTTTTTTCTTAATAAAAGATAGATTCCTTTAAGAAAACACTGTCTTGCTTTGTTTTTTTTGTTTTTTTTAATAATTCAGAAAAAGTATCTTGTAATGGAAAATAATTATTTTCTGGGAGCATACCTCAGATTGAAAGAAATGCTGTATAAGTGACATCCATGTACTCCCCTTGGCTTTCCAGGAAAAACAAAGTATGCTAAAGTTCAGAATAAATGTGCCCTTTTTTGTCTCATATATGATTATGAGAAATGTTTCCACATTGGTCCTTTGCTGCACAGATTGCTAATTGTTTTATAATACCCCTTTTCCCCTTAAATAGTGAAAGAAGATTTTAGCTGGACTGCATTGCTCATCCTTCCTTGAAGGTAGACATGACCACATGCCTATAACCTGCTCAATAGAATGTGAGAAGAGTGATGTGTGAAACTTACAGTTTAACCAATTTAAAAAAAAGTTATATCCTCTACATTATTCCTTTCCACAGCTAGACCATTGACATTATGGCTGCAGTTGGAGCAGACATTTTTAACCATGAAGGAGAAATAATTTTTTGAGGTTCCTGGAACAGTGCATGAAAAAAGAACCTGACCCTTGACCTCTGGAGCCATCATGCTTGCCCTGGATTCTTTTGTGAGAGAAATGATCTCTGTCTTAATTAAACAACTGTTATTTGGATCTTTCCTATGGAAGTTGAACCTATAACTTACTCAGTAAACTCTTTTAGAATTTACTCATCATTGTTCATCCCATATGGTTATGTTCTATTTTGCTATTTCCCCCATTTGAAATAAAACTAATCCTTATGTAGAAATAATGAAGTAAAATATGATGCAAATCAATGTATTAAATGTCTCTGAGCAGCAGCTATGTAGCTCAGTTGGTTAGGCATCCAACTCTTGATTTCGGCTCAGATCTTGATCTCAGGGTTGTGATATCAAGACCAGTATCAGGCTCCACCCAAAGTGTGGAGCCTGCTTGGGATTCTCTCTCTCTCTCCCATTGTCCCCTCCCTTGCTCATGCTTTCTCTCTCTCAAAACAAATAAATAAGCGTAAATAAATAAATAAATGTCCGTGTGCTTGGGTGGCTTAGTCGGTTTAGTGGCCAAATCTTGGTTTCAGCTCAGGTCATGATCTTATGGCTCATGAGTTCAAGCCCCATGTCAGGCTCTGCATTGACAGCATGAAGCCTGCTTGGGATCCTCTTTCTCTCTGTCTGCCACTCCTCTGCTTGTACATGCTCTAAATAAATAAATAAATAAATAAATAAATAAATAAATAAATAAACTTTTAAAAATAAAAAAAAGTAAATAACTGTCATTATGAGAATGTTTTATGATGTTCCATACAACATTTCTGAAATATTTATTCTTAAGAGTTTAAAGTATACAAAGAATTATGTTGTAAATAAATTATCATAAAGGTATTAAATGTTAAGCTACATGAAAGTTGGCTTTTTTTTCCTCTTAAAGCATTTTTATTCAAAAAGCGTCTGGAATAACTGTGCAGTAAGGCAGCAATGTATACTTTAGTTTTTTTAATTGAGGTATTATTGACATATAAAATTATATTAGTTTCAGTTGTAATGATTCAATATCTGTATATATTGCAAAATGATCACCACAATAAGTCTGGTTAACATCTGTCACCATATATGGTTACAAATAGTGTGTGTGTGTGTGTGTGTGTGTGTGTGTGTGTGTTTGTGTTAAGAACTTTTAAGATCTACTTACTCTCCTAGCAAGTTGGCTTTTAGCATCTTGAAATTATATTGGTCTTCTTTTACTTGGTTCTTAATTTTTTCACTCTCAGAAAGATGCTTCCCACTGTTAAGTTTTTATTTTTACTTTTCCTAGAAAAACATAATTTCAAGTGTCTAAATCTAAAAGTGAATCATGAAGCTAACATTTCTATAAATTATTAAGATGTGAAAAGATACTTTTTTCAGAGTAAAAAGACTGCTCAGCAGGCTTTCTACCCTTTCCTGACACATACAGATAGTATTAATAGCATATGTACAAACTGTGGGTAAATGGAAGCAGCTCCCTTATCTGGAGGGACCAGGGAGCACTCATTACCCTGAGACCCCACTCATCAACTTGAAGGTAGAGGGAGTCCTCCCCAGGTACACTCATAACCCATTTTCAGTGCACCCTGTATCAATGGTTAGAAAGCTCTGATTTAGGACGCTAAGGACTAAGTGGTTAGAGAAACACTCTAAAGGCACCTAGCTTTGACAAGAAGTTGGATGAGCAAAACATTACTTAAAGTCTATTTTTCATGCACCTTCCCAGAGGAGAGAAACTGAGAAAATTAAATTCACAAAATGTTATTGTATCATCATCGATTAGCATTTATTGAACAGTGAATCATTGAGGGAATAAGGACGCAAGTCCTTATACTAGAAATAGTTTGTTCCCTAAAGATGCTTTCAATTTGTTTAGCTCATATAATCCTGATATTTTGTGACATTTTGAGTATGTAGTAAGTATGATAATTAAAACTGTATGTTGACATTTTCACAATTTTTAATGAATTTCTCACAAATTTATTTGAAATGTACATGCAACGAATTAGAATTTAGTATGAGTAAATCTTTGCAATTTAAGGAAGTAGCAAGTATTTCTTGTGTTCTTCACTTAAATATTGAGTCAGCATCACAAATTTGAGACATTATCTCCAACAATGAGCTTCTCACTCGAAAAGAATGTATTTATAGCTTTAAAATTTTGAAAGGTATGTAAATGTGTATTCAGGTAGGATGACAACATAATAATGAAAGGTTCACATTGGACCAAACAAGGCTTTTATCAAACTATTATATCAGCATAATTGTCACTTCATTGCAAGTATAATAATGGACTAATAGATGCCATTTCATGATATCCTGCTAATCCCTGACATACATTAGCTCATGTACTTTAGTTTTAAAAACAATCTTTCAAGGTTAGTTTGTTGTCCCTATTTTACAGGTACATGAGGTTTGGAAGTGTTAAGAAACCTGTCCAAAGTCACTGCATTAGTAAATGGTAAGCTAATTTACAATTAGTCCCCTAGCATTATGTGCTGGGAATATTACAGCTTTATCACACCTTCTTTAAATAAAAGTAATTTTGTATCTGAACCTCCATCCCATTGGGCTAAAGGAAATAGTACCTAACTTTTTGTGGGTTTCCCCCCAGAGAGACAGCGAAGGGCAAGGTGAGTATCTTCTGTTACCATGTGATTTATGCACAAATGAATATGAGCTGTTCTAAGAGTCCCACCGGGAAGAAGGAACAAGAAACTGCTCTTCCTAAATCTACCATCAGCTCTCTCTCTCTCTCCTGTCCAGGAGTTTGTTTCCTACATCATGAGAAGTCTTTTTTTTCTGAACTACAAATTCAGTTCTTCTTAATAAGAATAATGTACAGGGAAGAAAAGCCAGGGATTCCATCCAACTACTATATTCAGCCCTGAACATTCCTCTTTTGAGACCGTGATACACAAGTCAGGTTGCTTAGATGGTGAAATGAAAATAGAAGGAGAAAAGACTAAATGTACTTCAACAAATTTTAACAGTTAAAAATATGATCCAGCCACACCACATTCTTCCCAGAATACAACTAGAGGTTATTAAAACATTGCAGTGCTGTGTTATCTAGCCTCTCTGACCATGAACATCATGCAGATGGAACAAGATGAATGACCATCACCAGCATGACTCACTCCTCACCCAACCACATCCCCATGTAAGAGAACGAAATAATTTCATCCTACTCTAATAAGAAATGTATTTCTTACCCAAATGTTAAAAGCCTTTTTAGGATAACAGAAATTTCCATTCAAGGGCAATGCAGTTCATTTCTAGAGTAGGTAAGGAACCAAAGACTGCTGGGCACGATGGCAATACCTGGCTACTTACAAAAATGTTCCCATTCTCAACATGGAGTAGGACTTACTTCCCTCCTTTAATTAAAATAATAATAATGAAATAAAAGTGAGATCTGTCCTTTGGAAATGTGCTGTGTCTGATCTCACCTAGCAAATAACAGCCTCCACAGATAAGCGATAGGTTTGCCTACTCTCTACCTGTGGAAATACTAAAAGGAAGTCCAGTCTCTAGAACACATGACAGGGAAGAACACCACTCTTTGGTGGGGGCGGGGGCGGGGGGTTGGTTGTTTGTTTTTTACCGTATGAGCACGCACTAAGGAAGCAGCCTTTAATTGCCTTTTAAGAGAGTGAACATGTACATGAAAAACAAAGCTACAGTTTGACACAATGCTCAGGCCCGTCTAAACTGACTTCTTGGGGTGAAAGTCAAAGACACTGGGATCAAAACAATGAACTACAAACAGAAATTACCTATGATTCACCTTAGTGAGTAAACAATATGGCCTAACCGCAGTCATTCCTAAGAAGTGTCTTCATTCAAGATAAGTGCTAAGTAAACAAAATGCCAAATTTTGTATATTTGAAGCTGTATATTTGAAGTAAATGTGAGGCTGTGGTGCATTCCTGAGAGACTTCACAGCAGAAAAACATTGTTGTGCTTGAAAACAAAACAAAACAAAATAACAAACCTAAATGGAATTACCTAGGGCAGACTTTCTCCTCCATTCCATATTTAAAAAGAATAAAATGCTGGTGTGCAGCATTGAGGCCAGGGAACAGGATCTTTTTCTGTGCACGAGGATGAGTCTCCCATGGATAGAAATCCACAGAGACTTCTCTAGAAGGCTGGGGGATTACAGGAGGGGTAAGAGGCTGAGGAAGGGTAGAAGGTAAGGTGTATCCACAATGCTCATGCTGCCTTCACATGCTTTCCCACTGGAACCAGGGGGAAAGTCCAAGTTGCATTAGCTATTCATTCCTAAATTGTTATTCTACTATAAAGAGGCAGGATGGTAACCAAAGAAATAAGGCACGCTTCACTTGATTCTCTTTTCTGCTCTCCTGTGGAGAAGAAAGATCTACAAGTCAAGAGGTCTACTGCCTGATGTAATAGTTATTGACTGGCAAGCAGTCAGGACACAGCGATGCTGGAAAGAGTAAGGAGAACCCACAAGTTTTGGAGGAGCACTAAGCCAAAACACCCAAGAGCAATAAAACCTAGCATCCTGCCTACCAACCATGGTAGAGAAAGCTGTCCTCTGAAGAAAGGCACATGTGAAAAGGGACTAGAAATCAAAGTTGCACTTAATTTACACAAAGGTTATCCAGCAGCTAACTATAACTTATTTCATTAAGAGTTCAACAAAAATTCAGTAAGCACCTTCTATATGCCAGACACAATGGTTAAAGAGAGAGAACTTGAAAAAATAATCTCCACTCTACAGATATTAATATTCTAAGTGGAACATGTCACATAAATATAAAGTATGATAACTACTGTGAAGATGTATGTACATGTTGCTATGGTAGCACGTAAGAGAGCAATCCCATTTGGCTGGGAGATATTGTGGAAGGCATAAAAGAGGAGGTTATACCTCAGCTCATCTTCAAGAAACACAGTTTATCCAGGCTAAATTTGTGTGTAAGGAAGGTGGGATGGAGTGAGAGGAGAGTTCAGGTTAGTGTGCTCAATATCCAAAGTATGAAAGACAGAAACATCATGAGCTAAGTAGGACACTAACTTTACTCATCCTGATGGAACACAGTTGTAGGAGTAGGAATGGAAAGAGATGAAGCTAGAGAGATGGTCAAGGATCAGGTTATAGATGACCTGATAAGACACTAGTAACAATTGTGGACTTTTACCTATAGCCATACAGGTATTTGTGTGTTCAAAAAAGTTACTCTGTCAGAAATACAGAGAATGTATTGGAAGAGAATGAAAACTGAGACTGTAGTAGTGAGCCCTAGAAGAAATTATGAGAATTTAGGCATAATAAGTGACCATTAAGATGGAGGTAAGAGTACAGATTGGAAAGATGTTAGAGATGTGAAACCGATATGAATTATTGATCAATTGGGAATGGGTAGCATTTGATGGGAGAGAAGGGTTGACTTCTGGGTTTATAGATTTATCAGATGCATAGAGGTTTGTAAATTTCATTAAAATATTGAATCTATTTTTTAAATATGTTGAGTTTGACGAGTCTGCATTATGCGTGTGTATGGCCAAAAGAAAGTTTAATATGAAAACCATTAAGAGATTGAATATGCAGACAGTCGTCAGAAACAGAACTCTGACAACTCTACAAGCTCTGCAGCAACCAATCCAGGAAACCAAGTGACAACCTCTAGAGTAATTGGTCCAGAACAGTCAAAGCTCGGTCAACGAGTGCTAGTTTCTGTATCTACTGTCCCTACTTCCAACTCAGGATGAACTACAGAAAGCCAAATATGTTTCCCCAAACCAATTGCACAAGAGGCCCAATTCTAGTTAACACACCTTCAGCTTTCCCATGCCAATAACCCTCCAATAAAAGCATACCTGAAGCCTTTCCAATGCACCACCATAAAGTTTTCCCCCTCTGCTTGCCATTTACTCTCACCAAATACAAGTGATGGCGACTGACTCCCTTACTATGGCAAGCTCTGCATAAACAGCCTCTGTTCTCACTGGTGTGGTTTTCATTTATTTCCACAGTTGTGCCAGAAGTTCTGTCCAGATAGAGTATGCACTGCTGGTTACTTCAGACCTGCACACTGGACTAAGAGAAATGGCTGTAGAGGTCCCTTATGCCTGGCTGCTCGTGGCTTGACAAATCCATGTTGATCTGATAAGCCAGAACCTAGTCTTAAGTCCACTCTTTTTAAGTTGAAATTCACATTAGTTATTCTCAGTGTGGTACCCAGGTTTTGGTTTCAGTTTGTTTGGCATCGTTGTTGAAATCAGAATACTTCTTTTTCCTCTCTTCTGTGTTTCCATTTTGTGTTTATCTAAGAGCGTCGTTTGTCATAAAAAGGAGAACCATGGGTAGAAGACAGGCAGCAGATGACAAGACAGGCTCGATAAGCCTTCAAGCCAACCATACAGATAAAAGAGTTTATGGTTCTCACTGGACTAGTGTCCGTTTGGACAAATTCTGCTGTGGGTCACCAATAAAATCTAATCTGTTCTTCCTATAATTCATTTTTTTGTCTTGAGAAATTTGTCTTTGATCCAAAGAGCATGTTTTTTTCTGGTTTTCCACCTATTGGAGTGTAGACTTTCTGGGTGTGTCTACAGAGGCAGCCAATCCTCACAGTGGGGGCCCAAGACACAAAGCGTACACACATCACTGTCACTTGACCATGGCTAGCTGTCATGAGGTCCTCTAAGTCCAAATTTCTCCCTCACAGTGAAAACTCCTGTACTTATCTACACTCTCATTGCAGTCCTAATCTTACCTTCTCTCTGTAAATAGCATAATTTTAGCAAGAATGATGGATACTTCCAGGGCCACTCTGAGGAACATTTAATTTAAACAAAACTGTTCATCGGAGAAACACCTACCTTAAGAAACAAAATGAATAATTGCCATTTGCCACAACATGGTTAGACCTTGAGGGCATTATGCTAAGTGGAATAAGTCAGAGAAAGACAATTGCTGTTTGATCTCACTTAAGTGTGGAATCTAAAAAAAAAAACAAAAAACAAAACAAACAAACAAACAAACAAAACAATAGGGGTTCCTGGGTGGCTCAGTTGGTTAAGCGTCCAACTTCAGCTCAGGTCACCATCTCATGGTTCCTGAGTTCAAGCCTGCATCGGGGTCTATGCTGACAGCTCAGAGCCTGGGTCCTGCTTTGGATTCTGCGTCTCTCTCTGTCTCTCTCTGCCCTTCTCCTGCTCACGCTCTGTTTCTCAAAAGTAAATAAATGTTAAAAAAAAATTTGTTTAATAAAATTTTAAAAAACAACAAAAACAAAAACCATCAAGCTCCAGATACAGAGAACAGATCAGTGGTTGCAGAGCTGGGTGGTGGGGGGAATGGAAGAGAAATAGGTGAGGGAATCCAAAGATACAAACTTTCAGCTATAAAACAAGTAAGTCATGGGGATGTAATGTATAGTCTGGTGACTAGAGTTAATAATACTGTGTTGCATACTTGAAAGTGGCTAAGAGAGATCTTACAAGGTTTCATCACAAGAAAAACTATAACAAAATGTAACAAAATCATTATGTTGTACATCTGGAGCCAATATAATGTTCTATTTCAATTATACCTCAATTTTTAAAAAAGAAATACATTATCTCAGGTTCATTGGGCATGATCTTTTGACTGGTATGCAGAGGCCTCCAAATGAAATTCTGATTGAAAAATTGCTACTTAAGGGTTCTCTGGAAAAATGTGATAAGGAATTCGACAAACTTAAGCAACAACAAACCAGAATCATTTCCCCAGTAGACCCATCCCTGTCCTCCTGTTGCCTCCCTATACAGTCTCCCTTCCCAACTCCTCCTCACCTGGTCAAGACCACCTGCATTACCCAAAGCACTCAATAGAAGATTCTAAATCCCATTGGTTTCTAAAGATCCTTCTCTTTTATGAGGAAAATATTCAGGCATCTATAGAATTTAAACCTTGGACCTCAGTTGAATTAATAATTAAAGATTTACCTCAACTAAGATAAGACTGGTAACTATGCATAGAACAATTTAAGTTTCGGGGGGGGGGTATACATTTTACCCAGGGTTACCTATCTTAACTTGTGCACTTATTGATTGGAATCATAAATGCTAAATCCTGAACAGCCAAAGTTGATTGAACTGACCCAGAAAACACATACAGGATCCATCTTTACAAAAAACAAAAAACAAAAAAACATGGACTCACTGAGGACAGCTTCTACCACTACCAGGGTCACAGTCTTCATCCCCAGAAGTAGATATACAGGCTGCATCTTGCCAGGAAGTATCAGGAAAAGGGAGGATACTGAAACCCTTCTTGACTGAGAATTAACTCAGGATTAACCAAGCAGAGTAGAGCAGGGAAGAGCAATCCTTGTCCAGGCAGGGTGGGGTTGAGGCAATCAGTCCCTTCAGGTTTTGATGGTAGAAAATAAAAAGGCTGCTCCAAACTTGGAAGCAAAGGGTGAGGAATTGCTACTCCATAGGGATCATGGCTCCCAGTCCAGGCCCTGCACGTGTTGGGAAGTTGAGGCCTTTGGAGGTGGCTGCTTGTAGGACTGGAGACCTGAGCCTATGGATATCCTTGGCCGAATGGCACACAGAGGGAGTAGGATCACACTTCCTCCTAAGATTCAGAGGCTCTGGACAGTGCCTCCCAGGAGATGCTTGTAGTATGACAAGTAACCATTAAGGCAGACAGAGCTCTCTGTGCTTCAATGTCCACGTCAGAATTTTGGACTTCCCATGGTCAACTGAGGGAAGGCGGATAGTCTCTTTACTTATTTAGCTTGTTGCTTGTTTATTTAACAAACACATATAGCATTACTACATGTAGATACTTGGAAGTGCTTTATAAGTATTAACCCATTTAATGCCCATGGCAATTGTACAAGGTAATGCTATTATTATATCCATTTTTTAGATCAGCAAAATGGGGCACAAAGAGCTGGAATACCTCACCGAAAGTCAGACTGCTAGTAACTGATAAAGGCATGATTCAAACCCAGACAGTTCAGATTCCATGCTCTTAACCACAAGTAATTGACTTTTTTTTACATTATTATTTGTTGGGAAAATAAAAGCACTGTTAGGAATCATACCCCAATTTTATGGAACATTTCACACCAGCTACATTTCACTTAATCCTTACAAAAACTCTGTGACATGGGTATTTTCATCTTCAATTTATAGATGAGGAAACAGGTCCCATGGCTCATCAAAGTCAAGTAGAAGGGTGCAGCCATGTTGAAACACAGGTTGCCTGGCCAAAGATTCTTTCTACTGTACCACTGTCAGTTATTAGAAAGACCTAGAGGAAGTAGGTAAGGAAGTTGCAAAGGATACATATAACCTTTAAAAAAAAAGGATAAAAATTATGATCAGACCTGCCTGACTGGTGCTGACTGCCTATCAGCTTGCATAACATATCACAATCAGCCCTCACAGTGGAAAATAAGTAATTCACTATATTACTGTGGTTTTGTCAAAGGCCTCCCAAGGGGACTGGAAGAATTTGCTGAATTCATGTTGCAATCTAGCCCATTGAAGGATCTCTACATAATTAGACTCAGAACCAGAAATTGCACATAGCCCATCAACTTGGGAAACAGAGACTGGTGCCTTATCTAGGTAAGCACCCCCCAGTTCTTCATCCCTGAATTATCTATAGCTTCAGAGTCAACAAAACAAGAACCATACAACTACAATTTCATGGTTTTCCAATACATATAGAAATATGGATTTTCCTATACATGTAGAAAGAACAATTCTGATAAGAACAGATAAGAATTAGTTCAAGTATTTGAAATGTTCAACTAAACCCAAAGACAATGCCATACATTAATCTTAGTTCTTCTAAAACAGTACCATCTTGACAATATTGAAAAATAAGTTTATGGTCTTAAAGAGTAAGCACCTCACATTCTTTGTTATCTTTGTTGAACACAGATGACTCAAGGCTCTTACTATCAAATGATCTTATCACGCCTATTCTAAACTGGGTTTTCCATACTGGAATGTCTTATTCCTGTTCCTAGTACTCTTTCCTAATTTATTTTCAATGTCAACAGGGATACTTGATGGAATGGGTGAAAGTGGTCACCCTTTGAACTAGCCAAATAATTATGAATTTAAAAATCATTACACTGCATATATAAGCTTTTTAAAGAATAACATCCCATTCAGTGCAGGAACTATATTAAATGCACTTCAGGAACTACACTAAAAAGATAACAAAAAAACATGCCATTATGAATGATAGTAAAAAGTATTTAATTGAATAGTTAAAATAAAAAACTAGAGATTTCTCAACCAAAATAAAGAGAAAAATATCATTCTTTGGGTTGAACGTGTACAAAATGGCAGAAAAGAAACTGGCTTAGGCAAAATACACACTTTACTAAAGGGACAATAATGAGCTCATGAAAACAAAGATACAGCGGGACTCAGAACAAACTAAATTTTGACTCTAACCCCTGGACCTTCTTTCTTTGGTCTGCCTCTCTCTTGGACATGTGCCCTGTCTACCCCACCTACCACAGTCCAGATTACTGTGCTCTGCTTCCCAAAGCTCATGATGGAAAATAGCCACTACAAAACTGCCCACCACCCCCCCCCAGGTATATATTTCCTCTGTTCAAAACAGTAGTCCCACTGGGCTGACATCTTTCAATTCCAGAGCCCTAGTCCCCTCTGGGCTATGTGCCAGCGTGGTGACTTAACTTTAAATCCATGTCAATAGAGGGAAGAGCTATTCTCCAAATGGCAAGACCAAAAGTGAGCCAGAGACAAAATAGGCATCTACCTACTCTTCAAAGTTTGCAAACAGGAAAGATTTCCAAGCCAATTTGGTACGTATATCATATTAAAACTTGGGGGTGGGGGGCGGAATTACTGCTTGAAACCACAGCCAGACATATTTGAGAAACTATATTCAGAGTCAGTCAAACTCTGAAAGCATAGAATACTGCCTACTGGAGAACTGTAGATTCAGTGAAAACAAAAGAAAATAAGCATCTAAATAAAAATAAAATGCCTTATATTCTGTATGCTTTACCTTTGTCTATCTTTATACTATCCTTCTAACCCAATTTTCCTACCATCTCCAGCAAGGTGCTTTCCTAAGAAGAACGACTGTGCTCTGAGAAAATTACAAGGACGCAGTGTTCCCTGACTCTTTACCAACATGAAATTCTAAAGTATCAGGGAACCACTACTTTCAAAGAAATCCTATCTGAGAGTTAATAATATGTAAATGGGCTATCAAAGGTGCTATAATGTATGCAGGAATAATGTATACAACACTTTAAGCAAAGTTCAGGATTTCATTTTCCTGGAATAAAAGATAATGTTCAAAATATGTAACACCAGCTAGCTATAATCCTTCCATTCCAGAGAAAAAGAAACTGAAATGCTAACCCTTAACAATAACAAGAACAACAAAACCCAAACACCATTTGCCAATGACAGTATTTATTATCAGAAACTTTCAACTTTCAGGTCTACGATGTGAAATTTAATAAAGCAGCTATTTGACACCATAAGACTTGCAAGGACATAGGAGTGGGAGATGGAAATAGTGTAAAACCTAATAACATGTGCAAAGTTCCATAAGAAAAATAAATATTCTAGTGTCAACATGACAGTTAAAATTCAAGGTTGAAGGTGCATCCTTGTAATAATGTGGCATTGCTTATCCACAGAATATTTGCTCCAGAACAACTAGAATTAGTTTGAATTTTCAAAGAAGAAAAACATAGGATATATATATATATATATATACACATATATATATATATATATATATATGTAAAATATATATACATATATTTTAATTGTATGGAGAAAAACTTCAGTAAAATGACTGATATTTTGTTACTAAAGCTAAAAAGGTATTCAAACTAAAAATTAATTAGAATAGAAAGTTGAGCATCTTAACCCACATATGAACATGAGCATCAGTCTTGGTCTCCATGCAGAGGTTGTCAGTGAGACTAACTAACAGACTGCTCAGTGTTTTCCCAAGAGTCAAATGAATTTTAGAGCTCAAGAAATTATCTAGGGAATCCAGTCCACCCAATCAAATTACATTTTTAACATCTAAATGGTAGAGAGAGGTATTTTGGCAGAGTCTAATTTATTTCCTCTAGAATAACGAAAACATGATCAGAAACATACCCAGGTTCAGTCTGGAGACAAGTCTATGAATCATGGAGTAGACAAATCTTTGAGGTTCTAAAAATATGGAATTAACACACTGCTAAAATTTTAAAACGTGAGAGTATTGTACTATATTAGAGTTGACTATTTCCACTTTTTTTCAAATTCAAACTTTACTGTTTGTCTCCCCTTACATGAATAGAGCAATTTTAAGTCATGCATTTTTGTACTGTTGACTGATAGATGATAAACCCCTGGAATAGGGAGGGACAGGTTGGCATGTAGTAGAGACCTAGGAAATTAATATAGTATTTTGATTGTGATAGTTTCAATTTTAAGTCCAATCTATTCTTGTTCAATGCAGTATACATGTACAGTATTGTTTGCATTTTTTCACTACACATTTTTAAATTTTTTTCTGACTCTATTGAGGTATAATTGACAAATCAAATTGTAATATATTTAACATCTATAACGTGATGATTTGATGGATGTATATATTGCAAAAGGATTCCCACAGTCAAGTTAATTAGCACTTCTATCACCTCACATGATTCCTTTTTTTTTTTTAAATGAGAATACTTAAGATTTACTCTCACAACAAATTTCAAGTGTAGAAGATAGTATAATTAACTGTAGTCACCATGCTACACTTTAGATCCTCGGAGTTTACTTATCTAACTGAAAGTTTATACTTGTGACCCAGTTTCCCCATCTCTCAGCCCCCAGCAAACACCAAGCCACCATTTACTATCTGTTTCTTGTGTCAGCCTTGGATTCACGTCCTATATATCAGTGATACCATGCAGTATTGCCTTACTCCAGCTAGTTTATCTTAACATAATGACCTCCAGGTTCGTCCATGTTGTTACAAATACCAGAATTTCCTTCTTTTATAAGAGTGAATAATATTCTACTGCGTGTATGTGTATATATATCACATTTTCTTTATCCATTCATCCCTTGATAGAAACTTAGGTTGTTTCCATATGTTGAGTATTACAATAACACTGCAATGAATATGAGAATTCAAAGGTCTCTTCGAGTGATATTGTTTCCCTTGTATCGAGTGAAACCCAGAAGTGGAACTATGGGATACGGTAGCTCTATTTGTAATTTCTTGAAGAATCTTCATACTGCTTTCCATAATGGCTATATCAATTTACATTCCTGCCAGCGGCATAGCCACCCCTTCTTTTAAAATCATTAGTGGGAAATTTATTTTAAATGGAAGCAAATAAATGACAACTCGAAAGCACTCCCATGATTTGTGATTGCTAAAACTGAAGAATGTATCATTAGGTTGCTAGCTGAGGGCTATGGCAGGAGTGAGGCCATGTGAGGACACAGTGAGATGGCGGCCATCTGCAAGCCAAGAAGAGAGGCCTCAGCTGGAACCAAACCTACCTACACTTTGTTCTTTGATTTCTGGTCTCCAGTGCGGTGAGAAAATTTCTGTTGTGTAAGACACCCAGTTTGGCATTTTGTTATGGCAGTCCTAGCAAACTAATATAGACACTAAGTTTTGGGGTGATTTGTTATATAGCACTAGGTAAGTAATACAATGATATTCAACTAGAGTAGTATCTATGAAATTAAATAAGACATCCTTGACCTTTAGGGGCTTACAGTAAAGAAATAGCCTTGCTGCTAACAGTTAATTTAGAAATATTACAGTGACAACAAGACTAAACAAACATATAAACATATAATATGATTACTTACACACATGCCTTAGGGCAAATAGATTGAGAATTCAGCCTCTTTATAAATAAAGCTCTATAAAAGCACACCATAAAAATGTCTTCAGTAATAAATATTTCTATCATCTTCCTTACTTAATAAATGTTACAGAGTTTATGCATTATAATGTAGAAATATAATTTTGAAAACACTTCCACTTTAAATGCATGTGTGGCAATTATCCAAGAATCATTCAAAATATGCATAAATAATGAAGTACCTTCTCTAATATCACTTGAAAAGATATAATCTTCCTATGGGGAATAATAGCCAAGACAGGCAATTTTGATTTGCAAGAAATACAGTGGCTAGATTAAAAAATAGTGTCTGAAAAGAATATGTTGAAAAATCCAGAAATCCAAGAAAGCAGAATGAAGGGGGTCTGAAGGAATGACAGCTACCAATCACTGAGCATCTCAGCAACAGAATTTACATATTTTATTTTGATACATACAATTGTTACCATAATCATTATCCAGGATGAAATCACAATCATGTATTCCAATATTTAAATATGGGCTATTTAACTATATTTTTTTCTAGTAACAGATGATATACATGGTCCCATTCATTTATCATATATATTCGGAATGTGGCCCATAAGATGTTATGGCCCAGCAATATTTAATTGCTTTTCTTTCATTGCTTTTCAAAGTGCACGTCCATAGTGGATCACAAGGATCATCTTCAGTTGCACAGGGAAGCATAACAACTTACAGATACCAATATTCAACACATGACCCCTACCTTCCTCTCACATTCTTCTGATACTAGACACAACTTTCAGGGCTTAAAGGTAGACAGGGTGACACAAGTTAGGCAAGTTAGACTAAGCAGATTCTTTCTACCAGAAACCTTACTTTTAGTCTATTACTTGATAGCATCGGACCACAGGTCCTAAAAAGAGTAAAGGTTACAAATTCCAGTGCCAAGATCCCTAGAACAGCAATGGTTCTATATATTCTGAGACTTGGTGGTTCATCTCTTTGTTCAATTTTGTCCAGGAGCTGCCAATCGCTTTTATAAGAGGCTTAGAATCACTTTCTGGTGCTTTCATAGAAAGAATATTAAGTGGAAATTGGTACCAAGGAGCAGGCTAACACCAATAAAGTCACAATAATATCCTGATCTGGTAATCAGGTCAACAAGTGGTAAGACTCCTATAGATATCTCAAGATGGGAAAGGAACAGCCTATGGTTTTCGGTTGTTGAATATCCCCTCCTGTTATTGTCTGTGGATTGCTGGGGTTGGGTACAGATAAAGGAATGGGCAGCTTCAGCTACAGATTTAAAGGAGTTAAAGAACACAGAACCAGGGTACGATGGTTAATGATGATAGCATTTCATATCTTAGAGTGACATTCAATGTCAAAAATCTTGCCTTCAGGGACACCTGGCTTAGTCAGTAGAGCATGCTAGTCTTTTTTCTTTTCTTTTCTTTTAATGCTTATTTTTTGAAAGAGAGAGAAAGAGTGCGTGAGAGTGGGAGAGAGAGGGAGACAGAGGATCCAAAGTGGGTTCTGCACTGACAGCCAGAGAGCCTGATGCGGGGCTCAAACTCACAAACCTTGAGATCATGACCTGAGCCAAAGTTGGCCGCTTAACCAACTGAACCACACAGGTGCCCCCAGCATGCTACTCGTGATCTCGGGTCATGAGTTCAAGCCCCACAGTGGGCATAGAGGTTACTTAAAAAAAGGAAAAAGAAAAGAAAAAAAATCTTGCCTTCAGACAGAGTAAAACCTCGGGGTATTTTTGGTGAGCCACAGCAATTGGTGCCCAGAAACAAAATTTGAAAACTAGTTCTGCTGCACTGCAACACTTCTGTCAGCAAAGCTTCATCCCCGGTGAGTAAAGAAATGGCCTCACAGTTGGAGCCCGTAAGAGTATCCATCAACCCTTAGCATTCCTGGGCTTCTAAGACATGACATTGAAGCACAACTCTGTAAAATGTTGTAGTCGAAGATCAAATTCTTCCTTCCTAGCACACTCAGTTTCTGGTCATTTATCTTTTCCATCACAGGAGGAATAGCCTTCCCCACACTGCCTGCCACTTAATGGCAGCACCTCAGTCTTTGGTTCGGGTAACTTCTCTGGACTTGGAGAGGCAGAGTTTTGTCACAGGCCACTTTTTTTTTTTAATTTTTTTTTTTTAACATTTGATTTATTTTTGAGACAGGGAGAGACAGAGCATGAACGGGAGAGGGTCAGAAAGAGGGAGACACAGAATCTGAAACAGGCTCCAGGCTCTGAGCTGTCAGCACAGAGCCCCACGCAGGGCTCGAACTCACGGACCGCGAGATCATGACCTGAGCTGAAGTCGGCCGCCCAACCGACGGAGCCACCCAGGCGCCCCTGTCACAGGCCACTTTTTATCCCGTTTCCGGACACTGTGTGCTGCTCCCTCTTCAAGAAGACTGTAGTTTGGGAAATTTGATGTCTGAAACAACGCCTTTACAAATCATCTTTAATATTCTTCCGGTCTCGCAAGTTAGTGGTTCACCTTCTGGGCTCCCTGCTGTACACACCTCTTCCAGTGAACTTTGTATATCGGGAACATTCTTTGTCTCCATGCCTTCTCCCTGAGGGCAGAAGCTAGAACAGACTAGTCCTTTCCCTCTGGTCTGTATTAGACCCTGTCACACAGTAAATATTTAATAAGTATTTGTTCACTAAATAAATCAATAAATGCATATCCTAATCGTTTCACTCAAAGCATGAGCTGAAGTTTTACTCTGATAGCCTCTGAAACTGACAAAAAAAAAGTAGTCTCTGTTTTTCTCCAAATGAAGTCTGCATTTTGTTTCTCCCACAATGAAAAGAGACAGGGGGAAAAAAAACCCAAAAAAACAAAAACAAAAAAAACCCAGACCTGTAGGACAAAGTCAGCATAGAACCTTAACCCTGACAAGGGAGAAATGACTCCCCCACCCCCCGCTCCTCCCATTCCATAAATTGTGAATGTGTTGAAAAGAATAATGAATCAGAAACCAAAACATCAAAATTCTTATTTTCGTGTTGAAACAATATCAGATTTGTTCCTACTTCTCCAGAAAGCAGGGATCAAAATTGTCCTGTCTTCACATTGAAAGGGCCTTCTCAAAATCTATTTTTGTGAAAAATTATTACTTTTTAAAAACTTTTTATTTTGAAATAATTTCAAACTTATTTCATTACAATGAAAAGAAAATTTTGAAACATGTTAAACCTCATTATAACTCAAATAGTGAAAAAAAAATTAGTAAAGTTAAAGATAAAGCCAGTTCTCTTAGGAAAATGTTCATATTTGTTAATAATATGTCATTTACATGCTCTAATTGGCTTTCCTAGTATTCTAAAAGTAAATTTTAGAATAATTTTCTTATTTGAACTTTAATTTGCAAACTATTGTGTCCTTTTGCATATTTGGAACAATTTGCATAAACAGTATAATTACAATTATCTGCTTTCCCCAAAAGATTAGAAAGGAAAACTACTAATTAATCTCATTTACATGTGGATAAGGTTAATTGCTAAGACCAATTTTTTATTTTCCCTTGCTAAGCTGTAATAAATGCTGTCATGCTTATTAAGATACAACATAGATATTATACTATGTATCAAATTGAATAATAATTATATTTATGTATTATCTCTCACTCCTTGTTAGTTTTTTTTTTTTAAATAATTTTGTTCTTATCGAACAGCACATTATCTAATTAGACAGGTGCTTTCTCCCTGCTGGAAAGAGGACAGTCTTTCTAAAACTGTTCTTTTTCTGTTCTAACTTGTATCAATATAAAATAAATATCAATGGCTTCCCATCCTCAAACTACATTTATTTTTGATAACCGAATAAGGTTATCACATAGTTGCCTTTTCATCTAGGTTTATGTCCATTCTACTTTGTGACTTTTTCTTCTCCCAGTGTTCAGGAATCTTGTTTATTTCTAGACTACCTTTTTTTCTGTTTTAAGTTTATATATTTATTTTGAGAGAGAGAGATACAGCAGGGGAAGGGCAGAGAGACAGCAAGAGAGAATCCCAAGCAGGCACCTCACTGCCAGCACAGAGTCCAATGTGGGACTCGATCTCACGAACCGAAGATCATGACCTGAGCCAAAATCAAGAATCAGACCAGTAACTGAATGAGCTACCCAGGCACTGCTATTTCTAGACTACATTAAATGGTTTCTAGTAAGCTCTTACTAAAGTCACTCCTCTGGACTTCTACCTAGACCCTAAATGTTCCAGAAGCATTTGTTCTAAATGTAAATGTAATCATATAGCTTTCTCACATAAAATCCTTCAAAACCTCCTTATCCTACATGAGAGTCAGAACTTCATAGGTGGCATTGAAAATCCTTTGTCACGGATGTTTGCCTCCATGTCTAACCTCAGCTCTAGGTGTAATACAGAACAGGGTTCCAGGGAAGTCAATCTATGTGGAGTTCCTGAAACCCCTGACACAGCTTCATAAGCCAAGGCAGATTGTCCCTGAAGTTAGTGAAACATAAGTTTCCAGTCTTTCTCTGTGTGTGCTGAAAATGGTTGAGTGTTTAGAATGTTCTAGGAAGGAACAGAAATCAAGTTGCAGTCAGGAAATATTCCTATATAAGCATTTCTGTTAAATTGCCTAAAGGGATCTCAGAAGAAAGGCATTTAAAATTTTCAAGTCTCCAGTAATTTATTGTGATATGTTTTCTCATTTAAAAACATATTCGCTACCATATATTGTTTCGATTCATGAATTTGTATTATTTTTCCTAAAGAGGGCCTGTTCAAAACTCTACCTCTCCCTAGGATCCTTTTGCTTGGGTGTCCTTCTTCCTCTTGCCTAATTAGAAAAATCGTCCTGAACCTTCAAGATTCAACATAAAATTCACTGCCTTTGATCCCTCACCCTCACACTTTCCAGAAATGATTCCAAATTTCATCCTCTATTCTAATAAGGAGTTTATCACATTCTATAATTGTTTGCTTATTCATTCTCTGCTTATGCCAGTTTGGACACACAGAATTTGTTCTCCTCTCCTGACAACATCCCAGCTTCCTTCAGGGGAATTCTCTTTCTCCCATGAGTGCCAGCTGCCTTTCTCTTCATGCTCCATTACCTGAAGCCTCCTCAAGCTTCCTTTTCCCATACACGTATTTTATTTTGCCTCCCCAGCACAGTAAATGTGTTTCCATATGACCTCCTCTCAGCCCATTGGAATCTCACTCCTGAGACTTCCACCTTTCTTCTTGTGAACAGCCGGCCTCTTTGAAGTAGCTCCTTCCACTGAAAACCTCCAGAATTTCTGGGGCCCTGAGTCCCCAGCCTTCCCTTCTGAGAGGGAGATTGCCACTCAACTCCCAATACCATGTGCTTTCCGTGTGCCTTGAGACCACCCAGCAGCGGACTACATTTCCCAGCCTTCCATTCTGCTCACTGCAGAATGTGACTGAAAGGATGCTTGCAGCAACCTGATTGGGTCTTTAGCCATCGGATCTTCCTCCTCACTCACATTCCCTTTTCCCTTCCTATGGGATGGAGCCAGGACATATGCAGGACCTCTCACTTACATAGACCTTTCCTGGTGCCATCAACTAAATTAAAAAGTACAGTGTTATACTGTTTATTACTCCCCAAACTGTGCAAGCTTCAGGCCCCACAAAACCCAGATATACACACCTGTGAGAGATCCAGCTACTTCAACCATGGAGAATGAGAAACACTTGGCTTACCTCGAAGTATGAAAAACTCTCATTAAAATCCCCTACTTACTAATTTTTACCAGGAAAGTGGGTTTTCATTTCCTATTACCCCAATACCTTGCATGGTGCTCAAAACTTGTGTTTAATGAGATAATTAAGCATGGTTTAATTTTCCAACTATTGGGTTGTTACCAACTATTGGTAAATTAACTGATCAAACCAGTATCATCCATTTCTCTTCAAATATAAACCCATCAATTATGTTACCCTAATTATATATGATTATTAATTGATCGTGAGTAATCAGTTATCAGTACATTAATCTGTGTATGATTAATATTTTTCAAGTCATGTCAAACTGTTGCCTTTCCCTAAGAATATAATTTATTTCATTTGAATAGCAAGTGTTCAAAGTTTCACTATTTGATATTATAAAATACCTATATTTCACAGCCTGTATGAGTCTGTCTTGTTAGAGCAACAGAATGCTTTGTAGATAAACATAAGTGTTCAAGATTTTCATTTTGCATTTTTTGCATTTCAAATAATAAAATTAGTCCTATAGGCTATTCTTAACAAATCACTAAGAGTTGAAACTAGCCATTATGAATTTGAAAAAATTAAGACTTAACCAGTGATTCCCAGCCTGATTGCAAATTAGACTCACTCAGAGATACTAAAAACTGTCTCATGCTTGGGCTCCACGTCTATGTATTTTGATTTAATTGACTTCAGGAGGAACCTGGAGATCTTATTTTTAAATCTCTTTAGGGATCATAATGTGCAAGTAGGTTGACAAGCAAAGTCTTGGGTGGGAAAGGGGTTCTTAACTTTGCATCATTCTGCTAGAAGTTTCACTGATAACAAGAATGTCACAGCTGATTTCTTCTGTTATGCTAACTAAAAATAAGAAATGGCTTGAAAATAAAAATAGTGTGTGTTTACATGTATAATATGTATTTCAAACATGAAAATTCATGGAAGCCAATAAGAGAAACTAGTGCTCCTTTGGAGAAATGGCTAATTTTAGGGTTGGGGCAGGGAATATGCAAACTGAGATTAGAGTACATTTCGTTTTTCCCGAGAGTAAGGGAGTACTCACAAACAAAAGAGACACAGGCACCAACTGAAAGAGCTCCTATTGGCCAACATTGGAACAATATGAACAACAGAATAAATAACACAGTATTGGACTACAACCCAAAGCATAAGTTATGCATCCTTGAGGGGCTCCTGTCTAGCCCAATTGGTAGGACATGCAGCTCTTGAGCTTGGCGGTTGTGAGTTCAAGCCCTACATTGGGTATAGAGATTACTTTAAAAAAGAAAATCTTTATAAATAAATGAATGAATAAATAAATGGATAAATAAATGAAAACTCCTCCGTCAAAGGGGTGAAACATGACTGCCTGCCCTTGAGATGTGAGCTACCCTTAGCAGCTTGCCTTCAAAGAATGCGGTGTGGAATGGTATGTGTATGGGGTGAGGGGTAAACATATAGTGGAGAACCCTGACAGACACCAGTTTAGACAGGTAATCAAGGTTAACATCAGCAGTAAACAGCCATGTTGAAGCATGTAGCCCCGATATGAGGTGCCGTGGTCCCCAAAACTCCTAACTCCAACCTAACCATGAAAAAAAATCTCAGTCAAACCCAAATCAAAGTTCACTCTACAAAATACCTGACCAGTGCTTCTCAAAATTATCAAGAAAATAGAAACTAGTGCAAGTCTGAGAAACTGTCACAATCAGAGGAGCCTCAGGAGATATGATAGCTAAATATAAAGCACTATTTTAAATGGTAACCTGGAACAGGGGGCTGTGTGGCTCAGTCAGGTTAAGTGTCTGACTTCGGCTCAGGTCACCATCTCATGGTTCGTCAGTTTGAGCCCCATGTCAGGCTCACTGCTGTCAGTACAGAGCCCACTTCAGATCCTCTGTCTCCCTCTCTTTCTGCCCTGCATGCACATAAGTGTGTGTGTGTGTGCTCTCTCTCTCTCTCTTTCTCTCCCTCCCTCAAAAAAAAATAAACATTTAAATGGTAACCTGGAGCAGAAAAGGAACATAAGGGGGAAACCAATAATAATGAAATACAAATAAAGCACATCATTTAGATAATAAAAATGTACCAGTGTTGGTTCATTATCCCTGGCAAATATACCATAATAATATAAGATGTCAACAATAGTTTCCAAAGGGTTCAGGGTATGCAGGAACTCCATGCAATCTTTGCAATGTTTCTGTAAATCTAAAACTACTCTAGAATTAAAAGCTTATTTAAATACTAGAAAATATACTAGGGAGTTAGGCATTATGTGTGTGTGTGTGTGTGTGTGTGTGTGTGTGTGTGTGTATATATATATAAAGATCATTCATAATGAAAGGAGCATTTGAAACTTGGCTTGCAAGCTATTAAGAATATTAAACACCAGAATTATAATATCTCAGAATCATAACATAGTAGGATTTTATCTACACAGAGTTATTGATTCAAAATTTTTGGTCAAAATAGAAGAGCAATACGAATTTCCAAACATTCTGAAGGAGTTAAACCTAAATACCCACATAGCAATAATTTCATGAGATCTACAGATTCAGAGTTAAAACTGATAATGTAATCCGGTGATTAGTATTCCCATATTCTAAAAGTAAGGGACAAGACCATGTATCTGGGACTTGAAGAGCCGAACAGAAATGGCTTTGCCAACATGAGTTCATCACCCACCTCCAGGCTAGGAGAACACTTAGAATTAGTTATGGAGGCTTAAAGGCAAGTAATCAAGGAGAACTTAGAAGAGATAATAATGAATGTGCTATTCCTGCCCTCTGATCAGACACAGAGGATTTCTTGGGTCAAAAGAACAATAAGGGGTGAGAGTGGGGCTCTCTGAAATAGCCACAAAAGAGCCCATTAAGAAAAAAAAATCAACATTTGGAATGTACCACTTCAAAAAAGCACAAATGTGAGATTTCAACCTGACCCAACAGAGTCAACCCTACCCCCTTCCTTCTCTGTTTCAGTTAAAATTGCTGCATAACAGATTATCCCAAAACACAGAGGTTTTTAAAAAGGCCACTTATTGATATTCACAGGTTCTGAAACATAGAGATTCATTGAAGGAACAGTGGGGATAATTTCTCTCTGTTCCATGATATCTAGGAATTCAGCAGCGAAGACTGGAAGGCCGGGGTTCACTTGTTAGCTGAGGCTCATTTACCTACGTAGCAGGCACCTCTGTGGAGACAACCAGAAACCAGGATTACTAACTGAACCCGCAGACCTGCACGTGGCCTCTTCTTGTGCTTGACCTCCCCCTGGCACAGGGACCTCAGAGGAGGCAGGGGCCATACACGGAAGCTCCGGGTTCTAAACATGAGTGCTCTGGTAAGCCAGGTGGAAGCTGCGTGGCCATTTATGACCCAGCCTCAGACTCACAGAGCGTCACTTCTGCCAGACCTTAAAGGTTGAAATTCGACTCCACTACTTCATGGAAAGTGGCAAGATGGGAGAGGGGCAAGATCACAGAAAAAATTATAGAAAATCTTGCAGAATGGGAGACATGGCTATGGCCATCTTTGGAAAGTACAATTTTCCAGGTCTCCCTTCTTCCCCGTGGCAAATCCAAGGGAGCCAAAAGAGCTGTCTAAAAGGAAAAGAGGGAAAATTTTTCAACATGTCCTCTTTCTCTTCCCATTTCTCAGCCTAAACAGGGAGTAGGAGGAGGGAAGAAGATTTAAATTCAATGTAATTTGAAGTTTGGAATGTTACACAGATTGGATTGGGTGTATTGAAGCTTGAAATGGAGACAGTTTACTACCTGATAATGACCACACGAGCTTTAAGAACTGCCTGAAATTTCATCCAGGGGATGGGTTGACTGCATGTTTGCATCGGAGAGAAAGAATAAAGCTGTTTTCCACCTGCACCCTACTAGGCTCAATTCACTCAAATGGTTCTGGGCAGCCCGCACATGCCTTGCAATATGCCATCAGTACACATTATAAAAAATTCCCTTTGTGAAGTTTGCATGAACACCACCCGTGCAGGAAATCAGTGTTAACCATTTGCTAGTCAGGTAGAACTAAGACATTAGTTGCAAGAGAAAATAAAAGATCATCAAAACTATGGGCTTTGGGGCTTGGTTTTGGAAAATTCCCTTGGTTTGCCTATGAGCTTCATTTATCCTAATTTTTTTTTTCCTTTCCTGAAATTTTAAGTTTCTTTTGGTTTCAATTTGCAATTTTGAGAAATTTAAATGTATTGAAAATGGAAAGAATATCTTACGGACACTCATACACCCTTCACTGAAACTCAACAATTGTGAACCACTTGCCACATTTATTATATTGATACTCATTTCATCCATATGCATAGCTATATTTATTTGGTTAAAACATCTGAAAGACATAATAATAATGCTTCACCCCTTCGACACGAACCTCCTAAGAACACAGTCATTTTCCTACACAACCAAAGTACCATTAACGTGCACTCTGGGAAGTCATCATTGATGTCATATTGTCTAATATGCATTACATATTCAAAGTTCTTCGTTTTTTCCCCATAATATCCTTTTTGTGTCCCCCTCATTGAAGATACTATCAAGAACCACGTGTTGCATTTAGTCATAATGTTTCTCTGGCATCTTTAGAGTAGTTATTTCATCTTTACTGACCTATTTTAAGAGTCAATAAAGTTAAAGCCAGTTGTTTTGTAGAATGACCGTCAACTGAATTTGCCTGATTGTTCCCTCATGAATAGATTCAGATTAAACATTTTTGGCAAGAAAATCACAGAGACAATGTTAGTTCTTCTCAATACTTCACTCCAGGAAGCAAGTACTGTTTGCTCCTCCCTTTACTGGTGACATTAGGTTCCATCACTTGGGTAAGGTGGGGTATGCCAGAATTCTTCATATAAAGGTACTGTAGCAGTTACTCTGTAAGTATGTGTAAGTTTGAGACTTTGAAACTCTGTACATACTGCTTGTGAACAACTTTTCACCCAAAGGTTTCAGCACCCGTTGATGGCCCTTGCCCGAATCAGTTATTCCATTTATGGTTCCAAAATGGTGATTGCTTTTCCAACTGTATGATTCTCATCATGAATATCACCTAGAATACTTCAGTGCAGAAAAGACTTTCCTCTCCTCCTTCCCCATTTTTTTTCACCATGACTGTAAACTCATGAGTTATTTTTTAATTCAATGCCCTATATTCATTATCATTATTCTTTTGATGCCTGATTGTCCCAAATTTGGCCAGTGGGAAGCCCTTCAGGCTGGCTTTGATGTTCTTTTGATATGTTCCCATCAGTTTCCAAGCCCGTCCTTACTTTCTGAAAAAGATATTACAGGCTCAACATGTAATTTCTTGCCACACACCAGAAAACAGCCACTTATCCAACAAGCCTGAATTTCTTTTAGTAGGATATCTTAATTAAGTGGGTGCTAAGTATGCTGATTGTTACTGGGGAATCAGTAGTGTTCATTGGTATGTTCTATAAATTGTGCTAAGAAATATGTCTCTTTAAAAAAAAGTTTTAAGTAGCTATTTCCTTCATTTTATTTCTTTTATTCTTTTTTTTTTTTTTTTTTTTTTTTACTTTTGAGAGAGAAAGAGAGAGAGAGCAAGCAAGGGGGGGAGGAGAGAGAGGAAGAGAGAGACTCCCAAGCAGGCTCTCCATCAGCACAGAGTCCCACACTGGGCTGAAACCCATGAACCATGAGATCACGACCTGAACCAAAATCGAGAGTTGAATGTTTAACCCACTAAGCCACCGAGGTGCCCTAAGTCCTTCATTTTAGTTAATATTATTTCAATTACTAACACTCACCAAAGTACACCCTTTGCTTTTGCTTTTTTTTTTTTTAATTGAGGTGTAATTTATATATTACACTGTGTAAGTTTCAGGTGTACAACATGTTGATTTGGTACATTCATACTGCCGTACAATTACCTCCATAGCTTTAGCAACTACCTCTATCATATCACATGATTATCATTTCTGTCTCACTCTTTTCACCTTATCCTGTTTTATCATTTATGCTGAAGGGCAATGCCACTGACTTGTATTTATCACTATCTGCAAGATTTTTTAGGGAAGTGCTTTTGCCTCACTCATTCTTTCACATATTATGTACTTATTTATACAACATATTTTTATTTTCCCTTCTGCATGTTGTGGACTCAGAGTAAACTTCCAGAAGAAGTAATCTCATACTGAATACCTGAGGTCCTCAGTTATGAGTAGTAAGTGTTTATCCAGGGGAAGAGGAAAGAGGATACAGACAGGATGGGAGAAGGTATGGCATATATGAGGGTCTCCAGCCATGGGATTCAATTATGACTGAGACAATAAATGAATTAAATGAGTTAATTTTCCAAAACATGGTAGTACATAGACACGGTCTAGATGTGTCTGCAAAGCAAAACTGCTAAGAGAAGGAGCTATTGGGGAAAGTTTTTTAGAAAGGTTCTATTAAAAAGAAAAATCACTGGCTTTCTATACAGTACATATTTTTTAAAATACTATGGAAGATTTTTAGCATAACCCTCCAAAAATGAGTCCATATTGTCAACATTCCTCTAACTGAACCCTTCTCAGTAGTTTTTTTGTTGATTTTATAAATTGTGAAATTAAATATTGAACAGGTACAAAATAATTTTTATTAAATATGCATAAGGCAAACAAACAAAAACACACAAACACCTGGGTACCCAAGACCCAATTTAATTAACAGAAAGTTACTGTCACATTCGAAGCCCAGTGTATTCCGGGGCATCCCATAGATTTGCCTCATCCCTCGGCAGTAACCATTATTCTGAATTTAACATTATTATACATTTGCTCTCCTCTGCACAGTTAGTTCACCGAAGCATTTGTATTCCTAAACTGTACCTTATTTAAAAATGTATGGTTTGGAACTTTATATACATGTAAACATACTCAGGGTGTTCTTTTGCAACATGATGTTCCCGACAATCTACTAAGTTTTTGCTTCGTGTTGTAATTCATTCATTTTCAGTGATCTAGCATTTCATCAGATGAATATACCACAATTTACTTCTCTGTTCTAACGCGAATGGATTTTTGGGTTGTTTCCAGTTTTCTGATACCTCAAACCATGCTGCTGTGACCACTCTTGTGCATGTGTCCTGGGCGGGAGCTTCTCTGAGATGGGAGCGAAATTACCCACTAAGTGTGTGCATCTCAAATTAATTAGACAGTGTCAAACTGTTTCCCAAAATAATTTTGCCAATTTGCCATTCTACCACCTGTGTGTGTGTGTATTTTCTCCACATTCTCATCAATGCTTAATATTACCTAATGTTTTTAATTTTTCCACTGTGAAAAATGTCAGTATTTGATTGTGGTTTTTAATTTGTATCTCTCTAACTACTAGAAAGATTCAACACATTTTTCATATGTTATTGACCATTTGAGTTTTCTCTGATGTCAAGAATTGTTTAAGCCTTTTACCAGATGTTCTATTACATTTTCTCTTCCTTTTTGCTTCTAGGAATTCTTTATATATTTTGGATACTGCTATTTTGTCATTTATGTAAATTACATACATATTTGCCTACTGTGGCTTTTCTTTTGCCCAACTCTTCATAATGTCTTTTAGTACATATAAATCAAGAACTTTGATTTTTTTTTATTGTTCATGCTTTTTCTCTGATTTGGTTTAAAAATCCTTCTTTAGGGGCCCCTGGGTGGCTCAGTCGGTTGGGCAACTGACTTCCGCTCAGGTCACGATCTCACAGTGTGTGGGTTCGAGCCCCACATCTGGCTCTGTGCTAACAGCTCAGAGCCTGGAGCCTGCTTCTGATTCTGTGTCTCCCTCTCTCTGTACCTCCGTGCTCATGCTCTGTCTCTCTCTGACTCTCAAAAAATAAATAAATGTTAATAAAAAATTTAAAAAAAAATCCTTCTTTATACCAAATGTAATTATAACCCAAGGTTTATAAAGAATATCACATGAACACTCATAAACCTTTAACTTAGATTCAAGCTAAAGGTTAAATAGATTATTTTCTTAGAGTTTTGTAATTTTGGTTTCTGGTCTAAAGTAGGATCCAATTTCATTTTTTCCTATTTATATGATTATTTTTCCAGAATAAATCACACTGAAAAGTCTCTTTTATACACAATCTGTAATGCCAGATCAATCACAGATCAAACTTTGGTATCTGAATAAATCTGTTGCTGAAACTCACAATTCCACTAGTCAAATTGTCTATTCCTTTGCAAAACACTAAATTTATTACTGCAACTACATAATAATTTTTGGCAACTGGTAAGGAAATCTCTCCACTTTGTTCTTCTTTCAGAGTGAGCTTATTCTTGTCTTTATATTTTTCTATGTTAACTTTGGAATCATATTTTCAAGTTCAACAAAAAGCTTATTGGGATTTTTATTAGAATTGCAGTAAACTGATAGGTAAATTTTGGGAAGAACAACATCTTTGTAATATTTATAATTCAAACCAAAAATATTACATGTCTGTTTATTTACGTAGGTTTTCTTCAATGGCCTCCCATTAAGCTTTACAACTTTCTCTAAAAATGTCTTGTTCAAGAGGTGCCTGGGTGGCTCAATTGTTTAAGTGTCCAATTCTTTTTTTTTTTTTTTTTTTTTTAGTGTTTATTTATTTTGGAAGGAGAGAGAGAGAGAGAGAGTGCGCGTGATCAGGGGAGGGGCAGAGACAGAGGGAGACACAGAATACAAAGCAAGCTCCAGGCTCTGAGCCGTCAGCACAGAGCTTGAATGGGCTCAAACCCACAAACCATGAGATCATGACCTGAGCCAAAGTCTGATGCTTAACTGACTGAACCATCCAGGTGCCCCAGGTGTCCAACTCTTGATTTTGGTTCAGGTCATAATCTCATGGTTCCTAAGACTGAGTCCTGCGTCCAGCTCTGCATATACAACACTCACAGCACAGAACCCGCTTAAAATTCGCTCTCATCCTCTCTCTCTGCCCCTCCCCTCCTCATGTGTGATCACCCTCTCTCTCTCTCTCTCTCAAAATTAAAATAAATAAATATCTAAAAAAAGTGTTAAGAAAATATCTTGCTCAAATTCTGTTAGATATATTTCTAGCTTCTGTAATTTTGATGGTATCATAAATGTCACCTTCAATTGAGAATACATTTTCTAAACTATCATATTGTACAATTCAGTGGATTTTTATACATTGGTTTCATATCTACCAGATTCATTAAACTCTATTATTACGTGAGGTTTTTTTGAGTATTCTTTCTAGATAATATTGTCTAACTAATGAGAGGTTGTTTCTTGTTTTTTGTTGTTGTTTTTCTCTTCGGCCTATTCTTTTTATTTCTTGTTATGCCTTATTGCTAGGACCTTTATACATTTTTTAAAATTTTTTTGAAAGCTTATTTATTTTTGTAAGATAGAGCGACAGAGCATGAGCAGGGAAGGAGCAGAGAGAAAGGGAGACACAGAATTCAAAGCAGGCTCCAGGCTCTGAGCTGTCAGCACGGAGCCCGATGCAGGGCTCGAACTCACAAACCATGAGATCATGACCTGAGCCAAAGTTGGACACTTAACCAACTGAGCCACCCAAGTGCCCCAAGGACCTTTATACATTTTTAAATGTAAGTGTGGATATTGAACTCCAGTGCCTTGGGCAAATACTTTTAACATTTCACTATTAAGTAACACATTTGCATTCATCCTTTGTCATGTTAAGGACATTTACTTCTAGTCCTGAGTTGGTCCCCCTAACCTTTTGTTTGAAAAATTTCAAACATCAGAAAGGCTGTAACAATAGTAGAGTGAAAATCCATATACTCTCTGCTTTAAATATATTAAAATACTTATTTTATATTCTATGTCTGATCATTTCAATATTTGATGTTTTCTAAGCCCAGAGGTGGTATTTCTACTTGACCCTTATACCATATGTATAGCTCTTTGTGGCCTGAGATTGATGTGTGGATTCTGCTACAAGGTACTCACCTTGCACTGGTCCTGGGCTGTGTATCTGGCTTACTTTGTCCTGGGAAGGAATGAAGTCTAAAGTTCAAGGTGTCCTGGTTCAGCTGATGCCCTTAAGATAAAAGCTCACATCAGTCCCGTGCCTTCTTCTCTGCCTTCCCATTTACAGTCAGTTTATAACCTCTGAATATTCCTTACTCCTTTGCCAGCACATTAATGAACTTAAAACTATATTCCCTTATATTTACACTAGGGATTTTTAGTTGTTTTCAGTGAGAAGGTCGATCAGGACACCCAGATGACCTCACTCCAAGAAACGGATTTGGTCTACTCTTGATGTAACTTTTGGAATCTCACACCAACCTCAGTCTTCCTTAAAGCTTATTTTCCCCTTTCCTTCATGAAGACCGTTGATCCAATGGCTAAACGTGTACTTCTTCCCTATCTTTCACACACAATCTCTACTAGCTTTGCAAACTCTTGTAATGTCTTAAAAGAGGTTTCTGAACTAACATGGCTATTTAAGCCAAAAAGCTAAACTCTAATTTCCAAAGATGAACACAGGTTCCCTGTAGTGAAGCTAGCAAAAGTGAGCTGTCTGGTTACAAAGATTTTCCAATATCTCCACCTTATCTCTATGGGGATTTACAGTTACTTCATGAGGCAGGATGTTTTGACACAGGTCAACTTGTTCTTTTAAAGTATGAGAAGCTTTGTTGCTTTTAATTGTTTCATTTTCTAGTCAACTGCGGACTGTTAAAAAAAAAAAGCCCTATAACTATACTAGGAATTACAATTAGATATGTTTAGACAAGAGTACCCCCCTCCGGCCACCCTCTCTACATATACACACTCACACACTAGGTTCTTACACAGACTGTATAGTCCAATGGAGCGGACCAAGGCAAAATCGTGAACCAGGTAACATCAGTTTTCAGGACTCATCCTGCATTTCTGGGTGTCAAAGGTGGTCTTTCCTAGGCCAGAATCTGTTATACTCTGAATTAAGAAGAGTTTGAGACAAAAAACTGGGGCAAGTCTGCCCGATAGCCCCCTGTATTTTTCACATTTTCTCTCTGCTGGGCGTGTCCATCTCCCCCACGTGCGTAAGTTCAGATGATTTCACTCAACTAAGGCCAATTTTGGTATAGGAACAGATGAGGTCAATTAAAGGCATAGTGTCTCACATGATTTAGAGAGAAGCCCAAATTTATACATGTTTGCTGTTATTGCTGTAACAGATTACCACACCGGTAGTGACTTAAAACAACACGAATTCATTCTCTTGCTGTGCTGGAGGTCCGAAGTTTAAAATGAGAGTCTTGAAGAGCTGAAATCAAGGTGTATATAGGACAGGTTCTTTCTGTCAACAGGCCCAAGGAGAGAATCTATTTACCTGCCTTTTGCAGCTTCCAATGGCGTGGCCATGTGCAACCTCGGTTTATGGCCTCTTCCTCCTCCTTCAAAGCACATCACTCCACATTCTACTTCCCTCACCACCTCTCTGTTTCCTCTGACTCTGCCTTCTCCTGTCTCTTCTTATAGAAACTGTTGCGATTACATCCAATTTACCTGGATGATCCAGGCTAATCTCCCCATCTCAAGATCCTTAACTTAATTACATCTGCAGAGTTTCTTTGACCATATAAGGTAACATATATGGTCACAGGTTTTGGGGATTAGGACATGGGTGTCTTTGGGAGGACTGTTATTAGGACCATTATTCAGCCTACCACAGTTTATAATAAACAGTCTCTCCTCTGCCCTCTAATTCAATCTCTTTGTGCCAGTCTGCAAACCTGCCGTCACCTGACCTTGAGACTAAAGTCCTTCTTGCTAGTCCATTTATACTTTCTAGGAAGCCATGGGTTGTCACCATCAGTCATTTCATAGATAAAAATCATTCCCAACATCCCTTATTCTAATTAACGATTCTTCTGTTTAGAGTGGATTTGGGGTATCCACAGCCTTATTTAGAAACTTCTACAGTGTAGACCTCAAGTTATGAAGGTTCATTGGTTAATTACCCACCAAGAATTTAAGTTAATTTACACACACACACACTACTGTTTAATATCAAAATGTTTTGAAGCACATTATAGGCAACACAACAAAGGATGTATCATAATTTATCTTCACTTTCCTCTGTTGATGAACATACTGATAACGTTATAATGCATTTTATTTTTCTAATAGATACTATACCTCAAAGAAAATAATAGAAATGTCCCTCCCCTCTTGTCCTGGGCTTCTGATCTTAATGCTACTTTTTGCTGTCACCTCCCAGAAAGCAGCTTCTATTTAAATCACATACCTGATCTAGGCATTCTAGACCCGCCCCAGGGAGCAGAAGCTAATGAGGAATCACTGCTTTTCTCAAGCAAATCTTGGCTCCTTCATGTCTTTTGACTCTCACTCCTTCCCTCCATTCCTGCTCCTACTTCTTTGACTCCTTTTACACCTCAGAAGATTATAGAATTAATGGTCTTAGGTGGTGAGTGAGGGTGGATAAGTAGGGTCAAATTGTGAGCCGTTCTTATGACCTTGATTGGGGCTTTTTTTTGTTTTTACAAGTTTCCTTCTCTCCATTGAAATCCCACACCAATGTTTGGATTGATGATGTGGCCTCAACCAATGTGTGGTTTTTTGGTGGGCTTGTGTTTCTTTGTTGTTTTGTTTTTGTTTTTTTAGCTTCCCTTGAGAGAATAAATGATAATGGAGAGAACTGTGTGACAAGGTCCTGGTTTCTCTTGCAACACAATAGCTTACCTTGCCTGCTTTTATGTGCACCTTTGTACCGTCAGCCCGGTAGACGGCATCCTTCGGGGTGATCTCAGTCTCTCGTTCACAAGCCCTTCACCCATCGGTCCTAGATTAGACCCTGTCTGGCCACGCAGACCTGTTGGTTTAGGAGTGCTGCAGCAGTGGGCATAATGAATGAATCGTTTAGCCAGTGGACATAAAGAGGCTTACCAAGTGAAGTAACTAAATAATTGGCTTGGATTGGCCAGTAGCCAGGAAGTGGCTTTTAGAGATACCCAAGGCTGAAAGGGGTTTGTTTTTGGGGTTTGTTTGGTTGGGGTTTTTTTGTTTTTTGGTTTTTTTGGTTGAAAAAAACAAACCATTTGCTGTAGATGAAAAGGTAGGGTTTGCCCTCTACAGGTCTACTTCCAAATAGTTGTCTCCAAAAAAGCTGTTTTTGTTGTTTTTTTTTTTTTTTCCCCATTCCCCTCTCCTGCCCCCGTTATAACAGAAACGGGTTACGTCCCACTCCTTAATACGTGTAAAATTTGTACAAAATATCTTCTATGAAAATGATTTGTAATCTGTAGACTTAATACCTGGGAGATGTCTTGAGATGTAAAATCCCATCCTTTGGGTTGTGGGGTTTTTTTTTTTTGTTTGTTTTCTCCAAATAAATCTGATCTTTAAAGTTCAAAAAAAAAAAAAAAAAAAAGAAATGTCCCTCCTAGATGATAATTAAAATATGACTATCTTTGGGGCCTGGGTGGCTCAGTCAGTTAAGCAACCGACTTTGGCTCAGGTCATGATCTCACGGTTCATGAGTTCAAGCTCCACGTTGGTCTCCGACAGTGCGGAGCCTGCTTGGGATTCTCTGTCTATCCCTCTCTCTCTGCCCCTCCTCCACTCATATGCATGCTCTCTCTCTCTCTCTCTCTCTCTCTCAAAATAGATAAACTTAAAAAAATACAAAATATGACTACCTTCAAAGCCATAAAAAATAATATAGAGAGCTACTGATGATCTACTATGTTTTAAGTTTTTATATGTTTCCATGGATTGTGCCAATGTAATATTAATAATGTTAATAACACCAACAGTTTGAAGCTTTACTATGGTGTCAAATTTCTTTGGGCCAACAGCCCTATGAGGGAGATATTATTAGTCTATTTTGTACAATTAGCAAGAAGCCAGAAGGCATTCCTAGATTTTAGGCAACCTCAATCCAGGGGAGATGGTGATATTGGGATGGTTCATGGGAACAATAATTTTGAACGTGAGGCCTCTGCAAACTTGGCTTGAATTATATTCTCCAGGCTTAATGCTTAGGCCAAAATTAATTCTATGCTAGCCCCTCAGATGCTGGGGCCTGGTGACTAATCCTATCCAGACTCTGATCTCAGCTCTGGGGACAGTAATGTATTTAACTCTGGTGAAAAGGTTAAGGAAAGAGGTATAATAGGTATTTAGAAAATATTTCTCATCCTGACACCTTTGAAAAGGTTGCCCTTTTGGACAGAGGACATGTTTTGACACCTGTAAATCTTCTCTCTCAGCATCATTTCTGAAATTTTAGGTATACTTCATCTATTAAGACTTCAAGTTTTTCACCTAGAAAATACTTCATTAGTAATTCATACAAAAAGAAACAAGGCCTTGTTTAAGATAGAATTTCTGTAAATGTAGTGTTAAAATGTAATTTTTTTGACACCTGAGACACAAATTGTGAGAAGCAAAAGGTTTTAGCAAACAATTTCCATTAGAAAATGTATCCAGCTAAGAAAATACATACATTTAAATTTTTTTTTTGAAGGGAGAAAGAAAGAAGAGGTGTAGAGGGCAAGAGGGAGAAAGGATATAAAAATCAAAGAATGAAAAGAGACAAGAAGAATGAAGATGCTAGCATGTGGGTCTTACAACCCATGTTCAGAGGTTAGAATGTTTTAGGCTGTGAGAATTAAAAGACCATGAAAGCAAGTCAGGCAGAAGTTAGCTAGACGCTCACGATCCTATGGTTTTTGTTTTCCTTGGCACCCAAGAAAAGTAAATTTCCCACTCTTTTTTGCGGTTAGGTTGGTACCAGATTGACCTTCTGGCCTATGTAACAAATGGGAATATTGCCTGGGCCTGCCTCTAAAATCATCCTTGACATTCTCAGCTCATTCTCTTCCACTTCTGCAAGGACCCCAAAGATATGGCTTTGAATAGCAGCCTGGCAAATTGGAAAGTACAGGATGCCCATGGAAGAGAGCTACCAAGGAGATCCATCAGACCTGTGTCTGAATCTAACTTGACCAAGAAATACACTCTTATTGTTTTAAGCTTCCAAGATATTGATGTAGTTTGGTATAGTAGCCAACATCAATTATCCTGACCAAAACAGTAGATGAGTAACATGATCAGATTTGCATGTTATGTAAATCCCTCTGACAATGTACGAGGATGGATTTGAGAATATACAAGACTAAAGATGGGAGATCAACTGCACTACTGCTGAGGTGGTACAGGCATGATGGGAAGAGCCGGGATGTACAACTGCAATTGAGGGGAAGTGGGCAAACATTAAAGGAAGGAATGGGTTGATGTCAGGATTACAGGGAGCATCAAGGTCAATGCCCATGCACCTCAGTGAAGAACTTGACCATGAGAGAACGACCTGAGAGACAATACTCAATAAGAAGCAACTCTAGGGGGGTTGGAATGTTCCATTTGAGGTATGCTCTTCTCTTTCCCTGTACTTGTCACAGTTGTCATTTATTTCTGTGATCATTTCATTACAGGATTGTTAAACTATAAAACTTCATAAGGATATGGACCCTACCTATTTTTACTTAACTTCCATCCCAAGAATACCAAGCCATTCTTGACACCAAGCATAGACGTGCAACAAACAGTTGTTGCATGAATGAGGGAATGAAATCATGGGTGATGTGACAAACAGACAATTGGACATCTAATGGATAGATGACAGCCTGAGTGTGGAAGAAGTGGTCCTTAAGAAAAGGAGGAATGAGCTGAGAAGAACATATGGAATAAAGGGGGTGTTTATTCTTTTGTAAGAGAAGACTTGTTCACTTGCTAAGAAGGAAGTGGTTGAAAAAAAGGATGGTGGATGCATAAGAGCGTGAGGAAGACCGCGTAGCCCAGTGTCAGAGAATGGAGCCTGTGGACGGAGTGACGTGGACAGAGAAGGAACACCAACCTTCTTGGCCTAGAGGACAGGAGATAAAGGTGGGTGTGGGGAGGCATAACCTTGTAGATGATGAAATTAACTTTAAAGAGAGTGTATGGATGAGAGTTATACAGGTGGGCTCAAGTCTTAAGGAGAACGGGAAAGGTCTGGAAAAGTCATTGAGAAACAAGACAGGAAGATGGAAAAAACTCAGAGGTTTACAGACAGTACCAAGGGCAGAGCTGAGGTTAGGGACTGTGAACTTGTGGACCAGGAAAACAGGCCACATATAGAATTCCTCATTCATTCAGAAAATACTTACCAGCACCTTCCATCGTAAGGCACTGAGCTCCTTGCAGGGACAACAGTATGTTAATGATATTAGTGCTTTGCATTTATTGTGGCTGAGGCACAATCAGTCATTTCAGTAAAAACAAAACATATTAGTTGGCAGCATGTAGACAAAGTTATTGGCTGTGCAAAATTTTCCCTTTTCAGCCTTTTGTTTTTTTCTAGTGGTGCACATAGGCTCCCGGCTTTAACTCTGATGTTAAAGTGTTTCGTGTGTTCTCTCACTGACCTTCATTACATAAATCACAGTGAGCCTGACAGAGTCTGGAAGCCGGGCTGATGAAATCGGGCAGCGGGAGAGTCTGCCCCCTTCTCCATCCTTCTGTGGCTCCATTTCCCTCCCAAAGCAGAATTTTCTCTTTTCCCACTCCCTTTCCCTCACAGGCTGATCTCCAAGTAAAGAGTCTGATAAATGTGTTAATTTAGCATCACTGTAAAGCTGAGAATTTCTCCTAAAGATGTTGTTAGTGTACTTGCCTATATAGTTGGGGGCGGGGTACGGTTGAAGTCAGTTTTCTGGAGCCATCAAATTAGAACCCAAAAGGCCTTCCAGCTCAATATTAGGCATGTATTAGGACAGAGATTGCTGACTGGTAATACTATCTAAGCTAGTTTATTATTTAATTTTTTCCCCCAAATTGAAATTGCACCATGAAGATGTTAAAGAATTGACCAAATTTATTGGCTAGTGAGAAAGACTATGAATCCATGCCTCATTCACAATTAACTTTTTTTCACTGGACATAGTAACCCAGACAATATGCATTTCCCATTGCATTCTGAAATATTATTGACTTAATTTTACCAAAGTGGTTTGGTTGGTCTCTAAAGGCATAGGGATTTTTTTTTCAGAATACCGATGCTGCATACAATTGCAGATAAACTATTATGGGAGTAGTTCACTGATAACCTCATTTTCTATATTATTGAGTGTTGTTTTGAGAATGTTAAGTGAAATTCCATGTTAAGATATGCAATTTGCCAGGAAGCTTTGGGGGAAATTATTGAACTGTAGTGGTGATTTTTGCCCTGCCTATCTTATCTACCTGCTCCATTAGTGAATCAACTTGAATGACCAGTGAATTATTCCAGTGAAATAGCAGAATGGTAATAGCAGTCAATTAAACTAATTTCTAAATTCACCTACTTGCTTTTACCAAGGTCACTCAACCAAACAAGAATTCAGAAAAATTAACATTCTGTCTTTTTATTAACTCATCTCCAAGGGCTTGGGAGAAAAGAGTGTTGAACACCAGTCTGGTTTTATCTTATAAATCCTCCTCATCTACTTAACTCAATCCACTGTCAGGCTTATTAAAAAGGTGACAGTCTGGGTAACCCAAACAATGCAGGAAAGAATAGAATACTTAAACAATGGAAACAACTGTATTTGATACTGTGTTTATCTCTTCAGCACTAAATGATGTTTTACACTTTGGGTTTGTTCCTTTTGTCATTGGAAGTTACATATCTGTGCACCACCCCTTGACAAAACTGTATCTATATAACCAGTGCTATCTTGTGGGGGATGGAAAAAGGCTTTGGAACACATACCTTCCTTCATTCCCTCTATATTGACATTATATTTAATTATTGAAATAGACACCATTGTAAGTTTAATTTAATTTTAAAGCATATTTGCATTTTAAAATATTAATATGTAATTTCTGTTCACATTATTTAGAGTCTGCCTCCTACATATCAATCATTTGAATCCATTTCAGCGTATGGATTTCAGTGAATCCTCAAGGACTCTGACTTAGGCCAGGTCACCATTGTCATTGGATTTACCACAACATCCTTCTACTTGGACCCTCTCCTCCAATTCATTCATTAAAATTTCCATCATTCATTCAATGAACTCTTTTCAAAAATGTTATTGCCAACTCTGTGTCAGGTACTATTGTAAGCACTGAGCTCAGAAAGGTAAGCAGAAAAAAAAAATCCCTGTCATCTGGGAGCTTCTAGTGTGATCTTTCTGAATTGCAAATCCACTTGTATCATTCTCCTCCTTAATATCTTTCAATGACTTCTCACAACACTAATAATTAATTCCAACTTTGTTAACAAGGCTTTAAGGAGTCCTTCAGGAGCTGGGTCCTCGTTATCTCTTTGTTGGAATCTCCCTCCCCAGGCAAGTCAGATTTCCTAGTTGCCAACAACAAAAGCTGCCGCACGTGAAGTTTAAAGAGGAGTTTATTAAAAGGACATAGAGTATCTCCTAGAATTGTTACTGGATTGGAGAATGAGGCGTGAAGCTCAGGCTTGAGGAGTAATGCCCAAAATCTCACTGCAGAATTGACCTGACGTGGCAAATCCCTGCCACCCCCAAACGGCGCCATATCTTCAATTGTTCTGGTGCCACCTGAGCCTTCATATCACAACCCTGCAGCCACTACTAAGTCCAAGCTGGATATGTGTGCATAAGAGAGACAGAGAAAGAAAGAGAGAGAGAAAGGAAGGGCGTTTGAGAGAGAGAGAGAGAGAGAGAGAGAGAGAGAGAGAGAGAGAGAGAGAATGATTCCTCTCCTTGCCTCTTTCATCACTGGCTTAGGAGTTGAAGTCTGGCACAGACTTATCTGATTAGAGGCCTCAAACCTGGGCCTTAGCTAGAAGAAACACTGGGAATACAAGCACCTACCATGTTCAGTCCCTTTAGGGAAGCTGGTCTTATTTCCTACCAAGTCTCACAAATGGAGGGATTCCCTAAACATGAAAGTGGGCTTCAGATGGTAGACCAACAGATAGATGAACGAAAAATGTTCCACATACCCCTAAAAGCCAATAGATCAATGGAATAGAACTAAAAGCCTGAAAATGAACCCACATATAGTCAACGGACCTTTGACAAAGGAGCACAGGCAATCCAGTGGAGTGGAAACAGCCTTTTCAATAAATGGTGCTGAGAACTGGACATCCACATACCAAAGAAAATTAATCTAGGCACAAACCTTATGCCTTTCACAAAAATTGGCTCAAACTGGATTATAGACCTCAATGTAAAACACAGAACCATAAAACGCCTGCAAGACAACATCAGAAGAAAGCTAGCTGAGTTTGGTTTGGTGATGACTTTTTAGATGCGACACCAAAGTCATGATCTGCTATTATCCAAAATATACAAAGAATTGTTAAAGCTCAACAATAAGAAAATGAATAACCCAATTTAAAAATAGGCCAAATATCTTGGGGCGCCTGTCTGGCTCAGTCTGAGGACTTGAGAGTCTTGTTGTCAGGGTCATGAGTTTGAGCCCCACTTTGGGTGTAGACATTACATAAATAAATTAACTTAAAACAACAGACAAAGATCTTAACAGATAGATACCTCCAAAAAAGATATACAAATAAGCATATGAAAGATGCTCCACACTCTGTCATCAGGGAAATGCAAATTAAAATACCAGTGATATACCACTCACCTATTGCAATGGACAAAATCCAAGGAAGCCTTGTTGCCTCAGTTGGTAGAGCATGTGACCGTTGACCTCAGAATCTTGAGTTCGAGCCCCATGTTGGGGGTAGAAATTACTTAAAAAAGAAAAGAAAATGGACAAAATCCAGGCCACTGATACAACTAAATGCTGACAAGGGTGCTGAGCAACAGGAACTCTCACTCATTGCTGGTGGGAATGCAACATGGTACAGCCATTGTGGAAGACAGTTTAGAGGTACTGAACAAAACTAAATGTGCCCTTACTATACAATCTATTAATCCTATGCTTTTGTATTTACCCAAAGGAGTTGAAAACTTAAGTCCACACAAAAACCTGCACACAGGTGTTTACAGCATTTGTATTCATAATTGCCCAAACTTGGAAGCAACCAAGAAGTCCTTTAGTAAGTGAATGGACAAATAAACTGTGGCGCATCCAGACAATGGAATATTATCCTTTGCTAAAAAGGAATGAGCTATGAAGCCATGACAGGACATAGAGGAAGCTTAAATGCCTATCATAAGTGAAAGAAGCCAATATAAAAGACTGCATAGTGTATGATTCCAAGTATATGTAATTCTAGAAAGGGCAAAACTATGGAGACAAAAAGATCAGTGGTTGCCAGAGGTTGGTGGGGGTTGGGGGGTGAATAGGTGGGGCACAGAGAATTTTTAGGGCAGTGAAAATACTCTGTATGATACCATACTGATGGGTGCATGTCATCATACACTTGTCCAAAACCATAGAATGTACAGCACTATGAGTGAACCATGGTATAAACTACGGAATCTGGATGACTATGATATGTTGGTGGAGGTTCCTCATGTGTCACGAATGTACCACTTTGGCGGGGGATGTTAAAAATGGGGGAGATTATGCCTGTGTGAGGGCAGGAAATATATGGGAAATTTCTGTACCTTTCCCCTTAATTTTTCTGTGAGCCTAAAACTGCTCTAAAAAAGTTATAATTAAAAAAAAAAAAAAACCCTAAGCTACAGCTACATGGAACATCTTTCAATTCTTTCAACATAATCTCTTATTCACTTCTGGGCCTATTTGTTCTGGGCCTCCTTTCCCTTTGCTCAGATCATTTGTACCTATGTTTGGGAACCTGTTTAACACAGACCTTTTCAGACGTCTCTGACCCTCCCTAGAGCCCCTCTAGACCAAGGGTTCACAAATTACAGTCTCAAGGCCAAATTCAGCCCACTGTCTGTTTTTGTAAATACAGTTTTATTTGAACACAGACACAGTCATTGTTTATACATTGCCTGTGGCTGCTTTCACAGAGTTGAATAGTTACAACCGGGACCACATGGCCTGCAAAGCGTTCAATATTGTCTACCTGGCCCTTTACAGAAAAAGTTAGCCAACCTGTTTTAGATATTTCGGCTTTATGCTCCTAAGACATTGTATTGACCTTAACATCACTCCTCTCATGTTTTATGTATCATCCTTACCAGGTGGCAAGCTGCTTGAGAGCAGGACTACGTCTGTCTCACTAACCCTTGAACATCCAATACATGATAGAGTGCTTAATGTGTACTTAATATGTACGTGTACTTAATATGTACATATACTTAATATGTACATGAATTCAGAAACTAAAGTGTGGGCCAGCTGTGCAGTTGGTCAACTAACAAGTTGTAAGAGGCACAAAAATGTCACCTGGACTGTAACAGGATGGAGAAACTTCCAGAACTTCTCCCAGAGAGACTAAGTGTCTGGAAGAAATACTTGAACAAGCCACTTGGGCTCAGGCTGAGAAATGGGTTCTCTCCTTGTCTATGTGGGTGACAGTAGGTGGTTCCTAGTTTGCCATTTGAGGAATGTGAGTCCAGTTAGCTGTGGCCTTTGTTTTGCTGAGCACAGTAACCCTGCAAGAGCACAGCTAACCCCCTCCCTCCTCCTTCCCCATCCTTCTTTCAGGGAACACTCAATTTCCACTTAAAATGTGTGTATAGCAAATATTTTCTAAATATTTGAGGGGCTTGAAGGATCTCCAAAATCCTAATCTTCCTCAAAGCACTCAGATATTTCATGCAGACTATGAATAAGTAAACACAATTTATCATTAATGGAACAAAAAAATATTAGCTATAATAATCTCAGTTCTGTTTCCACAATGATTTGGGTCTTTTTTTTTTAATTGTGGGTTGAGACCTCATAGTGTACTAGGAAATGGTAATTTTGTTTATAAAATAGAGTGAATAGAATAATAGATTAGGAAGAAGCAAAATACATTCACAATTATAGTTCAGGACACATTGGTTCACATCATGTTTTTAAATAAACATGTATATGTATGTGCTGAATCAGAATGTATATTTTTCAACAATTTGTCATTATTTTAAAGTAATCTCTACACCTAACATGGGCATCGACCTCACAACCCTGAAAGGGAGAGTGAGGGAGGGGCAGAAAGAGAGATAATCCCAAGCAGGCTCAGAGCTGTGAGCACAGAGCCTGACACGGGACTCGAACTCATGAACCATGAGATCATGCTGTGGGCTGAAGTCAACGCTTAACCAACTGAGCCACCCACGTGCTTTTTGCTTCTTCTTTAATGTTGATAGAAGAGCAGTGTTTATCAAGCTACGGTCACCTGATGTGAGGCACTCTCTCAGTAGCTCCCAAGTGTTGTGCAAGGCTGAAGTGAGGGCAAGGAAAGGTGAGAAAATAAAACCACCCCCCACGCATTGTAAGACCTACCAGGAGTTGAGGGGCATGTTGGTGGGCCGGCAGCATCAGCATCATCTGGGAGTCCAGCTAATTCAAGAACATTCATTTTAATTAAATTCCTAGATGGTCCATATGTACGTTAAAACAACTACCCACATATGGGGTGGTGAAAACTATTACTGTTCTTCTCACATCTCTCAGATACTTTCATTATTTTTATGCACACTAGCTACCAGTTTGCTTTTAATCCCAACACTCAGTGCCTGTTCTAACTTTAGGCTGCCAGAACAAACTTTGCCCGTGAGCAAAGAGCACCCAAAGAGATTAAGAATATACCTCCCAGTGGGCAACCCTTAACCAATGTTGGACAGGTGAGAGCAATAAATATTCTATCATTTCCATCCCTTAATTCTTCATGACATTCTTCCCCTAATAATTCATGAACTATGTTTTCTTCATGGTTCTGTTACAGGACTGAGCCAAAGTTCCTGTTGGAATCTTTGCTTGGTGTCATATCCTTGATGGGCCTCCTTCCCTTAATTTTGTTCGTGTTCCCATCCCGTTTCCCGGGGAATGCATCCTAATAAATCACTTTCACCTGGATCCTGTCACAGGGTCTGTTGTTGCAGAACCCAATTAAGATATAAGGCAAAGTAGAGTTAATAAACCACAGTCTAATAAGTAACTCTCCCATATTTTTGCTCTATCCTGGTATTTACCAAGTGTAGTATATGTAAAATGTACTGGTTTCATATCGGCATCAGAAGCAGTAGAAGTGATTTTTTAAAAGTTGCCAACAAGAATTTCTGCTTCCAACCAGGATGGAATAACAAAGACCAAATTCACCCTCTCACTTGAGCAAGTAGGAAAAAAACAGTCATCGATATATGAAATAACGATTTTAAAGCTAGTTTAAAATCAGGTAGCAAGGAAGAGTCATCTCTGAGAGACAAGAAAGAGTTAAGTCCTGTGAATGCCCCAGCTTGCTGGCTTTGGGGAGTTTCAAGGCTACAGCGCAAGGAGAGGCAACCTACACAGAGCTTCGTGGACTCCCTGATTGGAGGAACAGAGGCTGTGAGGAGGTCAAGGCACCTGGAACTGGCGGGAAGAAGCCAAGGGGAGAGAGGTGCACAGAGAGGAAAATTATACCACATGGAAATATGGATCTACACGAAGAATTAAGTGGACTGGACTTGGTGACTGCGTGGGTAAACAGTAAAGGGTTTTTTCTTGTTATTAAAAAAGTTGATTACAAAAATGCAGTGAATTTTACTACACATGGAGATAAAAGTGCATATATATATATATATGTGTATATATATATACACACACATATATATATATATATATATATAACAGGCATTTTGCTATTTAATTTAAATATTAAATCCCATTAATTTTCAGTGACTATTTTATATTTTTTTTGGAAATTGACATCTACTGAGAATGACATTCTGTAATACCATTGTGATTTTTGTAATTCTGAGCATCGCCCATATTCCCGTAAGAAGAGTACAGCTTACTTTCTCTGTTTCCTTACTACAACGGATTACTATTGTATCACAAACTTAATAGTCTATCCAATAAGAAAGAATTATCAAAAGTACTCCAAACCATTGGCTTATAAATCTTTGATATGATGAATGACTGCTAACTTTCTTTTACACTTTTAAGATATATGAACTAATTTTTACCAAGAAATTTGCAGCTGGCATGCTTTTCTTCTTAGTGTCTATAAATATTTAGAAAGTTCAATTATCATGCTTAAAATTGCCAGAGCTGGATTATGCTTAACCATTTAAAATATTGATTTGCTTAGATGTTCTTAGATAAAACTTTATCATTACAAGTTGAATTTAATGTTATTTCATAATGGACTTTTAACACTAAGTAATAAATGAGGCTCTATGTAGATAAGTAGTTTTCTTGGTCTCTTTATCTTAACTGAAAGAATTCATTACTAGGGGAATTTTTGCCCCTAACTGCTCCAAAACTCATAGGAAACATTCATTTTTGAGCAACCAGATAGGCACATAACATAAAACTAATGTAACACAATGAAAGTACTCTCAGACCTTTCCAAGAATTATTGCAAATGAAAATAGTACAATGTTCAAATAAAATGTTTAAAATGTAGAATACTGCACATCTATAGGAATTTATAGACAATCATTCATTAATTATATAAGTGAGATATATTATAGTACAAAGTTGTTACATCGTAAATATGATGTTTTTCCAGTTTTGTCCATATATTCTATAATTTTCGAAGGTTTTTTAAGAGAGAAAAAATTAATTTAAAAAATGAATTCACTTACCTTTCTCTCAGAAAACAGCTTATTTGCACGTTGAATGTACAAATACCACTAAGGAACCATTCAATTACCAGGGGAATATGAAAACAAAAACATCAAAATTTCTTTTAGTCACTTTGGTAAAATAATCTCTACCTGTAATAAAAAATAAAGTTCAAGAGAACTAACAAGTATAGGGAAATAAAATTTTATCAGAAATATAGAAATGGGGGCGACTGTGTGGCTCAGTCGGTTAAGCGTCTGGCTTCAGCTCAGGTCATGATCTCGCTGCTCGTGAGTTCGCGCCCCATATTAAGCTCTGTGCTGACAGCTAAGAGCCTAGAGCCTGCTTCAGATCCTGTGTCTCCCTCTCTCTCTGCCCCTCTCCCGCTCGTGCTCTCTCTCTCTCTCAAAAATAAAATAATAATAAAATGTTAAAAAATTAAAAAAAAATAAATGTAGAAATTTAGGTCTCTGCACGTTTCTGAGGAATTAAAAATAATCAGTGCGAAGTATTTGTTAATAAAGTGAGTTTAGAGGGTTAAAAATGAAAATGCCAATTTGAACCATTTCAGGACACAAAGGTAGAAAGGAAATTGCTATTTTAATTATCATATAATTATTTTTCAGACTTTAAAAATATGTCATTAAAATTAATTGATATATTAAAGTCAGATTTCAAGAGTGAGAAAATTTGATTTTGCACTTGGAGAATTATGTTTCTATAGTATTACAATTTCCATAATAAAAAAGATATCACCTTTACACACTCTCCATAATGTTGGTGAGACAATGGTTGAAATATTTTCAGGTGTTTAACATTCCAGTTGATGGTTTTTGCATGAATCCTGATTAACAAAATTGATGAGTTGTAACTTCTACTACATGGTGTCAACCCACTAATAAAAGGTGAGAGGTGCTATAAAATGTAGTCATTCTCTCATCCTCTCACATATTTTTCTTCACCAAATTGTTTATCAGGCCCTGCTATATATAATATATATGTTAGTACCTACCATACCTGCTATAAAACAGGTATTTTTTTAGACCCTGTGAATACACAATTTGTCCTCCTAAGACACTCACAGGTTAGTGGAGAGGAATAGAGAAACTATTATGAAATGCCTAAGTGGGAAGAAAGTACAGAGGAAGCTGATAATGTGTAATTTTTTAACATTTATAATCATTACTCTTATGCAAATATAAAATGAATAGACATAAAAGATTTTATTTAGTTCATTAATTAATAAGTGCCTATAAGATGGTAAAGCTTGTGTGAATGAGAATCTGAAGAACAGATGGGTGCAGAGGTAGATGTTGATGTAGATACAGTTATGCAGACACGTTCAAGAATGTTGGAGGGTGCCTGGCTGGCTAGGTCAGTTGAGCGTCCAACTCTTGATTTTGGCTCAAGTCATGATCTCATGGTTCAGGCTCTGCACTGACAGCGTAGAGGCTGCTTGGGATTTTCTCTCTCCCTCTCTTTCTCTCTGCTCCTCCCCTTTCTTTCTCATTCAAAATAAATAAATAAGCATAAAAAAAATAATGTCGGAATGACCTCTTACAGGCGCAAAACTGAGGAAATAACACATAACCTTTGGCATGTATTTTTCCATAGGGCAGGTATCAGTTGTATCTCTCCAGGAAAAAACTCACTTACATTTAGGTGGACAAAAATGGCTTTTATTGCAATCAGTTTCCTATGATTTACAAAGTTAAAAAAACAGCCTAGGTAAAGGTAATCGAAGGCACAAACCCAATTCCGAAAACACAGTGTCACCTAGACAACCAACCGAAAGAGAGTGCTTTTAGTAGACATTACAGTCTAATTTATTCAAACCCTCCAGAAATAGGGAAACATTACACAGTCACATCCTGAAAGGTCAAGGCCTTTCTCAATTAGAGGGCACACAGACAAAGAGATTGACACCTAGAGAGCATACAGTTTCAGTTTTATAATCTTAGGCAAGGGTCAAAAGTAACACAGAAACACAAGAACTCATGACTCACTGATTCAGATTTTTAAGAGTTGTTCTCATTATCAGTCAACAGAAAATTCTTTGTTTTAAAATTTTATTTGTTTAAATTCAAGTTAGTTAATATAGAGTGTAGTATTGGTTTCATTAGAACCTAGTGATTCATCAATTACATACAACACCCAGAGTTCATCCCAACAAGCACCCTCCTTAATGCCCATCACCCATTTAGCCCATCACCCCACCTATCTCCTCTCCAGCAGTCCTCAGTTTGTTCTCTGTGTTTAAGAGTTTCTTAAGGTTTGCCTCTCTCTCTGTTTTTATCATATTTTTCCTTCCCTTCTTCTTTGTTCATCTGTTTTGTTTCTTAAATTCCATACATGAGTAAAATCATATGGTATTTGTCTTTCTCTGACCCATTTCACTTAGCACAATACACCCCAGTTCCACCCATATTGTTGCAAATGGCAAGATTTCATTCTTTTGCATCACTGAGTAGTATTCCATTGTATATGTATACCACACCTTTATCCATTCATCAGTTGGTGGACATTTGGGCTCTTTCCATAATTTGGCTATTATTGATAGCACTGTTATTAACATCGGGGTGCATATGCACCTTCGAATCAGCATTTTTGTATCCTTTGGATAAATATCTAGTAGAGCAATTGCTGGGTCATAGGGTAGTTCTATTTTTAATTTTCTCAGGAACTTCCATACTGTTTTCCAGAGTGGCTGTACCAGTTTACATTCCCACCAACGGTGCAAAAGTGTTTCCCTTTCTCTGCATTCTTGCCAACATCTATTGTTTCCTGAGTTGTTCATTTTAGCCATTCTGGCAGGTGTGAGGCAGTATCTCATTGTGGTTTTGATTTGTATTTCTCTGATGATAAATGATGTTGAGCATTTTTTCATGTGTCTGTTAGCCATCTGAATGTCTTCTTTGGAAAAGTATCTATTCATGTCTTCTGCCCATTTCTTCACTGGATTATTTGTTTTATGGGTGTTGAGTTTGATAAGTTTTTTATAGATTTTGGATAATAACCCTTTATCTGATATGTCATTTGTAAATATCTTCTCCCAGTTTATTGGTTGCCTTTTAGTTTCGTTCATTGTTTTCTTTGCAGTGCAGAAGCTTTTTATCTTGATGAGGTCCCAATAATTCATTATTGCTTTTATTTCCTTTGCCTCCAGAGACTTGTAAGAAGTTGCTGTGGCTGAGGTCAAAGAGATTGCTGCCTGTTTTCTCCTCTAGGATTTTGATGGTTTCCTGTCTCACATTTAGGCCTTGAATCCATTTTGAATTTATTTTTGGGTATGGTGCAAGAAAGTGGTCCAGCTTCATTCTTCTGCATGTTGCTGTCCAGTTTTCCCAGCATGATTTTGCTGAAGAGACTGTCTTTTTTTCATTGGATACTCTTTCCTGCTTTGTCGAAGATTAGTTAGCCATACATTTGTGGGTCCTCTTGTGGTTCTCTATTCTGTTTCATTGATCTATGTATCCGTTTTTGTGCCAGAACCATACTGTCTTGATGATTAGAGCTTTGTAATACAGCTTGAAGTCCAGAATTGTGATGCCTTCAGCTTTGGTTTTCTTTTTCAACATTACTTTGGCTATTGGGGGTCATTCGTGGTTCCACACAAATTTTAGGATTGTTTATTCTAGCTTGGTGAAAAATGCTGGTGTTATTTGATGGGGATTGCACTGTGTGTGTAGATTACTTTGGGTAGTATAGACATTGTAATAATATTTGTTCTTCCAATCTATGAGCATGGAATGTTTTTCCATTTATTTGAGTCTTCTTCAATTTCTTTCATAAGCTTTCTATAGTTTTCAATGTATAGATATTTCACCTCTTTGGTTAGGTTTATTCCCAGGTATGTTATAGTTTTTGATGCAATTGTAAGGGGGATCAATTCCTTGATTTGCTGTTCTGCTGTTTTGTTGTTGGTGTATAGAAATGCAACCAATTCCTGTACACTGAGTATATATCTTGTGACTTTAGTGAATTCACATATCAGTTCTAGTAGTTTTCTGGAGGAGTCTTTCAGGTTTTCCATGTAGAGTATCTTGTCATCTGTGAAGAGTGAAAGTTTGACTACTTCTCTGCCAATTCCTACGCCTTTCATTTCTTTTTTTCAACAGAAAATAGACAATAAATACACCATATTCCCTGTCATTTCTCATTCATTACAAAATATATTTCTATCATCCATTTGACAGAGATTGTCAAAAAGTCCCAGTATAAAATCAATTTTCTAATCACTGTTGTCACCAATATGGAATAAATTATCATACTGTACAATACCCTCCCCTGCCCTGCTTACACACATCCCCACACATGCCTACAAAGAATTGGTAGAAGGGGGAAATATAGGGAAACAGAGTCAGCAACATTTAAATTTTATTGCCATTTGGAATTTCCCACAAGCTACATTTTTACAAGAACCTGGCTCTTTCGGATGAACCCATCATGTATGTCTGTAGGACCTCCCAAATTGTTCAAATATAATTAAGAATAATGTAAATCCATGACTCTTACACTGATGTAAGACATTTTATTTAGTTTATTAATGAGTGAACCAGTAAGATTTTAAAACTTGTTCAAAGGAAAATTCAGATATTATATATAACATCAATAATGCTGAAATGAATTTCCCAATAAACTGAAAATGGCTTAATTATCCTGTTGGACAATAAAATATAACTTTTCAAATCATCTTTTCTTCAAGACAGAAACTAATTGTATCTCTACTGACTGAGCAAGATTTATTTGTATTTCTATGGACAGCAATTTTTTGCATTACTATAAGTTTTCTACAACAAACACAGTTGTAAAATAATCTAGTCAGGCACTTGGAGTTGCCATACAATGAGAGATCTCCAAAGGGCCAGCTAGAAAATGCCAGCTTTCCATTAAAAGTCTACCTCTTTTGTGGCTGATTTTCAAGTTTTTCAATTTCCCTAACAGAGACCAAAAGAGGAGGTAAGATACTGAAAACAAGGAAAAATCCGGGAAAACGAGGTGAAAGATAGGTGATGAGAATACATTAAAACACAAGGAAAAGATGGCAGAAATGTAGAGTTGAATAAGACAGTGTCACAAAAGAGTACCAGGTATTCAGGGAATATTGAAAGTCCAGTCTAGTTCAAGGAAAATAACACTGGAGAGTTGTACTTAAACCAGGTCTTTTCATGCTGCTGTTTTAAAGTAGTGAAAAACTTTACAGTTTTTGAATTTTCTCCATCAGAGATGACTCTGTTGTTGCTATGAAGAGTGACGTAGAGTTAAGAGCTTTGAATCAAGGATATTACATATGATAAAAAAATGGTGAAGTTCTGGAATGAGGCAGTGTTGGTAGGGATAGAGAAAAGTCAATACAAGAGTAATTCCAGAAATAGGATCTGAGAATCTTTAGAATGAGTAGAGTAAGTCATTTTTACCCTTACACCGACCGAGTGGAGATAACTTTTTAAATCTTAGATTATTGCCCTAGCCCACAGCAAACATACAGGCAGATTTGAATTTAATGGGTCAAATCTCAGTATCAGTGTAAGCACCTGATGACTGTGTCGGATTTAAATGCAGACGAGAGAAGCTGTCATTAGATACTTTCTAAAGGTAGCTCCTCATAGCCTGGGGTAGTTTAGACACAATTTTCATAGTCACAAAGCAGATTTTTTTAAAACTCAGAATATGTTTATTCAAATTTTAAAAGTAGCACAAGACAAATTAATAAATTTTGGAACTGAATCAATGCACTTTTATTTCATAATAAAAAAGAAAAATATGACTATCTTTCATGAATAGATACCAAGATTATGAATTTAGTACTATTTTTTTTTCATCATCTTTGTTTTAGAGATTTAGGCTCTTTTTACTTTTTTCTGCTGGAAGTTGGAGGTGCATATGAGACACTTAACAATTTATGATGGTTACTTTGATAACAATGACTTATTGTATAATGTACGCCCATCTATTTTTTTAATTTGCTATAAATATATAAGCTTATCTATCAATACTTAAAAAAATAACAGGCAACTAGCACAAACTATATGTGGTTTTTTTTTTTTCTCCCAGCAGGTGGAGAATTATGTTCTGACAGAAGTGACATTTCTCTGCCTCCCCCAGAATATTTTTAACTGAGAACTCATGGGGGAGATTGTGGTAATAAAAATACAACCTAGCAATGAATTTATTATAGTAGATTTTTTATTATAAAGATGTTAAGTCAGGAGAAATAGTTTATGAGACTGCTGATTCTTAAAATATGAACCACTTTCCCCTCCCCAATTTTAGCAGAGTCTGATAAAAAAGACAAGAACATGTTGAAAATGTAGAGCTATAGCTGCTCTTTATTTCTTAGATCTTCAATCATGAATTTAGAATATGGCTTTGAAATGTAGAGCACACGTCATTAAGATGGTTTTTATCATTGAAATCTCCCATCTCTCTCCTGTTCCTTATGATAAGAAAGTGAATCTCCATTTTGGCAATTGGTAGAGAGATGTGTTAATCAGTTTGCTCTGTCTTAATAGATAAGCTGATTTTACATTAGAAAAGAAATTTTATAGGATTATTTAACTTGCAATCTAGATCAGGGAGGACAAACAGGTAGCGTGAATGCCACCACTCACCTCCCCCTGTCTCATGACAGACTTTCCTAATCTAGCAGGTACCTTTTTTACCTCTAAGGCTAGAAGTGACCTCAGAGCCATCCTCAAATCACTTGGAGTTAGCACATAATAGAAAAGTAATTGCCAGCCATTAGTTAACACTCTATGAGGGGTCAAGTAATTTTTTTAAAGAATTTTTTTTAATGTCGATTTATTTTTGAGCGAGAGAGAGTATGAGTACGAGCAGGAGAGGAGCAGAGAGTGAGGGAGACAGAGAAGAGCTGAAGCTGTTTCCACACTGACAGCAGAAAGCCCGATGTGGGGCTGGAACTTTCACAAACTCTGAAATCATGACCTGAGCCCAAGTCAGATGCTCAACCTACTGAGCCACCCACGAACCCCAGGAATCAAATAATTTAAAAATGAATACTTCACTTCAAATACTATTAATCACCACTATCATACAGTTCATTATTTCAGTGATGTTCCTATACCACTGGGTATAAATATAAATGGTAGCCAAAACAACTATAATGAGAAATAACAGTTAATATAGAGCCATTATAATAATAGGATTCAATCATACACGTTCCTTGCTACCAATACTTCCCAGAATTTACTGAAGATCTGGATAATTTCCAAATATTTATAATGGAGATGTAATAGATTGATACACTTGTACAGTTTTTAGTTCTTGTGTAATGAGCCCAAAATGCAGAATTTCCAGGGGTACAGAATATATTTACCATGAAAACTAAATAAGAGCCAGAAATCAAAACACTTGACACATTACATATATGTAAATATATTTGTATTATTTATGTTCATGAACACATAAATTTAGCACAGCAGATAGCACAGACCAGCTATCCAGATCCTCAGACTTCTACAATGACTTTAAACATGAAAATAGTCAGAATAGTCAAAAGATAACGTTTTCTAGACGCAAGATGCCCTTCTCGACACTGAAAATTTGAATTGTGATTCTTGCAATGTGGTGTAGTGGTAAGAACAATTCCAATTTTGAATTCCGTTTTTTTCATAGGGTTTTATTTGGTTGAAATCATACACAACAATGGCAGAAAAACACGAGGGACTGAATAAATGTTATGTGCCATCCCTCCCTCTTTCTGTGAAAACTAGACCGAGCAAGCAAGAGGTATACCTTTATTTATGTTTAAAACCTCATATAAGACAGTGCCAGGCTTGATAATAGGTCTTGGGGAGGAATAAACTATTGATTGGTTTAGCTACTGGAGGGATAATAGCATCCTGATTGGCTGCAATATCTTTGTGTTAGTTTGATGCTACTGGTAGAGCTAGTGTGAGGTTTTAAATTGGTTTCAATAGAGGATCAGCATTTCTTTTCCTATATAGTGCACCTGTAAGTCTCTGGACATGTGCACCTCCTTACCATTTTCTGGCTAACTTATTGTATTCCTTGAGTATGAATTCTAATAGCACACGTTAACTCATTTGCAAAATTGACTCTCCTCCTGACCCGTAACGCTCTTCTGAAAATCTAAGATAAGTTTTCTTATTCTAATTTAAATTTCATTTTCTTGAAAGGTTATGATCATTTGACTGCTTTTGAATCAGAATTAATATCATATGTTCAAGTATTGAAAACTGATGATTTTAGGATCTTTTGCAAGGTAATAGTCATGAGATTACTGTTTATTCTGCTGTTTGTAGCCAGTTAAAATACTAAACTCCATCACGAAGAAATTAAAATTTTCTCCAAAATGTATTGGAAAATATTCAATAGGTTCAAAATGACCTTAGGCTTGTAGGGTTTGAGGGTACATGAAGATGGCGAATGTTAGAACGGCTAAATCCACTAAATTGATCGTTTTATTCATTCTCAGATTCTTTAGATTCTCAAGTCCTAATTGAGTGCCAGTTATAGGTAAGACCTTTTTCTAGGGTTTGGAATAATCAAATTTAACAAACAAAACCCAAAATTCTGGATATTCTGAGCCACTACTCTTTCAATTAGTGTATCAAAGTCACAATTCTAAGTGTAGCCAGACAGACCCCTGCTTTGGTTGCTCTTAGGAAAGTTATATAAAGAGGCCAGTTGTCGATCCATAAGACATAAATCATAATGTGGCCCATAGTTACATTAAAATATATTACACTAATTAATGGAGTTGAAGTGGTATTCCTTAAAGAAATAATAGTAAAACATACCTTTGTAAGTATGCCTGAGGTTGAAAGTTTTGAAGGCATGATCTCTGTATTTGTTTGTTCTTCTTGAGGCCTTCTACTATACCACCTCTTCTTATCCAATTATCAAGAAAAAAAAATTAAACTTGAAAGGACCTCAACTCAATAGGGCCCTATATGTGATATGTATATTTGACAAATGTTTTTATGAATAAATGGGCTGTATAAATAGTCTATTTAGAGAAATCAGAATTGTCACAAGTTGTGGAGTTGACGTGAAAAGCTGAGAAAGATTACCATCACATTCCCAGTACCTGAAGCCAATGTACACGTGGAAGTCCATCCACAGACAGGATTGCCCTAAATTTGGACAAGCGGAGTTCTCCCTTGTCCCTCTTTCACAGTTCAGGGCCCCCTGGGCTTTGAAATACCTTTTGTCAAAATTGTTTCTCTCCAGTTGCTGGGATAACCAGGCCTGGTATGTCATTTTGGATCGGGGGGCAGCGCCCCAAGCCTAACCTGGACACACATAGGCCATGTCCTCATTTGTCGTATTTGAGATACTTTCCAAACTCACACTAACACTCTCTTGCTTGTTCATGCGTGTCCATATGCATGTATGCGTGTACACACACTCACGTACACACACGCACGCTTCCATGTGTGCACGGAGTTAACCGGATGCCTCAAGTTGTTCAATGGCTTGAACCTATAGAATCACTCTGAGGCCCTGCCTTGGTTGATTAAGGTTTACAGAACAGTCCCTCCCTTTCCCCTTTTGGAAGCACCAAGAGCCTCCTGAGTGTGCCTGCAGTTAGTGATTCACGTACAACTCAAGGAGTCTAAGTTCTGAAGGAAAAACAAGGTCTCTTGTGGAAGCCATAAGCCATAAATTAGAATGAATGCAACACATATGAAGCAAGAGTCATTTTCTCGCTCCATTCTAATAAAAATGCTGGGTGAGGGAGAAGACAGAAGGCTGGAATCTAATAGAATGTAGTTTCCCTGTGTGCTCTGTGTGGGCTGAACCTTGATAGGATCAGGGTCTCCAGAGGGTGGAGATGTGCATTTGCACTCTCCTACCTGGAGACACTGTAGTCTGTATTGTCTCTAATGTCCCTTGTACTGCAATGGAAAGGGAGCAGTGAAATCAATACAGAAAGGATGCCATGTGAACTGAGATAACTGCTGGAGGTGCAGGAGGGCAGCCCACAGAGGGCAGAGGTAAGTTGAGGCAAAGAAAGCTACCACTACTGGCAGTTCACACACACTTGTGGAGGTGCAGGATTCTAGGTGAGAAGTCAGGGACTGGAAGAAGATCTGTTAATCTCAGATAATGCTGTCCCAGAAAATAACCATGACCAACAATCAGGTGATTTGTTTTCACCAATGCCCAAACGTCTCACCATCTCCACACGGACCAAATGAACCCTCCCTGGGGAGGGAGATATGTCTGAGAAAATTCTTACGTGACTACATGTACATTGACTTGGCAAGGTTAAATTTCCTGCTACTGAGTAGAAGAGAGACTTAAGATCGAAATTAAGTTCCATTATAGGAAACCAAAGGAAGTTCCATTCCTTACACCTGAGTTTGTGTCCTGTGAAAATTCATAACCGTTATACAAATATGCAACTTTCCATTTGAGTTGCTACCAATTGCAATGAACAATAATTTTTCATGATGGTTAACTCATTCTTTGAATCAACTTGAACAGGAACACGCTTTAGCCCAAAACACAGAAAGAAAAAAAAAAAAAAAAAACTTAAAATCTTCTTGCCAAAGTCCAAAGGCTTCTTATAATGACTATTTCAATTCAGGGCTGTGATGCCCCATATTTCTGTTGAATGGTGAAGTATGTGTGATTCATTAAGCTCTCATTCATTATGAAAATAGACTAGCAAATTATATTCTTTGTAAGTGAAATCATTATGGAAGTAATTTACAAAATACATTAAGCCCTTTCATGATCTTCCTAAAGGAAAAGTCCAATAGTTTTAAACACATTCCAAGGTCATTATCATTTTGAAATCTTAGATCTCACTTTTCATTAGTTATTTTGTGAACTATCTCTTGCACAAATATCTAAATTTAGTTACACTTTGCACAGCACAAAATTACTTTTTATGTGCGCTCAGGAGATTCATGATTCAACTATGTTTTTGTGAAGTTTAAAGTAAAGACGAAATTCTACTTCCTTAAATGCCGTGTTCAAATGTTCTTTTCTTTTCCTCTCACATTTGTGTAAGCCAGCCTTGCCCCTTAGAGACCGTAACATGATCCCCCATCTCCTCAAGTTTTGTACTAAATCATCATTTTAAAGTTGTAAAAGCAACATATAAACCAGGCAGCATGCTTCAAGTTTAAAATAAGGTTGTTTGACCCTCCGTGGGGTTTTAAAATCAGTTATCTACTTAAATTAAGGTAGAAGTCAGACCAGAGGTAGCATCCTATGCTGTGCACACTCACAATACTGTTCATTACCACGAACATGCCGGCACATGTCTGTTTCCCAGGAAAAATAGAGCCCTATTCATTATTCATAGAGGTCCTCTTGTACAGTAAAGACATTCATTCCGTAATGGCTCTATGACTGGGGTGTTGTGAAGCCCAAAGATGTTATTTTTGGAAGATAGTTTACCAATTAAAAGCAAACAGCACCGGATTGCTTAGTAATGTCCTCAACATTGATTGGCTATGATTGCAAATGAACATCAGGAGAAAACTGAAGGCACAGTGCCCACTGCTGCTCTGCTTGCCTCGGACACCTCCCTGGAAACAGATCGTTAGCGGATGGAACTTCCAACTTCCAAGCTCAGACTTTTTCTTTTCTCCAAGTAACTTAAAAAAGACACTAGGTTTACTCCATCACATTTAATTCTTTCCCCCTGAAATGTAATAAAATGTGTGAAGTTAATATAGAGCCAAGTGTTAGAAATGATTCCTTAGAAGTGAATACAGACTCTAAAGACAAACAGCGGCATATTCTTCAAGTAAAAAATAAAATGACGATATTTTATATGAAATTAAATCTATTGTACTTTTTTTGTAGCTGATAAAGAATGGGGGATGTTAGCTGTAAATATTTTATGGAATTCAGTGGAGTTAAGTTTGTTTAGATTTTGAGTTACCAATAAACGACATAGATCAAGATCAATGCTGTTTTCTTAACCACAGGTCTAAAAATTATTGCTAGTTTGTATTTGCTATGCAGGCTGTAAACCTAAAGGTTTCTTATTCTTTTCCTTACTGTTTACTGATCTTTTAAAATGTGACACACTTTGGGTGTAGTGTTGTCATAGACCGCTTAGGAAACTTTGCTCTCTATGGGAGGTGAGGGCACATTTGTGAGTACTTGTAGGAGAAGAAACAAAAAAACCCACTTATGCATAAAACTCAGTGAAAATATTAGCATTGATAGAAAATATGTTACAGGATTTGTCTGGTCACATTGAGAAGTTGTTTTCCAGGCTTAGTATGAAGCACATTTTATTGCTAAATTCTAGTTATTATTCATAGTAATGGCTAAGTGGAGGAAGAAAATTTTCTTTGGACCTCTGTGTCCACGTATATTCATTCTAACCATGAAGGTGAATGGTAGAATTTGCAAAGCTATATAAGTATGAGTTATTATTGAAAACATTATCCTTGTAACTTGCCTAAGAGATGATATTCACTATTTCATAGAATCAGTATTTTTTGTTTTTTGGAGTCAGTCTGTCTTCTTCATAACATGATCCTAATCTTTGTCAAAGGGGAAAGTAAAATTTATCAGTGAATTTTAAAATTCATGGTATGTTATTGGTATGTTACTATTTACCTGGTCCCATTAGGACTATTTACTTGGTTCCATTAGGAGTGTGAGTTTTTCTTTGTAGAGTTATAATTTAGTACAACCTGGCTGCTTTCTCCTACCTTCTCTTTCTTTTTTTTTTTTTTTTTTTTAAATTTTTTTTTTTCAACGTTTTTTTTTTATTTATTTGTGGGACAGAGAGAGACAGAGCATGAACGGGGGAGGGACAGAGAGAGAGGGAGATACAGAATCGGAAACAGGCTCCAGGCTCTGAGCCATCAGCCCAGAGCCTGACGCGGGGCTCGAACTCACGGACCGTGAGATCATGACCTGGCTGAAGTCGGACGCTTAACCGACTGCGCCACCCAGGCGCTCCTCCTACCTTCTCTTTCTTAAGAACGATAGTTTTTGGATAGTTTTTAACTGGGATATTTTGTGACTGTAGCCACTGAATAGAGAAAAGGTATCTTGTCGGCCTGACCTCAAGAACATTTCTTCTACCCTGTCCATCAGCTTTCCACTGAAAAAAACCAATACTGCTTTAAGGTGTAACCCTCAACAAAGAAGTTTTGTTGACTTACATGCACCAGTGGATGAGGCAGAATCCACTTAAAATTTCCATTTCCTTTTTGTTTTCTTGCCAGTATCTATCCTAACCTATAATAAAATTAAATAAGTTTAATCATTGTTATTAGATAACTCCTCAAATTAAAAGCTTTGAATATGTTGATTATTGAATTTTAGAATATTCAGATCACCTACCATTGTTAAAAGCAATTTCACATCAAAGTATGGTCCTGCATTTCTTCTGATTCTAACCAATTAAACAATTTGGTAGCTTATTTTTCTAAGTAACTTTTGTTTTGTTTTGTTTTGCTCCTCTTTTGTGGAGACATTAGGTTAAAAAAGGAAAGCTTAACCAGAAAATTATTTTACTGTTCCTTCAGAGTAGTGTCCTTAGAAGGACTGAAATTCTACAGAGATAGTTTAAAAAAGCAGATACCTGTATGTAGTAAAATAGCCAACAACAGCACTATTTTATGGTTTCATAAATATTCATTTTTTTCCCAAAGCCAAGTCTGTCATACTGCTTCTTTAACATTGGGATAATTAATAATAATTAACCCAGAGTTTTTAGAATCTGAGAAATTATAGTAAAGAGAATTAAGGTATTCCACTGATGAAAATCGGCAACATGTGAAGCTCTTCCCTGTGGAAAAATCCTGCTTCTCTTCCACTTGCCTTAAGGTCTTTGTTACAGATGGTTACCAGAGAGGAGGTGGGTGGGGGGATGGGTGAAATAAGTGCTGAGGATTAAGGAGGGCCCTTGTGATGAGCACCGGGTGACGTATGGAAGTGTTGAATCGCTATATTGTACACCTGAAACTAATATTACACTGTGTTAACTAAGTGGAATTAAAATCAAAAAAAAAAGAAGGTCATTGCTTACGGTGCCAGATGATCTGAAGAGTAGGCACAGCTCCATTCATCTTTCACAAAAGCAAAGAACTGGAGAAGCGACTGCCAAGATGTATGGTTCCAATAATCTAGGTATGTCAAATTACTGCTTAGCTCCAGAATCATCTCTCATAACATTAAAATCTGAATTTATAACAAGTAAGACAAGGTTAAATGATCCTCTTTTATGAACTGCAAAAATGCAAGTTTATTAATCTGCTATAGGATTTTCATTTGTGTCACTCTCACATTTACATATCTCATTTGGAAATACTTCAAAAACACGTGAGCTTTAAATAATGACATTATTGAAGGCATCTATTAATATTGTGGGCCATAAAGTCAAAATGAAACTCTCTTCCTTATGTACAATAAGCTTTTCTAATGATGGCATAAAATGGTGCTTAGCCAGTATTACATTTGCCAAGATTGTTCCAAGGCAGAAAGTGGTCTTAACACCAATTTTGAAAGTAAATATTTTGTTACTTGACATTAAATGTACTTTATGACCTAAGATGTATTACTAGGCATGAATCTCACTTAGAATCAATAGGGACTGAGTTCCTGGATCATTAATAAATATAAAAAATTGAAAATAGCGTTTTAAATCATTGTAATGTCTTAACATATTTCCTATTTATACCTGCTTGAGGATTGTCAGTAATATTTCAAGTAAATATGAGTAATGCCTAAGAATGTATGAAATACTTTCATTGTCTATTCTTCCAGCATATATGAAAAATACATATAATTGAATAATTAGAGCTCTTCCATTTCTCTTGCCTAAACTCTGACATCACCACTAGGCAAAACTCTGATTAAGCAGATCACACAATTCCATCCACTGAACCCAAACAGCTCTGGCCACATTTGAAGAATATTGTAAGACAAGAAAAATCTGTTGTCCCTCAGTGTTTGGCTTTCCCCAAGAGATCATTAGCAACCCAGCTGGTCCTCATCTGCCCTAAAGATATAATTTTAATTGGTTTATATTAATACTGGGTGTACTCTTAACGCTCAATAAATGTTAAATGCACTATTACAATTTGGTTGGGTACAAACCTTGGCAAAAAAACAAAACAAAAAATCCCACATCATTTTCACCACCATTTTTGGTCATTATTCACCCAAGTTTACCTTTTCTTTCCCTGTTAACTCAGCAACCTTCCCATTATCCAGGCACCAGGCAAGCTACTGTTAAATTTCTGACAGCTTTTTCATTATAGGCTCTGTTTTTCAAGAGGCAGGTTAACTAAGTGATTTTGATTTGTGCCAAGCGAAGTTGTGGAATAGACACTTGAAAACCATTCTCTTGTTTTCATGGGATTTCATTTGAAATTATTGGTCCTGCTTGATCTAAATGCACAAAAGAAAAAAAAAACCCTAAAATTCATGCTGTTTCTCATTCATGCATTGGTATAAATGAGCAAAAGAATAGTAAATTCTGCAACTGTGTCTTTTTAAAAATTTTTATTTTATTTATTTAAATGTTTATTTTTGAGAGAGAGAGAGAGAGAGAGAGAGAAAGAGAGAGCACACAAGCGGGGAGGGGTAGAAAGAGAGAGGGAGACACAGTATTTGAAACAGGCTCCAGGCTCTGAGCTGTCAGCACAGAGCCCAATGCGGGGCTCGACCCTCGAACCGTGAGACCATGACCTGAGCCGAAGTTGGGTGCTTAACCAACTGAGTCACCCAGGAACTCCGTGTCTTTTTATTTAAATTCAAGGCTTTCAAAAATTAACAAGAACTTTCATACCACGAGGTTGTTATCTTACTGAGAGAAGTATTAACATCTATTTGTTTTCCATATATGAGATAATGGTAAGACCCCTTTACTGTATAAAACATGACCACAAGTGTTATTTGCATTTGTTGAAAGTGTGACATATTTATTGCAAAATAATGTCTTTTTCATCATAAAGAAGAACTTATATTTACTGTAGAAAACTTACAAAATGCAAATAAAACAGAGAAATGTTTAAAATTATCCTACAAATCATATCATACTGAATTTCAATCTCTTACCATGTCTAGTCTCTTTCTTCCTTGCAGTCTTAGAAGCTTCTTCTGGAAAGCATTCCCTGATGACCCTGCCCCCCTTTTCCACATGGAGCTACCACATTGAAATTAGTTATACCTTGATGTTTCCATATTCTCTCCATCCACTTCATATACAATTCCATGTGGTCTGGCATCCACCCCATTGTTTTATTAAAATGTTTCTGTTGAAGTTTCCAGTAAGGCTCTTTATCATTATCCAAGTACCATTTTCTCTGCCTTCCCTGTCCTTGATGTCTACCACAATTTGCTTCATGACTGAAAATCTAACATGGACACCATGGGGCTACCTAATTTTGTTCTTTTCTTACGTTTGCAACTAACCCCTGTCTCTTGCCTTCACTTCTCTTATTCTTCCCTTAGTTTTCTCTATACATTTATATTGCTTTTATTTGTAAATAGCAGAATAACCAACCGATAGTGGCATTTGTGGTGGCACTACAAAGATATTTATGAATTATTTAACAAGAAGTTCAGAGGTTGGCAGTCCCAGGGCTGGTTTGGTGAAACAAATAGGAAATTAAAAAAAAAAATCTAGGTTCTTTCCATCCTCTGTTCTTTGCCTGTTAGCAGTGTCTTGTCTCCTAGTCACAAGATGGTCAATTAGCTCTAAGAAGGCAGGAGGCTAAGATAAAAAGACCTTTCTGCTCCTATAGTTCTTGCCTTTAATCAGGGAAAATAATGTTTCCCAGAAATTTCCTTACATCTCATTCACCAGAAATTGGTCTTATGCCAATCTCTGAAGTATTTAATAGAAAAGGGAAAGGATTGCCATGGCTGGCTTAGGCCAATTGTGATTCATCTCTTGGTGCTAGCACAATGCCCCCAGATGCAATCAGACTTAGGGGAAGAAGGAAGAGCCCTTGACTGTGGAGTAGGCCATGGGCTGCTCTGTTTGCTTACTAACTATGGCTGCTTCTTGAGACTTAGTCCTTTTCCCCTACAACTCAAAGTCTCTGAGGTTCCATTCATCTTATGCCCCAAAGGGGTTGTGAAAAACAGCTGGGGTGTGAAAACACTCCATAAACAAGAATCTTATTGTCCTAATAAATATACCATATTTTCTCAACGAGACTCACAATTTTAAAATGTCTTCCTTATTGTGTGTGTGTGTGTGTGTGTGCGCGTGCACGCACGCACACGTGCGTGTGTTGAACTAAAGACCAAATCATGCTAATCCTTCTGTGAAAATTTACCTTCACCTTCTTTCTATCTGCTACCCTCCTTCCTATTCTGGTCTCAACCACTTGAAAGCTTTACCTTTATGGCAGAGCTCTATATGTCTCTCTTTCTTACCTTTCTTTTGCTTCTATGTGCTTGCTTCCTCTGGATTGATGTTCTTCAATGCCCTTTTTTCTTATTATATACAATGTAAACTCTACTGCGAGAGCTTAAGTCCTTCAGCTAACCTTTTTTTTCTGGTCTAGACCAAATGCCAGCTTCTCCCTAATATGAGCTCTTTTCTTTCTAGTTAGGCTTTTTCTATGAACTTCCACGTCATTCAGTACTCATTCCAATACCTCATGTAGGCTGTGCTGTTGCCCTTAGCTGGAAAGTTGGACTTTGCCTCTTCTACCACGTCAAAAGTGCTGCATTACCCAACAAGTGGACCATGTAGGGGTTGAGAACACCTGTAAGGCAGGTTACTTAATTCTTTGGTCTGACTGGCATTCACAAACCTACTCTACGTTGTTTCATCCTCCTGATGGGATTAAAGTGATTTATTTATGCTTGATTAAGTTATAATTCCTTATGTACAATAACCTAGTTTTGTGTAGTTGCATTGAATGCTCATTGAATACTTAATGATTCATTGATTTTTAAATAATTTAAACCACATATACTGTGTTTTTACCCACCCTTCCTCCACCTCAAACATTCTTTTTATTGCATCATCTGCTATTTACTGCTAGGGTCAGGGTAAATGAAAATGAGATGATAGGGTACAGGTAACTGTCTATTTACCTCTTCCTCAGGAGCGGACGATACCTATCACCTGGCTATGATAGAAAGTGAAGTTTGAATGAAATCATGTCAAATATCACAGAAATAATGACTTGGTTACAGAAATTTCTATTCATATCGTCTTATCCTTTGCCCACAAAGACACTAGACTATATTTTGTTCTCATCTCGATTTTACAAGTTGAGGAAAATGAGTTCAGTGACCTAAGGGTCAGCGAGTTAGCACAACATCATGAAGACAAAAATTGCGCCAAAATTTTAGGAGAAAAACACGTATGTGACCATTGCTTTCAGAAAGAAATGTTTAGATATGGGGTTTTGAAGATGAGAAAGTCAATTTGTAAACAAGTCGGCTTTACATTTTTAAGCATTTCCATGGCATAAATGAGGTTGGAACTTGAGAGCCTTTTTGGTGGAGTAAGAAATGAGGAATTAATCAAAGAGAGGAAGATGTACCTAATGTGTTGTGATGATAACAAATAGAAAACAGAAGGACTTAAATTTCATGAGTCATTCTGGTCATTAACAGCCATCATCAGAAAAAACATCTTCATGTGTGGCTTTATAGGTGCGTTCCATACAATTACACACTAGCCTATAGTAATTTTTGAGTAATGTGCTGATCTAATTACATTTGGCTTCACAAGTGTGTAAGCATTATCTTTTTTTTTTCTTTTGTCTTGGCTTTAATTACCTTAGTAGTCGCAGGAGTTTTGGGGCTCCATACCAGCTTTTGGTTAGCAGAGTGAATTAACATAAAAGAGTCAAGAAATTAACCTACCCTGAATTTTCATTTTTATCCCATTTCACAAAACTTGAGTGTAAGACGGGAAGAAAGTTAATTGATTCCCCAGTTCAGAATTCTGTCAACTTGGAAGAAAATGTTAAGCCCAGTATAGGAGATTGGGGAGAAGGAAGGAAGAAGTCACTTCCCTCCCCAGTACCTTCCTACGTGCAGCCCACGGACTCCTACCCTCTCGGTTTCCCATTGCTTCCCTGCTGTGTTTCTTCTTCTTGGCTTTCCTGTTCCTCCACACACTAGAGATATAAGCATAATGATTTCTGATCCAAGATTGTGTAATATTTTAAATTAAAAAGGGTGAAATTTTGAGTCCCAAACCAAAACAATTAAAAAAAAAACAAAAAACAAAACTACTGGTCTCGGTGTGCACAAACTGTCTTTAGAAAATAAACACAAAGCCAAACAGCAATGAGGCAATTAATTACAGCGATGGTTGTGCTCTGAAGCTCAGGGGTTCCTCTGTATGTTTATTTCTACGCGGGCTTTGTGTTTCAGTAGGTCATAAATTGTTGCTCATATTTAGAGCAACAACTGGAATTGCGTTGTCCTTTAAGTCCACAAAAGCATGGCTTAATAACAAATATCCCAATGACTTAAAATACTTTATCTTTCTAGATCACTTACTTCGGTCATTACAGGAAGCGTTTGAGATCAGTATCAAGGATGTGAAGGGAGTGAGAAAATAGAACCGCTTCCTTTTCCCCCTTTTCCTTCTACCGAGTAGCAAGAGATCCAGTCCAGGTTTTGCCTCCCACTCTGCCTCTGAATTTCGGCTGTGCTCCGTGTAGCACGTTTCTCCCTCTCCCCTCCTTTCTCCTTCCCTCTAGCCTCCAGTGTCTGTCTCCGGGATTTCTCTCTTCCTATTTCAGGAGGACTCTCACAGGCTCCCTCAGCCTGTGTGAAGCTGAGGTTTCCCCTGGATCCAGTATATCCCCAACACATACCTCCACGCACACGCGTCCCCAAGAACCCCGCGCTCGGCCCGGCACACACGCGCGCTCACACACACTCGCGCTCGCCTGTCCGCCTCCTCCCTCCCCGGGAGAGCCGGCGCGCGTTCCCACCTTCGCTGCACCCTCGGGCGAGCCGAGCTCGCAGCGCTCTAGGATTCTGCGGCTCGGAAGTCGGATCGCAGCTCTGAACCCCCATGGTGGCTTTTTAAACATTCCTCTGCCTTCTCTCTCTCTCGTTTTGACTGCATCGTTTTCGATCTGGGGGGCTAGAGGAGCAAACCGGCTGTTTTCCCAGCCAGCCCTGGTTGGCTTGCCATCCTCCATCTGGCTTATAAAAGTTTGCTGAGCGCAGTCCAGAGGGCTGCGCGGCTCGTCCCCTCGGCTGGCGGAAGGGGGTGACGCTGGGCAGCGGCGAGGAGCGCGCCGCTGGCTCTGGCGGGCTTTCGGCTCGAGGGGCAAGGTGAAGAGCGCACGGGCCCTGGGGTTTACCGAGCTGGATTTGCACGTCGCACCATGCCTTCCTGGATCGGGGCTGTGATTCTTCCCCTCTCCGGGCTGCTGTTGTCCCTCCCAGTCAGGGCGGAGGTGAAGGCTCGGAGCTGCGGCGAGGTCCGCCAGGCGTACGGTGCCAAGGGATTCAGCCTGGCGGACATCCCCTACCAGGAGATCGCAGGTAAGCGCGGGCGCGCGGCCCGGCAGGCTGCAGCCTTGGGCGACCGCACGTCCCCCCGGGCCGCCCGGCGCCCTCCTCCTTCCCCCTGTTGCTGAGTTGTTGGTGTTCACTTTCCGGCAGGGCTCTCCCGGACGCCCTGCCTCCGCGCCGGGCGGCGGATGCTCCGGCGGCTGTTCCCGCGGGGAAGGTGTGCGTCTCGGCTGCCTCATTGTGTGCACACGCGGGAGCGCCCTCCTTCCCTCCCGCCCGCTCTCCCTCCGCCCCGGCGCCCGTGCGCCCCCTTCGCGGCGGGCTCCGGCCGAGCGGGCCTGGGAGCCCGGGACGCCCGGGGGCGGCCGCGGCGCGAGGGCAGGTCGCCGAGCGGGGCGCCCACCCCGCGCCTCTCGCTCAGGCAAACTTGGAAGAACTGCGGCCGCAGTTTGCCCAGCGCCACAGTCTGAGTGGCGCCTTCCCCACTCCCGCCCTCGCGCCGGCGGGGGCGGTGGAGAGTCGCGGAGGGCTCCCCTCGCCGCTCGCTCCGCTCACCGGATCCTTCCGGGAGGCAGAGCGCACGGCGCCCGGGGCCGGGGGGCGGGCGAGGCGGGGGGACCCCACCGGGGGACCCGGCCTTCGCACGTCGGCAGTTCCGGGCCGGTTTGGGGAGTTCTCGGGCTGCCGGTTTCGGGCTTGGGGCGGGCTTTCGCGTTACGGGTCCTCAGTGCTTTCCCGATTGCGGTTGGTCACTAGTGGTTCGGGGGACACCCCCGGCGCGGCGGCCGGACGCGAGCGCGGTCTCGGCCGCCCGCCTGTTCTCAGAAGCCGCGCCAACTTAGGCGGGTGGCTCGCCGGTGGGTTTGTCCCAGGGTCCGCGGGCCCTGGGTGGCCCGCCGGCCGGGCCACTAGCATTCCTGCACCGGGAGCCCCCACCCCCTACCTCGGAGCCGGCGTGTGCGGAGCACTCGGTCTCCAGCAACTTGTGCAGCAGCCCAAGTGCGTGTTTTCCGGCTCTTAGCTCCAACCGACTCGGAGCTTCTCCGGGGCTCTGTGAATGAAACGTGTCGGGGAGAGATAATCCTGTGGCTGCGAGGCAGCACAGCTGAGGGAGGCTGAGAGAGGCCGGGAGATGCTGCGAGGGCGCGGGCCGCTCACACCCGGCGGTTGAAGTCCTCAGTGACCTCGGATGGTCAAATCAAAACGCTAAATCTCCACCAGCTACCCTGCATGTTGCCAAAGAGCTGGTCGATGAGGGCAAAGCTCTTTGCAGAGATCTTAAAACATCCCCGTTTCTATACGTAATGGAATTGGTATTTTATTACGGTTGATCTGCACACCCTGCAAGGGAAGGTTTGCACTTTTACCGAAATGAACACATTTATATAAATTGAAGCATGGGGGGGGGGGGTGGGGGGTGGAGATAGCCCATACACACGCCAACAGCGCCGAGCTTTATGTACCGGGAGCCTTTTTCAATTCTGAGCCAGACGTAGCCAGCCTCTGGTGAGTCGGAGGCGGAACCTGTGGTGAATTATAAGTCCACTCTTCTATCCCTGTCACTTCTTCTCCCTTTTCCAGAACTCCTTAATTTGTTAATCAGTGAATGGAGAGCGACTGCCCCCACAGCTCCTTAAGTTTCTTAACTCTCCTTCCCCTTTGTCTACTGTTATTTCATTCTTTTTAATTAATTGATAAGGATCAGCTTTGCTTTTTTCTCCTCCCCAAATCTCAGGGAATTCAACTTTTAAAAGGTTTTATAGCGTGGCTCACTTCTTCGAGGAACTTTTTCTCCTCTAATCTGGGTTTTTTCGAAGTGTATCTTTTAAACACAGATATTTCCCAGCATGATTTCAGATATGATATCTCAGAGAAGAAAATAGTTCAGTATTTTTAAATTGTTTCGGTATTCTTTAGTGGATTATGGGACTTTCAGGGGACTGCACTTCATCCTTGGCATGACGCAAAGCTCCTTAATATCAAAGTGAAGGTTTTCAGTGTAAATAGTTTCTGTACTCCCCATTTACTTTCCTGAGAACATTTCCAGTGGTTAAAATAAATCCTTCAGGAGATTTTTTAACTACAGGGCTTTTTGTTTTTTTCTTCCCCCTCCACCTCCTGACAATTACAGTGCTCACTAATTAGCTATTAAATTCTGAAACGTGCACTTTTGTTAAACTCACTTTCTAGGACTAAAGGGTACTGTTGACTTTGCCCTAACCCTGATGTGCTTTGATGCCAGTAGAAATGGTCAAGATAGAGGTCACTGTGGGGTCAGAGGCACATGTGATAGGAAAACACATGAATTAAAAGATAATTGTGTGTGTGTGTGTATGTGTGTGTGTGTGTGTGTGTGTGTGTGTATATATATATATTCACATATATATTCAACATGAATTACTCAATGCTACATGTTGTTGTTGGAATAACCACGGAGGAAATATGTCCCATTATTAAAGAAAAACACTCTTTGGCCCTTCCCTAGTTCTGATACTATTTACATTTCATTATCTAGTGTATGGTCATTATCCTTTCTTTAAACTCCCTTTTCATCCTTTGCCTTGTTTGGACTTTTAAGGGTTTGCCTGAGAAATGGCATATGCCATTAGTCTGCCAGGGAACATGAATTTAAAGGAACTGCTGTTCATAATTTAGATTCATGAGGGCTGTTTCTAATTGAAAGATATTTGCAGGTAGTTTGCCTGGTAAAATAACTGAGAAGTAATAAGGATATTATGCTTCATCATGACATTATTAAAGTTTTACTCAGAACTCACAATTGTGAAATAGTGTTGCCCTTTTCTATTCTAGGATAAAAGGGAGTTCTTCAAACTCAATAGATGAGGGGCTGTGATGGGTAATATATAAAGTTATACTCTCAGAGAGTGCGTGGGAGGCCTTTAAGGGCCAGTTTGCACCATCAATCTTCACTCAGTGCTGATTTTAAGCCATCCCAGGCAGATCAGATAGACTATCTGTCCTGTTTGAAAGACCTCCAAAGGGGAAGATTCGCGAGCCCCTCTCAGCATCCATTCTGATACTTCGTAATTCTTGTGGTATCGAAATATTTCCAGATAACTAGCCCAAAGTCTTCCCAGTGTGCTTGCTTGTTCTCTCCCGTTCTGTCTTCTGGGAAGGGATTGAGCAGTGAGTGGGTCAAGTTCTTTGTTAGGAGTGTTGTTTTGATCAAAGGTAGATATGAAACATTCCAGTCTTTCTTTGAGCGTCCATAATGTCATCTCATTTTCCCAGCCCGACTCCTCTTGATGGCTCTAAACTCCTAAAAGAACTCAAGAACTGAAAAGAACATCTGCTTCAAAGACCGGGCAATTCAGGGAATGCTGTTTTATGCTTACGGGGCCACTATTTTATGTCTTGAGCCTTCTTGGAGTCGTTAATTATAACCCCTCGGAGCTGACTAGTGGTGACTTATTGGCCTACATGTTTACTTTTTCCATTAGTTATCTAATGCAGTCGTATTTAACAATCCCTCATGTAGAAATTACTATGTGCCCAGCCCCTGTTTAAATATTACCTGCTTCTAAAAACATTAAACATTGCCTTATTGACTCCTTTTGGTAATTTTGTAGATATCATCATTATCCCCATTTTATAGATGGAAAGACTGAGCAACACAGAAACTTAAATAATTAACTTGCCCAAGGATGACTCAGCTAGAAAGCGGTGAGGCTACAGTTGCAACCCAGGCCATCAGTCTCCAGGTACTGGAGTCATAGACTTAATCCTGCCCACTGCCATTCCGCATTTGTTGAACGAATGTGTGCAAAATCAGTTCTTTCCTCACCAATAGGTATATATAGCCTGGTGTTACCAGTCACCAGGTGTATTGCCTTATAGTTCATGCTGAATGGTTTCCTGTTTACTTGCAACATCAACAATTTTTCAAAATCACTTTGAATTTGAATTTTATGTTCTCCGGAATTGGCCATGCTGCCATCACTAAATTGTATGTGTGTGTATGCATTTCCCTGATTTTTTAATTGTATCTATGTAGTTACATAAAAGGTGGAAACTAAAGAACGTGTGTTGGTATTTTTCGTCATTCTGGACCTAGCGGTTAGTGCAACAAAGTTTGCTGTAGGAAGTTATCATAGGGTAGTGGGAGGAGGGAAGCTTACCTCCACTGATTAGGAAAGAAGTATCATTGTTTTCTCAGTATTTTGTCCCTTTTTGTGTCGCAGGTGTTTGGAGAGTTGGGCTACAGGTGGATAATAAAGAAAGCTTTAAACTTTTTCCCATCTCTTTAATATGAATTAATCTCAATACTCTAAAAATCTATTTCAAAATCAAATTAAGAAAGAATATTCTCTTGTACTCTGCTGATGGACTAGTGACTTTTTTAAGTTCTTCTTTATTGTTGTCAAATTTCAGAATATGTAATGCTTCATGTCACCTGGTCTTTGTACAACAGTCCTTTCCTTTCTCTGCTGGGTTTCTCAGGGAACCTGTCCTCCCTCCCTCTGCACCTCCCCCCGCCCCCCAACTAACTTAATACATTTGCCATTGCTACCTTTTTTTTCCGATTTGCAGGTAGATATCGTATTAACGTAAACAGAAAAAAAGTGTTTGGCAACTCTTACTCTTTTACACACACATTAGATACCCTAGTTTGAAATAAATTATTTAATTTCCAGTTAACTGCCTGCTTCATAGATTTCTGATTTCTTTGCCCTCTCTGTAGTTAGCTGTCTTTAAAATTCTTTCGAAGAACAGTGTGAGAGGTCTGAGTCAGCTGAACTTCAAATGTATTTTGTGTTTTGTTTTTTTATGATTTGCCAAGTCACTAGATTTCTAAAAGAATCGCATTAATTCCAGGTATCAAGGCAGTCTAAACTCTGGGCTATTAGGCGTGCCACTCGTTAAACTCTTGATTTGGGAATTAATTTTAGAATGATCCTTGCAAACAGTTATCTTAGCTGATTTAATTAGAGGATACTATGTCATCATTGAGAACAAGAGTTCATTTGAGTTGACTGATACACTTTTTTACATAAAACTCACATCTTTAACTGTACCACATGGTTAATAGCTTGTGAGTAGAAATGTAGGCCGCTATCAAAAGTGATTTAAAATATACAGCACTATGTCCTTTAAAGTATTATAGTATAAACATTGCATTGTAATTTATGTAAGAGTGTGACTAATGTTCTTTTACGATTATGGGTGAGTTTTATGAACACTTACAAAATACAAAATTATTGAGTCCTTTTAAACCAAAGTGACCTACAATTCGGTCACTACATTTGTACAGAAATATGAGTTTAGGATAGAAATTGTAGGAAGGGAAATGTTGATAAAATAATTTATTAGCTTAGTCTTAGCTTATATTTTAAGCCTGCAAAAGACTTTCTTCCCCCTTAATTCACATCTCTCAAAAGACTTCTGGCCAGGCCAGCTGTCTTGACAGTATAAACAGAATACTGAATATTCTTATATTCATATGCTTGTATATGTCTTTGCAGACCAAATTCTGCTCTACTAAATTCTTGGTGCTTATATATGTCTTTGCAGACCAAATTCTGCTCTACTAAATTCTTTAGCTGACATGTAATTCGACTTTGCATAGTTTCATAGATTTCTTTAGTATTATTCAATTTTCAGTTATTTACATGATACTGTTTGAAAGTGTAATGGACTCCCTGGGATGGCATATTTGTAAATAAAAGGTTTCATAGCCGTAAGTCTTGGTAAAGGTTGAAAATTTCTAGTAGTCCTGAATGGCAGTATTTAAGAGCTTTTAATAACCTCGGATGAAAAATATTTTTTAAATGAATGCACCAGTTAGTAACAAAGAAAAATAGAAATCTGATTCCACATTTACACGTTATCCAGCTTGTCGATTTATTTTTATAACTCATTCTGTATTTTCTTTAGGCATTTCTTTTCCCCTCATCCAGTGAATATTTTTTGTATGCCTACTATGTGTAATTCACTGGGCCAGGCGCTGCATATAGGGCCACAGGGGATTTTAATCACAGCAGGGAAATGGAAATTAAGGGACCACTCACAATCAAGGGCTGAGATACCGGCACTGTGACACAGTATTTAATCGGAGCATCTGATCTAATCGTGGGGTTAGAGAATGCCTTCTTGAGGAAGAGCAGTGGGCAGTGGGCTCAGGAGGACTTAGTACCTGTGTGGTTAGAAGACCCTGAAAGCATGAGAGGAGTTTGGAAGCTGGAGAAAACAGCCTGTGAATAGAAAGGGTATGAGAGAGACCAGAGAGCCTGTGGGCCAGGTTAATGACTTGTATACAGTGTTCAAAGATGGCCCATGCAGCGTGACCCTATGGTTTACTTTTTCATCGCAGATACGGACCATTGGCTCTAAAAGCTGTGGGTGCTTAAGTCAAGTTTTTATGCATCTGGTTGTTTTAAACACAGCCCAAAGAAATTGAGTTTTAACTAGTTAGAGCCTGCCTGTTTTGTGTATCCTGCAAAGCTGTGTAACACCTGCCTGCTAGCCATTTATAGGATGAACCCGGGGCCTAAAAGAAACCAAAACAAACAAAACAAAACAAAACAACAACCGAAAATCCAAGCTGCTGCCCTCTCCACTCTAAGGCTGAACAACACTGCCTAGATACTTAATCCCCTTTCCCTCTCCAGGAGTTCCTGAGCCTTCTCCCCTTCTGGTAGTGGCTACCCTCTGTTATGTCTACAAGGCTTCAAGCTATGAGGGACTTCCCCTCTCAGGCAGCTTGTCAAAGTGCAATCCAAATAAAGCTCTCTGTGTCTGGCTGCCACCTCATGGTCCTGTCTCTTTCCTTAATCAGCCCTGAAATCCTGGAGCTCACAGTGCTGACCTTGGCCTTCAGCCTAGGGCAGTGAGAAGCTATTGAAGAAGTGTTTCAATCAGGATTGGACTTGATTTGAAGTGTTACCTTGGTCTCTCTCTAGAGATGGGTTGCAGGGGAGGAAAAGCAGATACAGGAAGAGGAGGAGATGTTAGCTTGAACTAGAGCAGTGCCTGGAAATGGAATGAAGCAGAAAGACTCAAGAAATATTTAGAAGCTGAGTGAAGTAAGTCAGATTGAGAAAGATAGATACCATGTGGTGTCACTTATATAGAATCTAAAAAAACGAACGAACAAAACAGAAACCAGATTCTTAGATGCAGAAAACAGATTGGTAGTGGCCACAGGGGAGGAGGGGCAGGGGGCAAGACGGTTAAAGGGGATCAAGCAGTACGAACGTACAATTACGGAATAAGTCTTGGGGATGTAATATGCTGCATCAGGAATACAGTCAAGGGTATCGTATTAACTTTGGAGGGTAATGGATGATAACTAGACTTACTGAGGTGATCATTTTGCAGTGTCTACAAAGGTCAAATCACTATGCTGTACACCTGAAACTTATATAATATTGTATGTCAATTATACTTCCTTTAAAAAAAGAAATATTTAAGAGGTAAGTTTGGTATCACCAAAAGACCATTAATTAATCAAAAGTCATTCATTGGATATGTACTATGTGATGGACAGTGAGTACGAACTAGTCTCTGTATATGTGAAAGAGAGAGCAGCATGCATCCCAGAAACATTTTTGAGTTTACAAGGCCATGTAAATAACTCTGACATAGTTTATGTGTGCTTTTTAGTGGAGACAAAACTCAGTATCATTAAACCAGCATAGGATTGTTAAGAGTATCATTGTGACTGAGAGAGATTTCCCAAATGGGGGGAGGGTGGTGAGTTGTGAGTTGTTAACTCACAGTTCACTTTGAGTTGTTAACTCAGAAAGTATAGAGTTTTCAAAATATATGTAACCAGCTGTGCCACTTTGAAACTTAAGTCACAGTTGTGTGGCCGAGAGAGAGATTTCCCAAATAGGGTGGGGTGAGTCGTGAGTTAACTCTCAGAAAGTATAGAGTTTTCAAAATATATGTAATCAGCTGTGCCATTTCGAAACTTAAGTCACAGGTTATTTGTCCTATGGTAATGTAAAAAAATAACTTAAAATTTTTACCAAAATGAAGAATTAAATTGTTACTTCACTCCCCAATATTTAAACAATGCTATGTCCATGGCATAAGTACCAAATACGTTACTGGTTGTAATGACCGGACACAAAATGAAGAGAGTTATTTGACCTTGCTGAGAGGAAGGGGTAAAATTTAATTTGGAGGATATTAGTCAGGGTTCTCTAGAGAAACCAAAGCAATAGGATACACATATAGATCTAGGTATACATATGAGAAGATTTATTATAGGAATTAGCTCCAGAGGTTATGGAAGCCAAGAAGCCTCATGATCTGCCATATGTGAACTGGAGACCCAGGAGAGTGGAGGTGTCGGTCAGTCTGGGGCTGAAGGCCTTGGGTGGGGTGGAGTACTGTGGGGTAGTGGTATAAGTCTCAGATTCCAAGGCTGGAGAACTAGGAGCTCTGATGTCCCAATGTAGGAGAAATGGATGGCTGAGCTAAAGAAGAGTGACAAGGAATTTGTTCTTCCTCCACCTTTTTGTTCTGTTTGGGCCATGAAGGATTGAATGATGTTTCCTTACACTGGTCACTCCTTCTACTGAATCACATGCTAATCTCTTCCCATAACATCCTTACAGACACACCCACAGATAATGTTTTACCAGCTAACTGGGTGTCCTTTAAGCAGGTCAAACTGACACAAAATTAACCATCACAGGGACATTGAAGGATGCGTAGCAGTTGACAAACACTCATGAAAGAAGAAGGCATTTGGGGTGGGGTTAAATTTGTAAGGAAAGTAGTACGTTTGGAAGATACTACAGAAAGCGATCAATTAAGAATTTGTGAGAAGCAATATTGAATAGAGTGGGGTTGTATTTTTGATGGGCCTTGAAAACCCTAGCCTTTATGTGCAGGAAGTAGGTCATCATTCTAGGTTCTTGGCAGTGAAATGACAAGATGAAAGTATTGTTTTAGATTGGTCAAGCACTATAAACAGGATGGAATAGTGTAGGGATTATTAAAGGCCCAGGAGGTGGGAAGGAAGATAGCCAGGGGGCTAATTTAGATACTAAAGCCTGAGATGCCAAGGGCCAAGACGAGGTTAAGAGGTGAGAAGAAGGGGTGAGTGAGGTCAGCAGGGAAGAGGCAACATTAAAAAGAAAAAAAAAAACCTGAAAAACTTTACTTCTACTACTCAGAAGTTCCAATAAAAGGGTTTAAAGAAGACAAGCCGTTGAAATTCTTGCCTGAAATCATCTGTGTCATTTAAGATACTTTTGGCAGCAGGTCACAAAAAATCCTGAATTGGCTGTCTTCCACAATCAGGGAAAGCCATCATTTCACATACGTTCCAATACAGAGCAGTTCTACATGTGAGAGAGTGGGAAGTTAACACTATCATGAGGGTCTTGGGTTCTCTCCATCTTTTGTCTCTGCTTTCCTCATTCTACAGGTCAGTCCATTACAGAAAGAAGATGGCTGCTGAAATACTAAGAGCCAAAGCTTCATTATGATGCCCAGAGGTACACAGTAGGGCTATTTCTTCCCATGTTTATCTCCTCATTGACGAGACAGATTAACTCAGAAGTCCCCCAGCAGATTTACCCAGCCTCTCATTCCAGAATTGCTTCCTGTGCTGGTGCCTGGAAGAGAAAGGAAAAGATCATGGCTGTTGACTTGGACCCATCGTGGCTACACCCTCATATAGGGGCTGATGTTCACCTTCCTTAAGTATATGGCCACTGAATTGCTTGGGTAATATTCCTAAGAATCCCCAGGAATTGAGGGTAATGGAGAAGTTGAGAAGAATTACTCAGATTGTCTGAATCAATTACGTATTTGGCGTTCTTACTTGAGTCCAGTATTTCTCAACTCTGGCCAGCGGTGAACTGACACATGTTTACCAGTTGGCTTTCAGGAGGGTAGGGTGTGGGAAGATCTGATTTGTAGCATTTGCCAATTTCTGTGCTATGTTCCCACCATGACGGATTTCAAGCCACTAACAGTTTAACAACCAGCTTACAAAATTCCTGAAAATTTAACAGCTGGCTCTTTTGAGTTGGAAAAAGCCAGGGCTGTCCTGGAATCATGTGAGGTAGCATTAAACAACAACAACAACAACAACAAAAATTGTGCTCCATCTTTAGATCCTCTGATTTAATTGGTCTGAGACAGGGCACTCTTTTTCCTGGCCTGCTCCCTCCCTTCTTCCTTTTTCAGTTTTCCCTAGTATTTCTGATGTGCATCCAGGAAAGGGAAGCAGTTAGCTAAAGCTGTGCTTCATAAACTTTATCAAACATCAGAAATACAGGAGGGCTTGTTAAACACTAATGCCTCGGCCCCACCCCCAAAGTTTCTGTTTTCATTGTTCCTGGGTAGGCCTGTAATTTGTATTTTTTACAGATTCCCAGGTGATGCTAATGCTGGTCCAGGCACCATCTCGAGTCTCTGGGGACCAAACTCTGGGTGCACTCACTGTGGTTTTAAATACAGGTTTTTGTCAGGGTAGACAGTCAAATTTGCGCAATGATTTGTTATTTCTCATCTTGATTTTAAGAATCTCAACCCACAGAGTGTCTCTGATTCAAATTGCATTTCACTCGTCCTCCTCCCCCATTGCCTCTGACTTCTTTCAGACGCTCACTTTGGCCACTAGGGGGACTAAGGGAAAGAGAGTGGTTGAAGCGGTTCAATCCAGAACTACCTACGCATGGAACAAAAGGGCCCCAACTCAGCTGCAGGCGCATATCTGCTTGAGTAGGAGAGAACCACAACATTGCTTTAAATGGGAACTGGTTGACATTTTCAGGTTTTTTTTTTTTTTTTTTTTTTTTTTTTTAACTGTAGGATCCCAATTGTTCTTTGCTAATGTGACAGGCTCTCTTTGGGTATGGCTCGTTTCTTTGGGGAGGTTCCTATTCAGAAGATTTTTGGGGAGGAGTGATTCTGTTTCCTTGCTCCTTCTTTGAGCTGTTTTTCCTGGACTAAATGCAGATCTAGCCATTTTTTCTTGACCTCTAGACTCTTATGCAAGGAGACTACGTTTAGAGCTGGTCAGTCTTCATTTTTATACACATTCAATTAAAGATGTAGCATAATACATTCAGGGCATGCACACCTGTGTTCTGTAGGCTTGATTGGCTGGTGTGTTTGCTCCTTATTACAGTTCTTGGATTTCTTGAGAAATTGGCTTCCTCTTTTGTGCCCCCAGGACAGCTGAGATTAGCAAGGGCTAGTGCTCCTCAGCTGGATTTCAGAGAACTGGAGGTGTTTCCTCTTAAGGTTGCAGTAAGGTTGAGGCAAGTATTTTCTTTGCAAAGAAAGTACTTTGAGGTCTGCTTTTTAAAATGAATAATTTTCAATTATTTTCTTAATGTGTCAGAGTAGCTTGAAGTCAGTTGCACCTTTGAAATGAACTTGCTTCTATGCTTTTAGATTTATAGGGATTTTTAAATGACAGGACTTAACTTTTTCCTGAAAAAGCAAGAAAATACTTTTTCCCATACTTTAGCTGTTTGCTTATCCTATTTTCTTCTAAATCCCAATGATTGGGAGTTTTTAAAACTTAAAAATGATGAGACTTAATATGCCCAGCATCTTTTTTCCTTTTTTACAGCAAAAGGTTTAACAAATGGTTTTGAAGAATTTAAATGATCTTTGACATATTGGGAGCTCTATTTGGAAAATAAGGTATTAATAATTTGGAAATGTAGGATTCTGAGCACTCCTTGATCTATTACAGCTTTTCCTCTAGCTGTATATTTATATTGAACTTAGGTAACATAGTTTACTCTTACTTTTACATTATCAAGTGCTAATGTGTGAAAGGCTTTTATTGTACTTTTACTACTCATTTGATTATGTGGTGTCTTATTTAATATTCTTTCACAGACTTGGGGGTATTTAGACATCAGGAGGTCAAGTACTACGTTAAAAGCATAGGCCAGTTTTTATATGACTGCAATAAAGAATATATTCATTTCACTTATATTACCACATGGCTCTCATAAAAAAAGGTCCGTTTCAATTGAATATAAAATAGGTTACAAATGGCAAATCTTATGTCATCAACAACAAAATTATTATGGATAATTCCTTTTCAATGACTCCCTTCCCTTCTTTAAAAAAATAACTTGAAGGTTTCATAAAATCATAGATCCTTATGTGTTTTGAACAATAGACACAAAATTATATAAATCCATTTTTTTCTTTAGTCAAGAATACATATAATCACACTGAAATTCCAGTTGAAATAGCAATTCAAGTGCATCACAGATTCACAGCAAAAAATTCCATGAAATTATACTTTTTCATTTTGTTGTTATATTAATTTAACAGATTAACTTCGAATCAATTTCTCAGCCTGGGGTTATTGACGTACAGATAAATATTATTACAAGAAGTTACATGCGAAAATGTAGGCCGATTGCTATGATTTAAGAGTGGCAGTTTATTCTTATCCAGAACATAGTAAATTATAGAAAGGTTTTCAGTTTCTCCAAGGGTTGACTATATATAAAAATACAGGTTGTAATAATCTTAATTCTGTGTGGTAACTAAGGTTGCATTTTATAACCGGAATGACAAATTCCTACAACTGAAAAACGTATACGCATTTTAAAGTGAATTTTAACCTTCCTTGCCATTCATTTGGGTAAAGTACAACTCTTGACAGGCCATCGTTATTCCCCTGAAATGTTTATTTTCGAAAGTGTGACCTTGTATTTGAAAAAAGTTTGTAAATGCTCTGTGTTCTGAAAGGCTTTGAAACAGTATTATTTGGGAAAAATGAGCCTCGCTCACAACTACTATAATCAGGAAAAATAGAAAGATGGAATACGAATCAGCGAGAGCAGCCTGTTCTCGGATCCACGGTTCCTAAAGCTATCTTCTTTCAGGGCGACTATTCGATTCCCATTTTAACCTAATTAAGCAGTCGAGAGAACCAGTGTCCTACGAGATAAGCCTGGAGGCTCCTGGAAGCCCCTGGCTGCTTATTACCTCCCAGGCACTGCCAGGGAGCCGCTGCCCGGGACTTCTGGAAGGTGCCACAGATGCCCAGAAGGAGGCTCTGGTGTGCAGCGCCAGCCCGTAGGTATACCACCTTCAGCCACATTTCAGACCTGTTACTGTGGAATTGATTTTCACGGCTCGTGACAGAAGCTGTTTTCAGCCTTTGAAAAGGAAGTAGCTGGGGCTGATCCTCCTAACACAAACAGCAAATTGCTCTGTGGCTTTCATAGCATTGGAGGTCTGTTACCTTAAGGTTCTAATGGCCTTTTAACAGTGTTTCCAGCTGAGCAGCAGATGTAAAGGATACTGAACATTGAAAGCACTGTTCTTTTTTTTCCGCCTCCCTGAAAGAATCATTTTTTACAGATATTGTACCAACACCGTATCCTAGGACCTATTTGGTGGCATGTTAGATTTGAAAGATGGAACCAAATCTCAGGTGAAGTCTTGTCAATACCGTCGGCCCAACCAACCTTACTGGGCTGTGTGTCCCCATGTTCCTGCTCATCAGGAACCGGGATCGTGTCACCACTAGTAGGGGCCCATTTGGTGATATCTCATCAGGGAGAAAAAAATAATTAATGGAACCCCATGAAGCCTCTAAAAGTCCTGATACTTATTTTAAGTTTGTTTTCATCCTAAACATTTCAGAAATATGCTGCAAACAGTGCGTTCGCCTTTTAGAATTCTATCCAGTCTCCCTTTGTTTTGCCTTTCTATTGTTTCGGGTGTTAGTTCTGTTTTTCTGTTGGTTAGGGTATGAGATGTTCCTGAAGGAGAGCTATGCCTTCCCCGCACAGTGTCCTTGAAGACCTTTAAACGAAGCTTTGGTCTGTTGAAGAAGGGTAGCATTTCTTGTGGACTTTTGAGGAAAAAGTTAAACATAACTGAGGGATACTTGTTGAATTGGACGTTTTTCTTTTTTAAAAAATAAAAATTTCTTTTCTTCAAAAGAAGTAGGGGCGCCTGGGTGTGGCTCAGTTGGTTAAGCATCTGACTCCTGGTTTTGGCTCAGGTCATGATCTCACGTGAGTTCGAGCCCTGCATCGAGATCTGTGCTGACAGCGTGGAGCCTGCTTGGGATTCTCCCTCTATCTCTGCCCCTCCCCTCTCTCATAGGTGCACTCTCTCTCTCTCTTTTACTCAAACTAAATAAATAAACATTTCAAAAAATAAAAAATTAGAGAAATAGCATGTCTTTTGATTTCACTTAGGTCCAAGCAGTGCTTGTATTTGAGCTTTCCAGTGGTAACTCTGCAAGGTAAGAGCAGAACAGCCATGCCAATGAGTCCTCACCCCTCACTCCAGGAACTGACCTGTTTTGAAGCTTTTGGAGGGACCCTTAGGAAGTATGTGAACTGCCACCATTTTCCCCCCAAAGTTGAAAATACGCGTAACTTGAAACGCTACAGTGAACAGGTGATGTGACTAGACGCGCAATTCCTTCCCTTTTTGTTCCTCTTCTTCCTCCTACTCCCTCTCTTGTGCACTCACATAACCCATGAGAAAAAAAGTATTAGCATGGTCTAGTATTTAAAATTTAGTGTGGTTAGTTTAGCTCTTCTAGGTAACAACGTGTGGGAAGCTTGCTCTGGCGCTGTGGTTAAGCAGAGACTGGCTTTGACTCCCGGCTCTACCGCTTAGCTCTTTTGAACCTGTCCCTGCCTCTGTTTTGTCCGTGAACAGGGATAATAACACAGAGTCCCTACCACTCATCGTTGTGATTGTATTAAATGAAGTAACATTTATGAAGCTCTTAGAATAGCGGCTGGCATACAATAAAGGCTATATACGTGTTCCTCACATAACAAATAATAGATAAGAAGATCAGTCCCTTGATGAGGGTGGGGAGTAACAAGGGAAGAAAGGGGAAGAGTGAGTTTCTATGGGCTCCTCCCATCTCCAGGGCTAAGCCTGGCCTGTAGGCACTGCTAACGTTTGGGGTTGGCCTGCCATGTGATCTGCTCTTGTGCAACTTGGGAAGGAACTGGTAGCCCCCTTTCCTGGAGTACTCACCCTGATGTTGGATTTTTCTGGCCCCGTAGGCCTCCTGAATCACTGGTTTATTCCTCACCTGGCTTCTAGAGCTTTGATCACCTTCTATGGTGGGAGCGTGACACGCTTTCTGGTCTGCAACTCAGTGGCATTCTGAATCTACGCAGGAGGGCGCTGGAGACCACTGGGCCAGACCTGTGCCCTTCCCCCCCCCCCCCCCCCCCCCCCCCCCAGGTGTGGGTGTAGCCCTCCCTCTGAACATCTTTGCCAGCAGTCCACCAGGCAGTCTCTTTACAGATTCCGAAACACTTAGCGCTAGGAATCCCTCTTCTCTGTGGCTTTCCTGTGCTGGTGGGAAGCTCCGAGAGGAGAAACCGGGAAATGTGGAGAACCTCCCTTCTTCATATAGATCCCCGGGGCAGGGATGGGTTTGCTACCTGTCCTCTTTCTGGCTGGACCTTAAGCCCTTTATCCAGGCTTGGAGACTTGTCACCAAAAGAGGTCAGAGAACAGACACTCATAGCTTTGGAGGTGGAGACAATATATAGAAGACAATATATTGAGGGGCAGACTAAATCGAGCCAGTGAAATATTTGCAGAATATTATCCTCATTACACACACAATATGGAAACTTCCGAGGCATCTCTACATTATCAGGTGAACTGGAAATGACATCAGTTCTTTGTTTATGTGGGAATCTTCGGGATTTCTGGCAGATGGCATCATATAGGAGCAAAAGGACTTAGTTCCTTGTTTTGTGTTTACTCATTGGTTATTTTGAAGTTTTCTTCACCTCCTTGAACCCCAGTGTCCTCATGCATATAAAGGGACAGTAAGATAGCCTGGCTCATGATGTTCTTTGTGAGGATTAAATCACATAATGCGTGTGAACAGACTGACAGAGAGAAGTCTCCAGGAAATGTTAGCTCTCCTTTTCCCAATTCCCTCCTGACACGTGTATCGTGATGAGAAATCTTCCTATGTCTTATTCAGAAGAGGAGAGAAACCTAGTAGGCTGTAATCCCCGCTGTAAGACTTAGTCATTTTTAATTTCCTTTTATGATAAGCTTCTGAGAGAGAGGCTCTTCTAGAACGTTAAAAGGTGATCTTGAAATGCTGGTAAGTGTCAAATAGCAAATCTTTTAAAAACATCTTCTTTCTCTTCTTTTTGGTCTTCTTGGAGCTGACTGTGAAACTTCTCTTTTATGCTGTTCTCATAGGTTCCTGTTGTGCATACTGTCCTCAAGAATGATGTATCTGATACATGGCTTTATTTTACTTTCCTTAAAGCAGGGGTTCTCAGACTTGAGTGTACATCAGAATTATCCAGAAGGCTTATTCCACTGTGGGCTGCTGGGTCCCCTTCTGGGGGTTTCTGATTTGGTAGATCTGAAATGGAGCCCACTGCCCTGGCGATGCTGAAGCTGAAGGTATCTAGGCCACACTTTGAGAACCACTGGCTTCAGGTTTAAGCCTCAAACCATCAAAGTCAACTTCGTTCTCCAATAGCTTGAGAATAAATTTCAACCATCTTGGTTTGACATTCAAGAACTAAAACTACTTACTGACCTCGTGTCAAGCACCCTTCCTCTAGAAAGTTCTGTCTCAGGAAACCTTTTTCACTAAACTTACTCTTCTTTCTGTGTCTCATTGCACTTGCCAATACTCATGACAGTGCTTGGTCTGTCCTTTCCAGCTTTCTCTACCAACTAAAAAGCAGTTTAGCTCAAATTATTCTTCACAAAATTGCCCTATTACCCAGTTCCTCTTTTCTCCTTCTAGCCATGCTTGTGTAGTATTTGTCTGTTGGTTTGGTAATTAATCAAATTGTGATCTCCTGACTCTTTTTAATGTTTATTTATTTAGTTTTGTGAGAGACAGAGAGGGAGAGCAAGCCAAGGAGAGACAGGGAAGGAGAGAGAGAATCCCAAGCAGGCTCCATGCTGTCAGCACACAGGCTGATGTTCAGCTGTATCTCATGAACTGTTAGATCGTGATCTGAGCTGAAATCTAGAGTTGGATGCTTAACCTACTGAGCCACCCAGTGCCCCCGCCATCTCCTGACTCCTTAAGTTGTTGTCTTAAATCATTTAAAATTGATCACTTAATTTTTGTTTCCCAAAATTGCCTACGTAATATGTGGTAGCTGATGGCACTTAAGTATGTATTTGTCCTTTCCAGAGCACAGTGCTTAAGCACAGTAGGTATTCAATAAATAACTGACCACTCCTTGATTGAACATAATAAGAGACTTTTTTTTTTTTTTTGGACCAGGCCTCACTTAAAGACAACGTTAAGTAGGATCAAAATTAAATGATGTAACATGAAGACACCCTTATGTTTTCTTTGAAAGATTGTAGCTGATAAATCCTATTAGGTAAAGCCAGTGGAAATCAATTCATGGACATATAGACCGGAGTTTATTGTGTGGGTCCTGCAGTTTGTTGCCTTCACTTTGTTTTAAAGCCTACTGTTTCTCTCAGGGAAGCACCTACTATATATAGGTATATGTCTATCAAAATGTTTTTTCAAAATGTGGCATATTTTAGCTATCACTGACAGCAATTTTCAAATGCCTGAAAAGATTAGAGAAGTTAAATGTAAAGAGTACTATAAATTGCAGTGACATTTCCTGGGAGATAAAGAAATTGATAGAGAGGAAAGTTAGTTTAAAAAGTCAGGCCTAGGGATAAAGCAATCAAATTGTACCACCTTTGGAATGATCTATTTACGATGGAGGCTTTGAATAATAAATTGTGCCACAGGAATGCTCATAGGAACCACTTGTAATTTTCTGAATTCCATTTTAAGCTGTTACCAACCTGGACTCTCTTACTTATTGTATCAGTTCAGGTCAGTTAAAATTTATTTTTAATTACTTGCTTGAAGACCAGCACCCACAATTTCCCTGCCCTTGAGGCACACATGGAGTACTGCAGGCAGATATATAGATGATTAGTTTCCATATGATGTGTTGTGATAAAGGCCTACAGGAAAGCAGGGTGAGGTTGAGGGCAGGTAAAGGTAACCCATCAGAGGGGGAGGGAGAGAGGCAGGGAGTCAGAGAATAGGGAGTACTGGTTTTCTTCACCACAATAATCTGTTTCTTATACAGGATTAATTGTTTTTTCATGTACGTGGCTGAACCCTAATTTTATAGTAAATAGGGGAGGTTAAATTCCCCTACCAAATAGAAGATCGTGCCCCACGAACTCCCTAAGAAATGGGCGGCTCTGCTTTTGCAGAGGGCATCAGTTGATCTTTGTTGAAGCGAATAGAACATTCATCCATCCCTGGGAAATTGTATATAGACTCCCAAGCATGGTGTTTAACTCCAAATCATTTTAGCTTCCATGTTTTAATAAAATTTCCAGAGCAATGTTAGGAAAATAGCTACATTTATCACCTATGATCATTCCTGCTACAGGTGTAGTTTTAAATGGCGATAAGCCTACTATTTCATGCACAAACTCTCCTTTACAGACATTAGCCTATGATTGTGCTGTATATCTCGACAGGTCATAGACTTCATAGTGACCCTATTCAAGTAGGTATGGTACATGGAAATCGACATATAAGTATTTTGATGATCAAAGATGACATGAATAGTGTGGTAGCGTTTTGCCATAGGTGGTTAAAAAGAACAGTTTGTGCTGTGGGTCCCTTTCACCGTTGTGCTTGCATAGATGGTGCCCTAAGTGGTTCTAGCAGGAGGAAAGGTGAAGCCAAGTTGGCTTTTCTGTGCCTTGTGATGATCTGACTTGGTTGATATTTTAGTCTCTGTATTTTCCATCAGGTTCGAAACTGTGAATGTTTAAACTCTTGAGCTGTTGCACGGTTTGCCTATGAAGATGTTTGAAGCAAGTTCTGGCATGATAAAAAAAAAAAAAAAAAAAAAAAAAAGAGAGGATGCCCAGATGACAACAAGCAGCAAAATTCCTCCTTTACATAAAAGCCTCCATTCTTGTTTGTGAAGCAAAATGTTCCCTCTTAAAAGTAACAGCTGCAAAAAAAGCAGGAAGGCAGAACACACTAATCTAAGTTGTAAAATATGTTTTGGTAGCTCAACAGGGATTTTGCTGTTCCTGAGAAAAAAAATCAGAATCTAATTTTAAAATGAAGGTATTTAAAAGCATGGCACAAGAGAGCCTTATTTATGGGGCTGGTGAGCAGCCGGGATGCGGGCACTTTGCTGCTCCTACAAGAGCCCAGCCGGGCCACCCTGTGCGTGCAGCGGGCGCCCGTGACATGTATTAACAAGCACCTGTCTCTTCCGAATGCAACAGTGGATGAAATAAGAGAACTCCAGAAAGAGTTTTAACACAGAAGCAATTTTGTTTCTCTTAAAGTTGATCTGTTCAAGTGAATATTTCTTTCTAAAAACAAGATTGAAAATTTTTTTTTCTCCCCATGCGGAATTGAAGCTCTGAACTTGTGTATGTCTTTAGGTGTTATATACACTGATCTTTAGGGTACATTGAACTCTTCCTAATAATAGTTGTAGCATTGAGGGGACTGTTTTCTGAATAGTGTGGGAGATCTCTGAATGAAAGGCAAAACAGTCTGTCAGAGACCTTGGATAGTAAGTCTTGGGACTTTGTTTCTCAGACAGAGCACCAATTTCCTAACTGGAAAATATAAGCCTCTATATCTAATGTAGAGTTTTTGAGGTTGAGGAGTATGGGGTGTGTGTGCGTGTGTGTGCGTGTGTGTGTGTGTGTGTGTGTGTTTGTGTGTGTGAGAGAGAGTGAGTTCACCACTAACCACAATGAATAATAAGGTTTTGTTGAAGACTAATACTAAGGCTAATTTGCTAAAGTGTTAATTCCACCTGTGATAGACATCCAAGTTTAGTTTTCTATCTCTAAAGGAAGTTTCTTTACTTCATTTGGAAAAGTGGGACAGACACCAATGATGCTATGATTTGAGGGTGCTTTCTTATAGACAAGAGAGTTCATTTCTTTTTCCCTAAGAAGGAATGCATTTAGAAAGAATTCTTCCCATTTCTTATCTCTTACAATTTTTATTTAAACATTTTAGTGCAGTCGTCACTTTCCAACTTTTTTACAAATATAAAATATATTTGCTATATTTGATTATACATCTGATATATTTGATTGGGCTCCTGTGAGCCTATAAGCTCCTAGAAATTAGGGCCAGGTCTAATTTAACCTTGCATAGCAGTTAACTTCTGGGTACATAAGGCACTCAATAACATATATTGAGTGTACCAAATAATCACCAAGGGTTAGGCTTCCATTTGATTTCTATAAAACAGTCTCTATGTAGATGTTGCCCAACCCTCATGTTTATTCTCTGTTATGAAAGGCATTATGTATACCCTACTAGGCATGTGCTTTCAGTCATTATATTGTTATTTTCATTTCTACAGATTTTTTCTTTTTTTAAAGTGTTTGTTTATTTTTGAGAGAGAGTGAACACAAGTGGGGGAGGGGCAGAGAGAGAGGGAGACACAGAATCTGAAGTAGGCTCCAGGCTCTGAGGTGTCAGCACAGAGCCCGATGCGGGGCCCGAACCCACAAACTGTGAGATCATGACCTGAGCCAAAATCGGATGCTTAACTGATGGAGCCACCCAGGTGCCCCTCTACAGATTTTTTCTTAAGCACAAATGAGGTCAGAGCACCTGGCCCTCATTGAATTTATGCTCTAGGAGGGAACACAGTACATGGTGTAATGTAAGGCATTTCCTGTGGAGACTGAAGTTGAGATAGTCTCATGATGCAAATTAGTAACCTAGACAATCACATATTTAGAGCTGGTCCAGCTGAACATTGTACATTATTGTTTCAACTCTAATATTTGGAGACAGAAAGAGACCAATTTTGCATTTTACTTGTACTTTTGCTTTTGAAAAAAAAAATCAATATTGTAGAACCACAATTCTGCAGTGGGTGAAATGGTCTTTTTTCCACTGATATTTTTGAAAGGATAAAGTAGCCAACCTGCTTTCTTTTCTCTTGCTGTAACAAACATATCAAATCATTAGCCTTTCCATATAGTTGAAGGTTGCCTTTTAATGAAATGAAATGGAATCAAGATAAAGCATGTGGGGTTATTAAAAATGGGCTTCATGTTCTACCACTGACATTTATTGAGCCCTCTGTTCCACATACTATTTTTAACTCTTTCCTAGTAGAATCCCAGGTAATCCTTATAGCATATTTTTGTCATAGGTAGTATCATTCACATTTTATAGAAGAGAAAACTGACAGAGGTTGAGTACAATTAACTTGTCTAAGAATACAGACAGGTAAGCAGATGAACCAGGAAGATTCCATGGGCCATAGCCTATCTGTGTGAACCAGGAAGATTCCATGGGCCATAGTCTATCTGTGTGAATCATATGATTTTCTTTTTCACCTGAGCAAAATAATTTTTTCCAGAATTAAAATAATTTTACTCAAATTATTGGGATATGCAATTTCGTATGCAATTCTTTCCAAATAATATGCCTCACTTAACTTTCCATTGTTAGAGAAGGTATGAGGTCGCAAACCTGATTCCACCCTTAAGAGATCTCTAGAATCTTTCAGTAAGAACAAGTGATAACTTATTTCTTAAAAGTATACACTTTTAAATCATAATGTATATAATTAGTATTATTCTAGCTGTGTGACATCTGAGCTCCCTTTCTAAGTTTGGAGAAATCCTCCTTTTGTGTCTAATGGGAGGCAGAGCTTGTGTACCGTTATAGGAACTGAAAATATCAGGTACTTGTTTTCCCAGACTCCTTTGCAGTGGGCCGCGATCACATGCACCAATGAGATTGGCCTATCCTGTTTTTGCAGTAGGAGCTTGTGACAGAAATAGGGACAGTGGAGAATTCATTCTGGGGAAAGTCAAAGGCAGGATTTAAAACTTATTTTATGGGGCACCTGGTTGGCTTAGTCGGTTAAGTGTCCACCTCTTGATTTTGGCTCAGGCCATGATCTCATATTTCGTGAGACTGAGTCCCTCATTGGGCTTTGTGCTGACAACGCTGAGCCTGCTTGGGATTCTCCTTCTCCGCTCCTCCCCCTCTCATGCTGTCTCTCAAAATAAACAAAATTATTTTCTTACAGATTTGGCCAAACTAGCTGTTGAGTTCTTTTTACTATTTCTTATGGTGCTACCGGGGTTATGAAGCCACAGTTAGATTACCCATAGGCAGACCAGGAGTATGTTTAGGCCACTTGTGGACAAGGGCATCAAACAGTATTTTGGGAAAAATAATACTTCAAGCAATGTAGTAGTCATCATGATAAAAGTCAGAATTTGTGTGTCTTTTTATTTTCTTTGTAGTTCACAATTGATTTAACTTTGAATTATTTGTTGTGGTGGTAGGTGGGTAGGCGGGTATGCACCAGAACCTTTCTCCCGCTCAGGGTGAGGAATCTGTCCCTGTTCCCTTTGAAGTGAAAAGCAAATTCCTTCACTAACAGCAAACCATTTTACCAGGAGGAAAGTAAAGATTCTTACACCTTGCAAACCTAAAGACCAAGATGTATTACCAACTCTTCCGTTTCCCCTTCGAAGCCTATTGATTGTGGAGCGGGCACTTAGGTAGAGGGGAATTTGAGGAGCGTGGCTCAGGTAGCAAGAAGGAGGGAAAAGCAAGGGTGATTGCCGAATGACCTATTATAGTAGAAAACATTGAGGTTTTCAGAGCAGATATTCCAAATTCAGAGAATTATCTATCCTTTGGGTTTTCCCAGGCTTCCCATTTCCTAAGAATTGTATTTCTTAGCAGTTAATTTCTAAGAGTGATAAAGCATCCACGATAATTTGTTGAGGCCAGCACATGGCACCAGTGGTTTTTCCTGTAGAATTGATTTGAAACAGCTGTTTGGATGCATTGACTATGAATATGGCTTTTAAAAACATTCTAAGGTATAAGAAGAATTCAGTATATAAATGCCACTTCTAGATAAATATGTTTTGTAATTTCTTTGCAAAAAGAAAAAAAAAAAAGAGCTACTACCCTGTTTCTAGGGAAATTGAGTATAAATCCACCACTCCAGAATTCTCTGAGGAATGTGGTTGCTGTTTGAAGATTTTAAGCCCCTTCAGGGCTAGGTTTATGCAGTTTTACTTGTTTCACATGGACTTTGCCCAAGGTTGGACAGACAGATAAGCTGCTTAGCTATGGATTTAACTGACTATTAGTTCATTTTTGACATGTCAACCTGAGGTTTAGTGAAAAATATTGAGGATAGGCAAGTATTGAAATGAAAAAGATTAATAAAGATGAAGTAACTTTGATATTCTTGCCTTCATTCATGCTTATCTTCTTTTTATCTATCAATCTATCTATGTATCTATCTATCCAATACCTCGACATTTCTTGTGTATACTATATATTTTTTAATGTGGAGTTGTGAGAGTGCTCATGTGGGAGTCAAGAGACATAAATTTGGACATGAGACTATAACGTGTTTCAGCCTATTATAACTCCTTAGAATTATTTTTTGATTTCTAGAACTTTCCTCCAGTCAAAAATAAAGCTTACCTTTCTCAGGTCCAGACCACGGAGTTTTGTCATGACGGTGTCTTTGGGGATACTGGCTTCAGATGTTAGCTCAGCAGAGGAAAGGAGGGAGGGTTACAGAAGAAGAATGAGTGGGAGAGAGCAATTTAAAAAAATGGGTGGAAATGTAGATGCTTTCATGCTGGATTATATTTAAATCTCCTTGTGAAAAGAAATGTGATGAGGGCTTAAAGTCCTTTAAAACTTAACAATTGACATATCATGACACATCCTTCTAGATGTTTTTAATTTCTAAAAATTTATGTGTTGGTGCTACAAAAAGATTTAATGATACAAATGCATTGGCCTCTTCAGAGGCAACCATTCTTATAGGCATTCCTGATCCTTCTGTTGATGTTTTATGTACATACAAATATATATAAATATTATATGTATTTACTCAAATGGTAACATACCGTGTACATTTTTATTCTCATGTTTTTCCCACTTGACAACTTCTCTTGAAACTTGTTTCATTTCTTTTTTCTTTTTTTTTTTTTAACATTTATTTATTTTTGAGACAGAGACAGAGCATGAATGGGGGAGGGGCAGAGAGAGAGGGAGACACAGAATCGGAAGCAGGCTCCAGGCTCTGAGCCATCAGCCCAGAGCCTGACGCGGGGCTCAAACTCACGGACCGTGAGATCGTGACCTGAGCTGAAGTCGGACGCTCAACCGACTGAGCCACCCAGGCGCCCCGAAACTTGTTTCATTTCATTGCCTAAGATCTCACCTCCTCCCCCTGCCCACCAGCAAGGTTGCATTTTATTACACTGTACAGATGTCCTGTACCTTACTTACCCAGGGGGCTGTTCGAATAGGACATCTAGGTTGTTTCATTTTTGCTATTATGGACCATACTGTCATGGATGTTGTTACAGGTACACCTTTTCACGTAAGTGGAAATTATCTCTGAAAGAAGTTCCTGGAAGTAGAATTGCTGGGGAGAATTCAGAGGCATCACATGTTTTGATCGACATTGCCACATTTCTCTCCACATTCAATGTGCTAGATTACTCTCATAGCAAAAGCAGAGAGCCTTCACAGTTTTGGTGTTACACAATCCCAGAGGATGTTGCTCACGTGACAGGACATATGGATGGAGTTATGCTTTCTCTGCAGTGTTCTAGCCCTGCTTGATGCCAACTCATTGCTCTTCTGTTACTGGGGCCTTTGGTTCAAGGTTATGGGCTAGTCAACTTCAGATAGAGGAGATGGATGGATGGACTTTTAGGGATGCGCTTCAGGTGACTAGAAAAGTCACCTTAGGATTATGCACCATTGCAGAAGAAAGTTGTGTAAGTGAAAATAGGCCTATTAGATATGTAGGGTTGATGGTACACTGGAAACTGAATGCTTTATCTCTGTATTTGGAATAGAATATGGGAGTCTCTATCCGAGTGAACCCAGAATCCATTACCAACATGCACTCATGTAAGAAGTTCACGAAGGATGATATGAAGATCAGATTATGAAATTTCTTAGAGGTCTGCTGTCTGAGTTTTTTAAATCTGGCTTGCTTAATTTTAGACACCAAACATATGGCCATAGCTAATTATATGCTTAAACGTGATTTGAGAACGTTTGATGTTATTCTTTAAGGGACCTCAGAGGCAATGATGATAAGATAAGTGGTTAGGAAGATAGGACATGTATATAAAGTGAAATACTGACCTTTGGAAAGAGCTGCCGTAAACTTGGGAGAAATTGATTTGTTAAGAATTGTGTTTATGTTTTCTTCTTGTGTGTCCAATATGTAACAGTATGTGTACACGTATATGGGTATGTGTATGTATATATAACTCTGAAACAGACACAGTGATATGTTGATGCCAGCTCATATTGGGCCAGTTGTCAAACTTTTAGGCATTTTGTAAGGTGATTGACTTCATGTTAATATCTTCAGGTCAGCCATGTTCGGAGTATTTACACCACAGAAATTGGCAAACACTAAACCATCAGGATCTGATTTCCTAGAAAGCTCGTTGTTAAATAGCAGTCCATCTCTGTACATCTGTATGCATAATCGATACTCTGTCCAAAGATGAGGAAACCTTCAGAACTATTAAAACTCCATTTGTTTGTGATGTCTGATTTCTAATATGCAGAAAAAAGTAGAACTTAGTTCTGTGGTACTTTTCTCATCAAAGCCTCAATAGATTAATTTTGCTTCTTTTAAGTACACATACTCTCTCTGTATTCCGTTATAGTTTCCTTTTGATTTGTGTATAATTTCTGGTTGCTTTTGAATAGTTTCATGCCAAAAGAATCTTTTGCAAATAATACATTACAGACATACAAACATGATTTACCAAGATTCATGGTGGTAGCTCTGGACTGTAATGAGCAAAAAGGGTCACCTAGTTTTGATCCTAAGAATCAGGAAAACTAGAAGTATTGGTATGGAATTAAACATGCGTTGTAAAGTCAGAAGGGCAGGTAGAATGCCTAGTACTCAGCACCTGCATTCATGAGAAAGAAGGGAATTAATGATGTTAGGCTTTATATGTGTTAGCGTTTGAATTGCCAGGTCCAAGTTTAAACCAGCTTGGGTTTAAACGTGTTAAGTGAATACAGAGACTGAGGGCGGGAGGGCATGAAAATCCAGCAGCATACAGAGGTTGTGGTGTTAATTTTTTCCTTCAGTATTGAAGTAGGGAAGAATAACTCTTATCCAGTCAAATACAGGTAATATTAATGACTTGGTCAGAATTGAAGGAGAGTAAATGCCAGAGTTAGGACATTGCTGGTAAATATCATTTATGGAAGGCGGAAGTAGTAGACAGTTGTATATAGCCTTGTGGCTCTTGCCGTTCTGTAAGCGTGAAGTGTGATTTATTATTTTGTACTCTGTCATGTATTACTCAAGAGACACAGAGATGATGACTTAGAAATCTTGCATAGAAATGAGCTGAGAGGCTCATGGTTTCTGGATGGGAAAGAGATTATAAACAGACTATGACACCTATTTTAGTGTATGACTTACTGATCTAGGAAGAAAATAACTTGTAAAACCTAAATTAAGAAGAGTAATGATAGTTTACTAATAATGAAAGCCAGCTGTGAGAGTTTCTTTTAATAGCAATATTGAAATATTAAAATGTCGAGGTTTACATGCTGGGCCTTTGGGAATGCAAAGAAGATTCATTTCTTTAGGGTCCCGATGAATTCAAATTTGTGATAACCTATGTCATTTTTTAAGAATGAGAGATTTTAGGAATGTGATTTTATCTGAAATGGAAATTTAAGGCTGCACTAATATGGGCTCTTCTAAGAAGAGAGGAGGTCAGGGCATTAAAGGCATTACAGCTTCCACCTTGATCGACCACTCGTACTTTGCAACAGATTTTTTAAAAGAGTTTGTTTATTTAAGGAATCTCTGTACCCCACGTGGGGCTCGAACTCATGATCCCAGGATCAAGAGTTGTGTGCTCTTCTGACTGAGTGAGCCCGGTGCCCCTCAACAGAATTTTTTATGATAGACTTCAATTTTTCATAAAGTAATTCATGCCAGTTTTCCTCTTCTTTTTATTCTTATGGTTGTTTTGAAAAATCTCTGTCTATATTTGAAGATTCATATGAAGTTACAGCTGCTCTTTCATTTTTTGAACTAGAACCTCCAATTCCTATACCCGTGCCTTTCATCTTTTATTTCTAAACCATCTCATTAAAATGAAAGCACTTGAGGTGCTTGGGTGGCTCAGTTGGTTAAGAGTCCGACTTCGACTCAGGTCATGATGTCACGGTTCGTGGGTTTGAGCCCTGCATCAGGCTCTGTGCTGACAGCTCAGAGCCTGGAGCCTGCTTTGGATTCGGTGTCTCCCTTTCTCTCTCTGTCCCTCTCCCGCTCATGCTTTGTCTCTCTCTGTCTCAAAAATACATAAAACATTAAAATAAATAAATAAAATGAAAGCACTTTGTGAATTGTGAAGAACTACATGCATATGCAGTATTATTTTCAGTTGCTTCCATTTTTTTTTCCAATGTCTAATTTAGGAATTTTGGGACTGAAGCATTTTGAATAAAGTTTAGAATTTGGAGAAAGTCAACTGTCATTTAAACGTTATCCATTGTTTAGTTTTTAAAGCCAAATGTTAACTGGCCAGATTACAGTTTATCAGATTATACACCTAAATTTTCATCAGCTTGTAGGCACGAGGGGTTTTCTACATGTTTAGGGCTGAGAGTTTTCATGTAACAGATGAAAAAGAAAAAAAATAAACATACTTAGATTAGTAGACGTGTCGACCTTGGGGAAGAATGTGCTGCTCTAGCTCTCTCTGAAGAGATATATTTTGTTGAGCATGATTTTGTACTTGTGGGTAGGACTGACTGGAATACTGTTTTACTTTATTCACTCAGTTTTTGTAACCTTAGTAACTAGCCCCTTAATTTAGATTGTATCCATTTTGACTTAAAAATAAATGATCTATATTTGCATAGTCTTCTCAGGGCTCATTTTTAGCATTTAATGTACCACAAAAGGTGTTTTAAAGTGGGTTATGTGCATTTCCATAGGGAAAAAGCATCACGAGAGCATTATTGGGACAATATATTCACATATTGTTGAACATGCTTGGAGAATCTCTTGACGGTATTAGTTCATGGAGGATTAACTCTCCAATGCCATTTGCCCATGGCTGGTTCTGCCCATATATCTGTAGGCGTGTTGACCTGTGTCAGAAGCTCTGCCAAGATTGTACAGTCTGCAAAGTAGAGGCATAGAGACACATTTTGGATAATCTCCGTTTAGACAATTCCAATCTCAATTAGGGTGTTCAGTCAGCAAGAAAGCCTGCAGAACCCCAGAAACTACTTTAGTTGCCTGGGGATATAGTGGTGAACAGGCAGACAGGGTTCTTGCCTGCCAGGAGGTGTGGTGGGAACGAGGTGGCCGGATGCCGCCTATCTGGCCATGTAAAGACCAGTTCTAAGTGAGGGAGCCATCCAGGCACTTTGGCTTATCTTCGTGTCAGTACCTTTCGCTGTATTCAAATCCATCTTATTTGGAAGCACATGAGTATGAAGTTGCTTGGTTAACATTGGTTAATTGAGGCTAGAGAGGTCTTTTCAAAATGCCATTCCTCTGGTTCAAGTGCTGTAGGGTCTTCCTCTGCTTCCAGAAAGAGGACATGCTTGCTCATCATGCCCCACAGGGTCCTGGCTGTCTGGCACTCCCCAGTCCCTGCAGGCTGACCAGAACAGAAGTCAGACTCCCTCCACGACCCACCTGCCCTCCTCTGCCTGCCCTCCATTTAACAAATGATCTCCCACTCATCCTTTTAGATTTTTAGCTTAGCCTCCTATTCTTGGGAAGCCTGCCTTGAACTCTTTGCCTCTTCCAGCTACTAGTGTCTTCCTGGGGAGCATTTTAATAGTTGTCATAATCACATTTGGTTGAAACAAACAAGATGATGACTGGTAAATTTATAAAACATATAGGCTAACTTAATTTTTTTCTCATTGAAAGAGAGAAGTAGTGGGTTGAGGATGGGTTTGGAATTCCATATTTTTCTCTGGAGAGAAGATGTTTTTTGTTAGCAGTATTATTTTATGAGTGATTGTGTACTTGATGAGTAATTGGAGGCATGTCACAAATTTGGAAATAATCTCGTACATATTGACTTACTCAGGATTCTATCAGTGAAAAGACAATAAAATAAAATTTTGATTTAAGACAGACATGTAAAGCCTATGCTTTTAGAAGTGAGTATCCACGTGACATTCATTTCTCATTCTATCAGTTAAAAATTTGAGTATTGATTTCAACTTTTGCATTTATCAATGTAATGAATACTGATTGTCATCGAAATGTCCCACTGACATTTTACAGTCCTAGAGTACATTCTAACTAAAGAAGTAAATTAAGGCTGTGTAATTCTTTTTTTTTTCGTAATGTTTATTTATTTATTTTGAGAGAGAAGGGGTGGTGGGCAGAGAGAGAGGGAGAGAGAAGCCCAAGCAGGTTTCACTCTGTTGGCACAGAGTCCAACGCGGGGCTCGATTTCACGAACCTTGGGGCCATGACCTGAGATGAAATCAAGAGTTGGATGCTTAACTGATTGCGCCGAGGCGCTCCAGCGCTGTGCTTCCCATTTTAATTTGCCTCCCTTCCTGCCTTCTGTTTCTTCTTTCCTTCCTGTCTTTCTCTCTATTTGCTGTCTTTTTCAATTCATTAAGTAGTACCAGGAATACAGGGCCACTGTATGGACATATGTGATATACCCATCTGACACCACAGGTGTCACTAAATGTTAAAAGTCCCCACACCCACCTATGATCCTCATGCTTGTTCTCCTTAATTAATTATTGTTTCCCACCAGAGCTTTTGGTGTTTACACATGAGTACACACACACTATCATCTGTATTTTTATAGATATGTAGATAATATATCATATCTAGGGATTAAGTAGTATGTATTGTAAAAGCAATGTGCTTTTTTATTTAAACCTCATTGACAAAGACTTAAAAATCATTTTATATCTGTACACCTGGAATATTTTTCTCTCCTCTTCTCTGTAAGTTCTTTTTAGTTTTTTTTCCTGTTTATTTATTTTTGAGAGAGTGATTGAGAGAGAGAGAGAGAGAGAGAGAGAGAGAGAATATGAGCAGGGGAGGGGCAGAGAGAGAGAGGGGGACACAGAATCCAAAGCAGGCTCCAGGCTCTGAGCTGTCAGCACAGAGCCTGATGTGGGGCTTGAACTCACGAGCTGTGAGATCATGACCTGAGCCAAAGTCAGAGGCTCAACCGACTGAGCCACCCAGGTGCCCCTCTCTAAGTTCTTTTCAAATCCAGAATACTTTCAAGTTCTACAAAAAGTTCTCAGGGCACCTGGGTAGCTGGGTCGGTTGAGCATCCAACTCGATTTTGGCTTAGCTCATGATCCCAGGGTTGTGGGATAGAGCCTTGTATGAGGCTCTGTGCTGAGCGTGGAGCCTGCTTGGGATTCTCTCTCTGTCTCTCTCTCTATCTCTCTCTCTGTCTCTCTCTTTCCCCTCTCCCTTTCTCTCTCTCTCTGCCCCCTCCTCCGCTCATGTTCTTTCTCTAAAATAAAACTAAAATTAACAAAAGTTCTATTTAAAGTTCTCACTGAAGACTTTCCAGAATCCCTTGTCTGGAACCCCTTCTGCCTTTACCAGCTCCATTTACTTTGTATCTTTCTTCATAGCATTTTCACATCAGCATCCTTTTGAATATATTTGTGTTTGTTTCACTCAAAAGGAAGTAAAATCCTAGTGGACATCCTCCCCCCCACCCCCCCAGGTCTTCTATAAATGTTGGGGTTTTAGAGAGTCAACACTAACACTGTCTTTCATTTGCTTCCATCGTTTGAGACCAAATGAGGACCAGACAGAGAAAACAGATAGGTGGAGATTAAAGTGACAAACGGAGATGAATCACTAAATTCTACTCCTGAAACCAATACGACATTATATGTTAACTAACTAGAATTTAATAAAAATTAGAAAAAAAAGGGGCTTGGTAGTAAAAAAAAAAACTAGTAAAGCTAATTCTGCATCTGCATTTAGATCTTAGGTTGAAAGGGCTTTTGCTGCCAGTACACAACAGAATTGAAACAGACTTGCACCCGTAGTTAATGGCACATCTGGACAACTGGAGGTCTCTGCCGTTTTTCCTCTGGGCAAGAAGCAGAACAGAAAGCAAATTCACTCGGGAGAAAAGTGAATGTTTGTGCTGCAAGCCAGAGTCTTTCTCCATCAGTTGTTAGTCCGATGAACTCCTTCCCTGGGTAGACATGCCTAAGGGGGCATGAGAGTCTTGGAGGGTTATCGCAAGAGAAGTGGTCTCTGCACGAAGCTTCTGTGGTTGGGGAAGAAAGTTGTACTCAACCGTAGACCTTGACTCTTTCTGCATTATCTTTGTCTGTTTCATTCATGTTTTACCGTACTTGAACTCTCTAAAGTTGATTTAATGTTCAAATCTATTTGTCTCCATCTCACCTGCTCTCCCCACCACAGTGAAGGTATTGGCTTGAAAACTCGGCAAAATAACGTTCTCTTTCTGAAATAGCTAGGGCTTAAGGTAAAAGTATTCAGAAACCTTTAATATACAAGTTACAATCTAGATAATTATTAAAGCAATTGGTAAATTGGAGGCTTAATGTGCGTCAGAGATAGCTTCAGCGTACAGATGGGCCGGTCAGGGTAGCTTGACTAAAGGTTTTTTGACTTTACGATGCTATGAAAGTGATACTCATTCAGTAGAAGAAACCATATTTGGAATTTGGAATTTTGCTCTTTTCCTGGGCTGGCGATCTTCGGTAGATACCCTCTTGTGGTGCTGGGCAGTGGCAGCAAGCCACACGTCCCGGTAGCCCCGCTATCACGAGGGTAAACGACCGGTCCTGGCAGTCTGCACCCGTACGATTCTGGTTTTCACTTTCAGTACAGTAGTCCATACGTTACACGAGAGAGTTAAAACTTCATTGTACTAGAGGCTTTGTGTTAGATGATTTTGCCCAACTCCAAGCTAATGTCTGTTCTGGCACATGTAAGGTAGGCTCGGCTCAACGGACGTTCAGTAGCTGTAGGTGCATTAAATGCATTTCAGCCCAATTAAATATTCAGTTTATGATGGGTTTATTGGGGTGTGACCTCGTCATAAGTCGAGGAATAAATGTAAATTCTTACCCAGAGATCTGAAAATAAATGCCCGGAAATATACCAACAGAAGTGAGCAATATATCCATGGTTAGAATTTTTGAAGAAGACAAAATATGTTTAAATATTTACTGTAGTCACTTTTTTCTTGAACTCCAACAAAGCTGTGGGTCTTATTGTTAACATAGAAGTGAATTTTGCATAGAATATCATAAACTTCGGAAAGAAATATGAATGGAACATCCTTGCCATTTGAGTGTTCTGAGTGATCGTTTCTTGTTAAAATGGGAACAGTTTAATACTAGTCGACAAACAACTAATTTTCCTTAACAGATGGTAAAAATTTAGTGACTGTGCTTTTCAAGATAAAGAACCAGGTCGCACTGACTACCAGGGAAAACCAATAATTAACTGTCTTAGTTACTTGCTAAAGTAACTTTAGTTTAGTTTAAAGTTACTTTAGTTACTAAACATAAACAATAAGACCTTTCCTCTTAGGTTTACATATTCTGAAATGAAGTGTATTCTGTGCCAGTGGGATTACTGTCATTTATTGAATATCAAGGCAAATTTTTTTTACTGATGTTAATGAAAAAAAATAAGCCATAGTTTTTTTACTTGCTAATAACTCTTCAGATAATAATAAGGTAAATTGGATAATGTAAACTAGGCCACTTAGGGATATTTTATTTTTGAATTTAGAAATGCGACTAGTTTGATGATGTAATAATTATGGTTAAGCTGTAATTTTAATGATTTAGCTTTGGGAGCCTTCAAGTTGTATTTAAATGGTACATTTACCAAATGACAAGATGAAAAAACTGGGTGGGGATTTAATTATGATTTATGAATTGATATTACTTTTGAAATTGCCTTTAAAAAATATGAACAAAAGTCGCTTCATTTGCAAAAACAATCTAGTGGGATTACACATAATAAACAGCTTTTGCACAGCCAAGGAAACTATCAACAAAACAAAAAGACAACATTTTGAATAGAAAATATTTTCAAATGGTATATCAAAGAATGGGTTAATATCCAAAATAATATAGGGGGGCCTGGGTGGCTAAGTCGGTTGAGCATCTGACTTCAGCTCAGGTCATGATCTCCCAGTCTGTGAGTTCGAGCCCCACGTCAGGCTCTGTGTTGACAGCTTGGAGCCTGGAGCCCGCTTCAGATTCCGTGTCTCCCTCTCTCTCTACCCCTCCCCTGTTCACTCTCTGTCTCTTTCTCTCTCTCAAAAATAAATGAACATTAAAAAAAATTAAAAAAGAATTAAGACAGACCCAAAATGTGTAAAGAACTTCTGTAACTCAACGTCAAAAAACCCCCAAGTAATCAGATTAAGAAATGGGCAGAGAACCCGAATAGACATTTTTCTAAAGAAGACCTACAGATGGCCAATGGACACATGAAAAGATGCTCAGCATCACTAATCATGAGGTAAATGCAAATCAGTACCACAGAGGTATCACCTTACACCTGTCCACATGGTTACAGTTAAAAAGACAAGAAATAATGGGATGAGAGAGAAAGGAACCCTGACACCATTGGTAGGAGTGTAAATTGGTGTAGCCACTGTGGGAAAACGGTATGGAGTTTCCTCAAAAAATTAAAAATAGGAATACCATATGATCCACTAAGTTCACTACTAGGTACTTACCCAAAGAAAATGAAAACACTAATATGAAAAGATATATGCATCCCTGTGTTTATCATAGCATTATTTACAAGAGCCAAGGTATGGAAGCAACCTCAGTGTCCACCAGTAGATGAGTAGACAAAGGAGATGTGGTACACGGGCAGATACACGCAATGGAATATTGCATAGCTTCAAAAAAGGATATCCTGCCATTTGTGACAGCATGGATGGACCTGGAGCATATTATGCCAGGTGAAATAAGTCACACTGAGAAAGAGAAATGTATGACTTCACTCATATGTAGGATCTGAAGAAAAAAACCAAAAAAGTGAATAAACAAAGCAGAATCAGGCCTTTAAGTACAGAGAATGAGCTAAGTGATGGTTGCCAGAGTGTAGGGGTTGGGGGGTGGGCAAAATTTAAAAAAAAAGTCACTTCATTTGAGAAATAATTTGTAGAACAATGAGTTTGAATGCTTTTGAGCAGTGACATTTGTGAGGAAATTTGAGAATGAGGGGACTCATTGTGTATGTATATCTTAGAAAATGTTTGAATGATGTGATTAGAAAAGAGTCATAGGGTTTGTAAGTTTTTCAAAACACAGATTGTTGAAATACAACAGTCCAGGTTGTGAAGATTCTTAAATAATTCATGTAAGGTATCAGAGTGGAGCTCCGACAATTTATTCTAGTCTTATTTGGATATAATGTCTGCGAATGATTCAGTAAATAAGGTTATAAATATTCATCTATTTTATCACCGGCACCAGCTGAGAATCTCTGAACAGACAGTGGACTGCAGAATCCAGATCTATGATGCCTGTGTGTACTCACTGACTTTTCCCACTTTATTTCCATGTTAGATATCGGTAGTTCAGAAACATTTGTGTTAACCAGCCACAGAAACAGAATTGTGCTTCTTTGTGTTAGAATTGGAAAAGCTGTTGCCTGGTTATCCATAAAATGACAGGTGGTAGGTTTTATTCTTGTTAGAAAAAACTTGGGACAAAGGGAAGATAGGCAAAATGCTTCACCCCCTTCACAACAAAGCTGTGGCCTGAAATACAACTTGTAAAGCCAAGTGTGAATAAACTGTATTCTAAAAAGGCAGATTGTTTCCTGAGGGCTGGGGAAAACCTTTTAGTTCTCTCTGAAATCGAGGAACAGAATTTCCAAATTATTTTTCCAAAATTGTACTCTGAATCGTATCTAGGTAAACAGAATTGCACTTTAAGAGAGATAGTAAAAAAAAAAAAAGTTGAACACATAATCCACGAGTAATTTTTCAGATGTAACAACAGACTTCTTGAATCCTTTGCTGCTGAGCTGAGAGAACTCATTTGTCTAAAAGTTGAAAAAGTATTTTACACGTCAAAACTTAAGTTTGTCACAGAAATCTTATGTACTTTGGGGTTGTGGATTTCTGTACATAATAGTCCTTTTATGATCAACAACCAATTTCCTCTTTTTTCAAGGGGAACAGGTAAAGCTGTTTTCACACAGCCGTTGCTGCACAAGAAGTTCAAAACTTTAAAAGGTAGTTGTGAAAATTATTCATCTAGACATGCATTCATTCATTCGACCATTATCTACTAAACGCTGAAATAAGTCAGTCCCTGAGGTGTTCATTTTGGTGAACAATGCCACATAAGCAAATGAATAATGTGTCATTGTTTTGGGGAACTTGGTAGATTCATTCTGGAAATTATATGAATAATGTGTTGTTCCCTGTTAGTATCAATACAAAAATAGTACTTTTAGCATCAACATGTTGAATTCTATGCTGTAAGGAATGGATTACAAAAGAGGACCACTTTGCTTGCCGCATGGAGATTTTATGCTAAAATATTTACAGTACCTATATTCATTTATTCAACTGTATATATTGAGTGCTTACTATCTACCAGGCATTTTTCTAGGGGTCTGAAATGAAATGTGATATGCAAACCCTCAGAAGGAAACTATTTTCATTTGAAAGAACTATAACAAATAAACCCGACGTCAGATATTTCAGGTTAGTTTATTGGCGTTTTTTTTTTTCCTTATGAGTGATCTGTGCTTTGTACCATAAATACAAGTTTTAATGCATAAAATGTCTAATAAATTTAGAAAATCTATCCACTGTTTTTGAAATTTTCTGGATAAACTTTACTAGAAACGAATGTTAACAATGCAACTAATTCTAATTTTGATTTAATAATACCTTTCAGAATACCTTAACTTATTAGTATTGTGTCACAAATTAGCACCTTACATAAGACTTTATAAAAGACTCAGAAAAATGTTGTATAGGGAATTAGTAAGGATTTGGGGTTAGACACTGGGGAAATTGAATCACAAGATTACATATTCACAAACTTGGGTTGTCTATTCAAGCCTTCTGAAGTTAAGCACTTAATCAGGCAAAATATTGAGGCATATTACACGTCCTGCTTCCACACTGAAAGCCTCTTCTGATTATCGGCTAACCTGACTGCCAAGTCTGACATGTTGCAAACAGATGCCGTAATACGTTGAAACTCTTTTCATCTCATTGGGGAAAGACTGTTTTAAAGTTCCTAATGGTTATTTTTCTAAAAATGGTTCATTTAAGACCTTAATTGGGTAACATGAAATGGCTTCTTCTGTCATTGGGCCTAGTTCATGCACATTTGCAGCATGTACAAAAGGATCCTTTTGTTCTAAACATCACACGAGTTTATGAGGCATAGAAATGAGAGGAGCGTGTCATTCTTTAGAACACGGCCACCGACCTCAAACACCACACGTGTGGGAGCACAGGACTCAGTTAGTGTATTGGTTTGCGAGGACGGCCATCCATAGCAGAATACCACAGACGGGGTGGTGGGAGCAACAGAATTGCATTTTCTCACAGTTCTGGAGCTGGGAAGTCTAAGATGAAGGTGTGTGCAGTCTCGATTTCTTCTGAGGCCTCTCTCCCGGGCTGGCCACCATCTCACTGTTGTCCACATGCACCCCTTGCTGTCTCTCTGCGCGTCCAGATTTCATCTTATAAGGATGTAAGTCGTATTTGATGAGGACCACCCTCCAGGCCTTATTTTCACCTAATCACCTGTCTAATGGCCCTTTCTACAAATACAGTCCCTTCTGAGGTACTAGGGGTTAGGGCTCCAGTATCTAAGTTTTGGGCTGGGTAATATAATTCAGCACATAAGAGTGAGAAAGATTTTTATGTACTTTGATTTATTTATAATGATCAAGGTGGACACACTAATTACCTTTAGCCAAACAGGAGTCAAGGATGGTCCTGCAGCCCCAGCTGAAGGAAGGTGAGAAAGTCCTCAAGACTGTCCCTGCACCCAGACCGAACTCTGTGCTTAAGCTTTGATGTGGTGGGTTGTGAACAAGTCAAATAAAATAAGTTAGGGTCTTTTTTTTATCTTTGTAGTAGACCTTTCGGTAAAAGGTCTGAGGTTAGGAGCATATGGCTTTGAAATGGCTGAAACTTTGGTCTTTTCATCAACAAGTGTATTGATCTTCTCACTTTGAGACCTTGAACTCAGCTAAAGAGAGAGACAGAGAGAGAAGGAGAGAGAGAGAGAGAGAGCGAGCGTGTGTGTGTGTGTGTGTGTGTGTGTGTGTCCATGTGTGGTATAGTGTGTATATGCATTATATGCATGCACACTGTTGCAGGGAGGTTGTGTAGGGGGTGGGGATGGTTATAGGATGAGATTCCCCTAGAATGGATGCAAGAAATGCATGCTGGCCAGAAAAGCCTAGATGTCAAGGCTTCTCTGGAGAGGAGCACGTACAGAGTGGGAACGAGCAGCTCCTGGAACTCAGGGCTGGAGATGGCTCATCAAGCCACCAGAGGATGGCTTGCTGCCTGCTCTGGGCCTTCCACTTGGAGTACCTCAGATGTGCAACGAGAGGCCCCGTGAGAGCCTCACTCCTTCGGCAGGGCTTCTGTCATAACGTAACAGCCCACTGTCTGCTCTAGAGCGTGTTGGACAGATGGTTCTTTTTTTTTTTTTTTTTTTTCCAGCTTACCTGTTTCTCTGCTAGCCTCTTATGCAGCTTGCAAAGAAGCATTCCCATTTTATGTCCCTTTTATATTCTGCCTAGCACAAATACTGTCCTCCATTTCAACATTTTTTAAGGCAATAAAGATGATAATCAATGCTTCCAAAATACTCATAAACCAGAAGTGGAGTCGTTACGTGGTTCTGTGACTGGAGACAAGAGTAATCTAGGGAGGGGCATTTTCCCTCAAAAATCTCTCCCCATGACATCTTCCATTGCCCCATGCCCACTCCTAAGTACATAATTTTTTTTAAATGATTAATCATGATACTTTGTACTCATCGCCTCATAATTTTACTGAGTGAAGGAATTCACAAATACAGCAACCTAGTGAAAAGAAAGCCTGGGTTTTACTGCTGGTTTTGCAAGTAATAGCCTGGTGACTGTTAGCAGGTCGCTTCATCTCCCTCTTTCCCAGCATCTCATCTATAAAATGATGAAGATAATATCTGCCAACCTAATTAAGAGTTGTAAGGATCAAGTGAAATAATGTCAAGGCAAGTGCTTTATAAACTGTCAGGCACTATACAAATAGAAATGATGAATGCTGGTAGAGAAATGTGAGATTATATTGGAGGCATTAAAAGCTTATAATAAATGCGTTTGCTTCTCGAAAATCTCGTCTGTTCAGACTAAACCAAGGTGTCTTTATTATAACCCAGTTTCTCACAGTGCAGTCTGAGCTTGAACTTGACATGTTCAGAAATTCCTAAAACTTTAAAAATGAGCTTTATTTTTATTTTCTTTACAGTTTATTTATTTATCTTGGGGGGGGGGGCAGCTAAGAGAGAGGGGGAGAGAGAATGCCAAGCAAGCTCCACGCTGTCAGCACAGAGCCTGATGTGGGGTTTGAACTCATGAACCGAGAAATCATAACCTGAGCAGAAACCGCATCGGAGGCTTAACTGATTGAGCCACCCGGGTGCCTCCCAAAAATGAGTTTTAGCTACACTGTGGAAACACATGTTGACAAAGACTACGGTTGAATATTTTTAAAAAACAATTTGTTGACTGTTTTTCACCTTTTTTAAAAAGAGCAATTGTTCAACTGTGTGTAATTTTTTTGGGTAAATAGCTTTCCAATGTACTATAAGCTTCCTAAGGGCAGGAATCACATCTCCTTTGTTTCCCCAGTGGCAGGCACAGTGCTTACACAACTCAGTAGGAGCTTGTGGAATGAATGACCAGGGAACATTTCTTTTATTTATATCAAGGGCTTTCATGTCTGTTTTCCTAACATAATATGAGCCCCTTGGTGCTGTGCCACTCACGTTTTAGTCACACTCTTGATTTTGAAAATAAGTTTATATTACGTCTCAATGATTTAAATATGTTTTCCTTCAATACTCTAGTTCCTGGGTAGAGCATATTGATATTATACTAATGCAGTTTCCAATAGGCAGTGCTGCAGTGATTCAGTTTCACTGTGTGAGCTGAATAAAGGAATATATTTAAAAAATTTTTGCCTTATTTTTAATTGTCACAATCACATAACATTCCATTTGCATCTTAAACATTGTTAGGTGTACACTTTGTTAGATGTATTGACTTTGTTGTGCAACAGATCTCTAGCCCTTTTCCATCTTGTAAAACTCAAATTCTATGTTCACGAAACACAAGTTTCCCTTCCTTTCTATATTCTGTGTCTGTGGCTTTTTAGTGTTTTAGATAACTTACAGACAGACATTTTTAAGAGACCTATATTTACACATTAGTTTTTCCTTTCTGCTTTTATTTAGGTCTATCAAAGTAAAATAGGAAATCGGGAACCTGGAATACTAGGTGATGTTTTCGTTCTCATTGATATACAACAAAGCCAGGTCCAAATTTTCTTTAATAATATTAGCATCAGAGATTTTATCCTGCTAAGGGCAAACGGTAAAATAATGAAAGAGTGAATAAAGACATTTTCTGTAATATGTAAAGCTGGAGGTGCTCTTCCAAATCACAAATGATTTAGGTAAGGAAGGAAGAAATATGATTTATCTTTAAAAACTGCCTATTATTAAAGACTCATTTTGATTCGAAAGCTCTTTTCTGAGGTAATTGAGACCATGTTTTCGCTTCGGCAGAGAAGGGTCTAGCTGGATCAGGGGTTCTCAAACTTACATCACAGTCACCCGGAGGGCTTCTTTATACCTGTTGCTGGTCCAAACCCTCAGAGAAGCTGATTCATTAGGTTTGGGAGAAACCTGAGGATTTTCATTTTTAACAAATTCCAATGTGATGTTGATGCTCTGGGCCCTGGGGATCACACTTGGGGAAATTTTGGTCTGAAGCAGCAGTTTCCAACATACTCTTTCAAGGAGTAAAAGGTGATTTATCAAGACTTGTCCAGTGGGCTTGCAAATGCAGTACAATAACCCCCTCAGGATTCATGGTGCCCATTAGCATATGAAAGACTCATTGAGATCCTGCCTTAAAATAGCCTCTTTAACCTCACTTCCAATATTTCCTAAGTTTACTTGATTGCAGAAACAGCTTTACTTACCTTTGGAGGGACACTCATGTTCTATTGTGCATAACTTGAGAAGTACTCTTTAAGATGAAGAATAAGGAAAGGATAAGGTTTTCAATGTCATGACTGAAAGTGCAGGGTTATAAAATGTGAGGCACGGGCAGTGGGTGGTTTGCTCTCTTCCTTATCTTTAAAATCAATATGATGTACAGTAAAACCTTGGTTTTCGAGCATAATTCGTTCCAGAAACGTGCTCGCAATCCAAAGCACTTGTATATCAAAGTGAATTTCAAGAACCATTGGCTCGGTTGTGATCATGTGACATCTGACGTCACGTACTATTTGCGTTTCAAGACATCGCTCATTTATCAAGTTAAAATTTATTACAGCTGTTTGCTCGTCTTGCAGAACACTCGCAGAATAAGTTACTCGCAGTCCAAGGTTTTACCATAGTCCGTTTCCTAATGCGGAGAGGAGAATGAAGGACTTAAAGTACTTCAAGTTTCTTCAACGAGAGAAAGCAAAACAAATAAAAACTTGGCTAACTTTAATTCTAGTGTTTGTTTTTAAGTTGGTAACTGAAAAGTTCTATCGTGGTGCCTTAAATGTACCGTTTGGTTTCTCAGTGAGCATCTGTGTAAATTTCACAATAATAAGCACACAAATTGGTTAAACGTACAAACGTTGTGACAAATGCCTAGACTGAAGCAAGCATTGAGGGGTGTAATGATAGCTGCTTGAGTCCAAAATGCACCAGGTGGCCGCCTGTGGAGGGTAGTTCCAAGTCTACCAGGGGTTCACCTGAGTGCATGTTTTCACCCTTGTATCTGAGGTGAGATTTCTACCCATGGTTATCATCCCCCAGAGTCCCAAGTGGAAGGATCAGAGCAAAGCTCTCTCTCGAGGAAGTGTCAAGAAAGTGTCCCACCTCCTGTTTCTGATGCCAAGAACAGGCATACACCTATGTTAATTCCCTGAGTAAACGCAGCTTTACAAACATTGCATTCTTTGTGTCTATACGGTCATCTCCTCCTTTCTGTAGATTTTTACCTACGGTTTTTTTTTTTTTGTTTGTTTGTTTTTAATCTAGGGCCTAATAGTGTAACTGGACACCAGGGCTCTGTGTTTGCACAAAGACAAAGTAAACAAAGTGAAGAATGTTGATAACCTAACATTACACGTTGTTTATCCTCCTTCCTTTTCCTTTTTTTGGAGTTTTTATTTGGGCGTAGATCTATTGGTCTTGAATATGATGTACATGTCTATGTACATGGTAGACACAACATAAATGTATACTGAAGTCTGGTGTTTTCGTATTGTGATGGATGCATAACATGGGGGGTGGCCCTGTCACTACCACTAGCCAGGTGGGCCCTCTAAGGCGATGCCCAGCAAAGGGTACTTTACATATGTGACTGAACAAATTCTCCAAGGTAGAGGCTGTTACCTTCAATTTAAAATGTAAGGCTGTCAATGGGGCGCCTGGGTGGTTTAATCAGTTAAGCGTCCCAACTCTCGATTTTGTCTCAGGTCACGATCTCCTGGTTCATGAGTTCGAGCCCTACATCAGGCTTGGAGTGTGCTTGGGATTCTCTCTCTTTCCTCTCTCTCTGGCCCTCCCCTGCTTGTGTGCTCTCTCTCTCAAAATAAGTAAATAAACTTTAAAAAATGTCAGGCTTTCCAGAGAGACTCTGTAATTTTTCCAGAGTCCTACAGCTTCGTAAGTGCTGCGAACAGTATTTGAACCAGGATTTGGCCTTTGTAAGTCACTATATCACATTTCCTCTTACTATGTGGAAAAGACAGACTATGAAGTCCTAGAATGATGCTTTTTTTAAAAAAAAACAGATTGAAGTTTTGAAAGCAGAATAAATGCTTATTGAAGGGAGTTATTAAAATGTGTAAGAAATAAGCCAAAATAATTTGTTGTAATACCTCAGTGTTAAATATCAATGTACTAACTACATTAGTTTGTCAAGAAACCACTTTAAATACAAAACTATGCAGCTATTTTGAAGCCACTGTTTTTGAAAATTTTGATATTCCAAACATGGACTCTCCCCCCCCCCCCCCCCACAAACCAAGAAAAAGACAATGAATTGTATTTATTCTGTATTTATTTCCTGACGCCAGTGCCATTAAGATACTCCTAAACCTAATAAGGCATTGCCTAGTGCTTGTCAGAAATTCATGCTATTAACAATTGATTGTGTTCATATGCTCACAAACGGTATTAATTTTGAATCCAATTTTTCCTTTTCTTATGGGTACTGTATAGTTTAAGCCATTTTTAGCCCCTAGTACATCGTTTATACATGAACATTGAAGTGTTAGCTGATGGTAGAAATAGTGTTGGAAAAATGGGGACCTATCAAACCACAGATTATGCTTCGAACAATGAAGTAAGAGCTTATTTCCGGTGTAAATTTCAGATGATTTAAAAGGAAGCAGCCTAATCTTTCAGAAGAAGTGATAAGAAATCTGGTAACTCTTGGTGACTAATGTGATTGATTCTGTAAGTGGTTAGGCCAGTAAATTCATCCACTCTACTAACTCGCTTCTCTAGTTACCTATGTTCAGTTCTTTACTCTGAGACTATTCTTTGTTTGCTGTTCTCCCCACTGCAAAAAGGGGGAGGATCAGATGCCGGTTTTGGGGGACCCCTAAGTGGTTTCTTGGTTACCACTCTTCAAGGTGGCTCCTGTTGGCTAGTCCCGATGTATGTAGAAGTTACTCCAGGAATTGTACTGGGTGTTGTCTTGGGGGTGGGGGTGCTGCTCTTGTAACCAAAAGAGCAGGGCGTCCTTGTTCCTGTTCTGGCTTCATTCTGTCTCACGCCTTTGGTTCTTGTGTTCTGCAGAACTCCTGCTCTATTCCCTCCCTCAGATGTATACTTCTGTTTGGAAGTGCAACGAATTAGTGATTTTCGTCTGATGATTCTTCTTCCAGCCTGAGCTTAGTCCACACCAGCCGATGAGCTCTATTGCTCATCACAGTGTCACTGATTCTGAATTTTCTGTATGAGTTTTTTCATGTTGCCTGGAAGGTAACCGCGGTATATGGGCTTTTAAGAGTCCATGGCTTCTCTTGGGCAGGGATTGGAATGGAAGGGTAGAAGGATGAAGAATGTGGGGCCAATGGAGCTTCTCATTTTTATGCTTTTATGTGTGTACTAATGTAGTCACCTGAGTGAAATCGAATTAATACTGACAATATTTACTACAAAGTTATTTTTGGCACTGAACATTTCCTAGGAACTTTTTATACCCTCTGAAAGTGAACCCTTACTATATATTATTTAATGGTCTCAATGTTTCAATGAAGAAACATTTTTATATTGTTTTTCATAGGACAGTCAACAATTTTGAATGTTTTTTTTTTTTTGAAGAAGATAGTGAAAGAAACGAAAATACTTACTCAAAATAGTGCCATCCCTTTCCCTTGAGCTGAGTTCCTCTGAAATTTTTGTGAACATTGTCCTTAGCATGGGGAAAAATTTCTTCACTCAGGGCAGTCCATCAGAATCACTTGGGGAAAATTTCAAACTAAACATATTCATCTTCCATTTCCAGATTCTGATATCCTTCTGAGACCATCAGAATCTGTGAGAAGAGAACAGTATGTGTTGTGTGAAAAATCTCTCTGGTGGTTTTGATTCTCCCACCTTCTTGTCTCAGCAGACCTAACCAATGTGCTAGAGTGAAAAACAGTTACTTGTTTTCTCTCTGGACTCTCGTTTCTTTTATTATTAGTTTTTAATTCTTTTCTAAAAAATTATTTATTATTTGAACAAGAGAAGGAGAAAGCAAGTGCATGCGAGTGGGGGAGGAATAGAGAGAGAGAGGGAGAGAGAGAGAAGGGGAGAGAGAGAATCCCAAGCAGGGTCCATGCCCAGTGCAGAGCCTGACTTGAGGGTCGATCCCGTAACCATGGCATCATGACCTGAGCCAAAACCAAGAGTTGGATGCTCAACCCACTGAACCACCCAGGCACCACCTCAAATGTAAGAGGAACAGACCAACTAGGGAGATTAATTTTTGCTGAACACAAGGAATAGTTTTATTGTTGTTTAAATTTTTTAATGTTTATTTATATTTGAAAGAGAGAGAGAGACAGAGTGCAAGCGGCGGAGGGTCAGAGAGAGACGGAGACACAGAATCTGAAGCAGGCTCCAGGCTTTGAGCTGTCAGCACAGAGCCCAGTGGGGCTCAAACTCACGAACTGCGAGATAATGACCTGAGCCGAAGTTGGACGCTTAACCAACTGAGCCCCCTGGGCACTGCAGAGGGAATAGTTTTTATTTTAAAGTGATAACGTAGTTTAGAGAGTCAGTTATTTAGAAAAATCACTCGCCACCATCTCCATTTTCCTTCCATGGAGATAATCACTTTAAACTATTTCAGATAGTTTTTTTGTTTTTGTTTTTGGTAATTAAGTTTTGAATTTTAGACATTTGGAACTGATTGCCCACTGCGGTGGAGAAGGATTTAGCATCATGTATGTTTTCTAATCTTATTTATCTCTAATCAGCTCCAAACTAGGAATGATTTTTTTTTTCTCTCCTGATAGAAGAATACTAGAACACAGGGGAAGGTGAGATTTTTGAGGTTGAAGGAGATCAAATGTTAGGAAAGGTCATACTGGATGGCCTCAGTTTTCAAGAAAATAAGGGATGGGTTCATCTTCCTAAATTGAATTACTATCACCTGCTCTCGTTAATTCATTAGAAAGTTAGAGAAGTTTACCCATTGATGCAGACTAGTGGAGAACCATCAACTGATGTGAACTGATATAAAAAGTGGCCTTCGCCACATACAGTGGGTTTGTTTAGAATGGTGGCGTTTTAATTTTCATTATTTGCAAAGAACAACAAAAAGCTGTAAAAAGCTGGAAAGGAGAGGTAGACAGCTTGGTGAATGTGAGAAATGATGTGTGTGGTCTTTGTTCAATTACATGTGCTACTGTAATAGAAGTCTACATGGTGGATAATCCCAAACTGCAGGCGACACAAAACTTTAAAACATGAAAACATTTATGTGTGTCTTTATGTACGTGGATAAATGTGGATGTTGTTATTACATTCATTCACTTCCTGATATTTTCTTTTGTTTGATTAATATTTAATTGATATTCCTAAAGCCCAGAAACAAATTGGAGGAAGTAGCTAGCTCAGTAAATAGGTTGCAGAAAGTGCACCCCCAAGTTCAAATTCCTTTTGGAGGACTCACAAGGTAGATAATCTGTGAGACGATGATTGGGAATTGATAACTACACACTCGTGTTCCTGTTCTCCCAGGGCAAGCAACCCTGTTTTGCATTGAATGGTGTTAGTTTTCTCGCTTGGTTTGAAGATTTGTAATAATGAAATTTAGCTTCTTGCAGATGGTAAATTAAAACATAGAGTTTGGTGCTTTTTTAAAGCAAGTGAGTCTGATTTTATGTTTAAAAGGGTGTCCTTGTGCAGCGGAAGAAAATAGCAGGGCCATTGAGTTGAAGTCCCAGAAGTGGGTCCCTCAGGGCACAGCCGCAGTGCAGTTAGCAATAATTTTAATTGGACACCCAAACTAAGCCAACCTCAAATCATGTGTATGTCTTACAAATAGGGTTTATTATGTCTTTTAAGTCCTTTTAAAGGCTTATGAAGATTTATACCAGTAGTTAGCTGCTTTGTCTGAGCTACAGAGAATATTTAATAGTTTTTATCAGGATTAATGAGCAGAAATGTCTCAACAAATGAAATTCTTTAGTATGTACATTGTAGTCATTTGACATTCTCTTTATTCACTTGCATTAACGTTAGTAATAGGAGGCACTTTTTGATATGTGCCCTTGGATTCATATATTTTTCAGATTTCCATAAACCATTATATAATGCGTTTGTGTAATTAACACTTTTTTTAACCTCAATTTGTCCAAGACTTATCTATTAGATATGTCAGTCTTACAAGTATTGTAACATATAACGTTATAAAGATATTCACTCCATTTCAGTCAACAAATACTTCATGCCTACTATGTGCTAAGTGCTGGACATATAATATTGAGCAAATCAGAGCCTAGGGGAGTTCATGGATTAGAGAAATAAAATAAAAATGAAATGGATGTACAAGCTAAATTGCAATAGTGTTGCCCCGGAGAAGTAGGGGATAGTGTGATCTCTTTATCAGGGGTACTGTCTGGTTTGGGAAGTAAGGAAAGGCCTCCTTGGGAAATACTGTCTGAGCTGAGCTGAAGGTTCAAGTAGGATTTAACTAAGTAAAGATGAAGGAGAGGGAACTTTTTTGTCAGAAGGAATAGCAGCTGTGCAGGTTCTGAGGCAGAGTGGGGAGAGCAAGTGAATGGAAGCCATGGGGATTGGAGCACAGAGAGGCTCAGGAGGGAGAGAGTGAACGCCAGTTAGCTCAGGTGAGCTGTGTTCAGGATTTTGGTCTTTATCCTTGGGATAACATGTGCTGACCATAAGGAATTTTGACACTATTGGAATATAGAGAGGAAAATAAAGATCGCTGATAATCCTAGTTACCCATAGCCTCTTCATTTATTTATTTTTTAATGCTTATTTTTATTTCTGAGAGAGAGAGACAGAGACAGAGACAGAGTGTGAGTGGGGGAGGGACAGAGAGAGAGGGAGACACAGAATCCGAAGCAGGTTCCAGGCTCTAGGCTCTGAGCTGTCCGCACATAGCCCAACACAGGGCTAGAACTCATGAACCATGAGATCGTGACCTGAGCCAAAATCGGACACTTAACTGACTGAGCCGCCCAGGCGACCTGCCTCTTCATTTTAATATTTTGTTTTCTTAAAAAATGGAAATTTTATTTGTCAATGATACCTCAATTAAGCTGGCAAAAATTAAAAGCTACTGAATTGGAAAACACTCATGAATTTCAGTTATCTATAGATAAAAACAAATGTTGCAGGGTACAAACTTATAACAAGGAGTAAATTAGTGGAGATTTAATGCGCAGTATAATGAATATAGATAATAATATTGTACTATAATGATGTGATGTGATATACTGCTACAAGGACAATCGCATTACAATACGTAAATGTATCAAAGTAACATGCTCTACACCTTAAATTTACAAAATGTAACTGGTCACATTTATCAAATAAAAGATATAAAGGTAAATACATACTCTTTTCTCGAACTGCGTAAAGGAGTTACAGTCCTTACTACCACGTTATGTTACTAACAGTTGGATTAGGAGATAATTTCGTAAGTTAAGCGATGGTGTTTTGCGCCCTGTGGTCGTAGTTTGGCGACTTAGCTGTAAATCATAGTTCTGTTTATATCTTTAACATACTTTTTACCCTGTTGTCAGAAGATCAATTTGTATAATTTGTTTTCTCACCTGAAACTGAGACTTTATTTTCTACGGGATGTGTGTGTATGTATTTGTGTGTGTGTGTGTGTGGGGCGGGGGGGGGGGGGCATGTACGTGTGTGTGTGTGTGTGTGTTTGGTGGTGGATGGAGAAAAGTAAATATAATGCTCTCTCTTAACACCCTGCTTAAAGAGTTAGCAGTGTTCGTGATGGGTCTTTCTAGGTCGTGTCAAAAAGTGTGAAAATTACTGGGACAAAATTACTGTCCTCCGGGACATTTTTTAAATTGTCGAAGTATCGATATTTCTTCTTATTTAGTGATTGTCAATATAAATGTATGCTACATAAGTTAAACCTATATGAGAAATACAGATGAGAACGTTTAGAAGACAACAGGTACATTTGAAAGTACCAGGCACTGACTGGCAGCCTGGAAAGAGACACGTGCGTGGAAGACTGACTAGGGAAGTTTCTCCAGAGTTCTGCGTGCCTGCGGTGACATATGACCGCACAAGAGCAGGAACAAAGGGCCATGTGGCATCAGTGACTTCACAGAGAGGCGGTCCCAACGTAATCTGAGACCTTGAAAGCCTGGTTTTCACACCTGAGTGGAGGCATCTCGTGCAAATAACTTTTTCCCTTCTAAATTGGAGAAGACTGTATCCATCCATGATGTAAATGCCCATATATAGTGTGTGTCTTGATAATTCTTATACTATAAAAACTTTTTGGCGTTTTATGCGGCTCTTTAGAATGGTCCAGCTGCTGATCCACTGGAGGGAAGGAATATGGAGCAGATCAGGAATGCTTATGTCCTGAGGGGACAGTGTAAAGAGATGACTTTCCTTCCCTGCCTGCTGAGCACCCGGTAGTGGTGCTGTCAGCCAAGATTCCCTTTTCCTCCCTCCTTCCCTTCTTCTTCCCTTTCTTCATTCCTTCTTTCTTCCTTCTCTCCTTCCCTCCTTCCTTTCTGATGCTCCTACTGTTTAGTGATACAATCTAAAAGAGCCTAGTGAGAAATTAAATTATAACTTAGGAAGAATGGATAATTAAAAGTCACCGTGAGAATGTGAGAGAATTCCATAAGGCATTTTGGCCAAAAGCGAGCCATGGACCATGGCCAAGGAAGGCAGGAGGCAGAGGCCTGTGCCCCAGGCATGGAAGGCCGGTTTGGGGGTGAGGCTGACCCTCCCATAATGCCTCCCATCTAGAGTCTGTCCTCACCCAAGTGGCTGGGCAGTAGCTGTCCCAGCTGTGTGGGTTTGTTTTTTTTTTTTTTTTTTTTTTTTTTACCAAAGCCAGTGTGTAAGGAGAGTGCTTGCAATTCGTCTGGTACTGAGCCTGCCTTCTTTTCATCTTGAAGGACATCATCATCACTTCAACATATTCAAAAGCTATGAGAGAGGAGATGTGGAATTGAGTAATAATTAGGAATGTGGCACATGTTGCATTTATAAAACACATCGAACTATCTTTCAAATATTAGGAGGTGTAATCAAGTCTGCAACACATTTTGCTAATGATGTTTCCTGTAACTTTTACCCACATGTATAGCAAGGGAAATGATATCCATATGTTCCTTTCATTTGCACAGTTCATTAAAGGGCATATTCCAAGGACTATTTGATAATCCTTTAAAAGTTTCTTCTTCCTCAAAAATAACTCAATTTTAAGGAAATCATGTTTTCTTCAGTTTTCTTGTAATTTGAGTTTTGTACAAATAACTCCTGTGGCGGGGTGGAGGGTGGGGTGGGGGAATCTCTGTGGTGACAAATGAGTATCATTCATCAAGGTATCTTAAGCAATCTCTTGATTTTGTTGCATTTTATTAAACTGTCATTAAGCTTCATCAATTTTGATTTTAAGTAAAATTTACAATAACGTCCCTCTTAATAAAACATATCTGCAAATTATCTACAGTAAGCTGTTTGGTTTCAGAGGTTTTCATATTGCAATACTCTGAAACTACAAAGTAGTACTCCTAAAATTGAAACAATTACAAAAGCTAATTAGCAGAAACATATCCAAAATAAGACAGTCACAACCATTTGGGCTTGATCATACCAAAAAAACGTCGAGTGGGAAAAACACTTCGGAAATCTGTGTCCTCTCTCTTAATTTTGAGTGTGGGTATTTTTAGGCTTGAAGTAATGTGATCACATAGAGTATTAGCAGTGTTCTGATTCAACTGTAATTTAACACATCTGTCCAGAGGAGTAGTGAATAATGAATTATACTAATCAATCCAGATAAAAGAGATTTCATTAACAGTAATATCTCCTCTACATCTTCAAAAACTTTCTTTTTTGTTTTGTTAATCAGGGGTTCTAATCTAGGGATTCTGTGAGGAGGATAGAAGAACATTTTTAAGATAGATTTTATTGAAAGCATTGGAGATATTTAGTTTGTGGATATCATGAGATGTTTCTCTGCTTTTCCTAAAACAGTGCTTTATAAAACTGAAACAGGCCAGTGTTGACGCTGTGTTGTATTGCATTTACTTTAAAAGTACTCTTTAATGGAAACATCTGGGTTTCACACAGTTGTTTTATATGGAATGAGGATGCTTTGCTAAGTGTTAATCAGTCTGTATATGAAAAATTGACAGTGTCTGTCTCACCAGTGCATGACTTCCCGTTTTCCGTCGGGCAGTTTTCAGGCATGGAAACCGAGCGCTGAATACTCCACCTGCTAAGGCAATCGCTGTTGCTACAGGTGATTTCTGCAGAGTGGTTCAGCCTTCTGAGGAGCAGATACAAATCCTCCAGGAACCCTGGGTGAGGCTGGCTCTGACCCCAGACCAGCTACTCTTATTGAATAAGCACCAGAAGAGTGATGATGAGGAGGACACAGGAGAAAGAATCTGAACGTGGCCTTTTGATTGTTTGGAATTCCTTACTTTGGTCCAAAATGGGAAAGAAGGAAGAAACCAGAGTCAAGAGTGATAATCTCCAGAGACAGTGATGTCGATATATGAGCTTTGCTAACTGGATTTATTAATAAATACCATGTTGAAACGCTAGTGGAGCTAATACCACTAGCTTTATTAATGCTTCAGGGCACAGCATCTTTACTGCAGAACAGCGGGAGACAAGGGATGAGCCCCCCAGCCTGGGTGTCACAATGCCCGGGTCCTATTCAGTCCTAAGTCATTCACTGTGTCTTAGCTTCAGTATTCTCAGTTGTAAAATGCCCATGGTACCTGGCCTGAGACTCAAACACTATTTCAAATATGAGAATATATTGAAAGATACCGTGAAGGGCTCCTGAGTGGCTCAGTCGTTTAAGTATCTGTCTTCGGCTCAAGTCATGATCTCCCGGTTCCTGAGTTGAACCCCTGCCTCAGGCTCTCTGCTGTCTTCAGATCCTCTGTCTCCTTCTCTCTCTGCCCCTCCCCATATTGTTCTCCCTCTCTCTCTGTCTGTCTCTTTCAAAAATAAACATTAAAAAAAAAGATACTGTGAAAATATAAGAAAGGTGTTATTAAATTGATTACTTTTAGTACACTGAAAGGCAACCCAAGGGTGAAACAGATGTATTTGAAAGTACTGTTAGGAAAGGTAATGACCCCTTTTTAGAACTAAAAATGCTGGGCAGAACAAGCTATGTGTAGTACATGCATCTTGATATGCTCTGAATTAGTAACTGTACCCAGATCTACATATCTACTTAAAAACAAAGGTACATGTGTATGGAAGGGTATACTCTGTGTTGATAAAATTCAGCTTTTCAATTTAGGTGATCAGATCCTACACATACAGTCCAGGCATATTTTATTTGGTACTTTTGAGCCATTTCAACTTTATATGAATTCCAGCCTATGTAAAAGTATTTGTTTATGTGTCCAGCTTTCATTGCTTTCAGGATCAAAAGGTGAGCAGCACAGTCTGAAAATAAATACTGAAGCTTCTTTTACATTTTCTGAATCCCTTGTTTTTGTTGGCTGATAGAAGGCTGATATTTCATGGGGAAAAAATAGCCCCTCATTTGGGAGATACTATTTTGTGTCACTTGGTTTCACAAAGTAAAGAGACATTTTCTATAAGTAGTATCATCACTTGAACATGTACTTAGCAAGAAACTGAATCTGGTGGAATTTCTTTAGTTGGTACATGGGATTACTCATTTTTGTTTCATAGTGTTTGGTCTGGGCTCTAAATGAAGCAGGGAAGTTAATGTAACGAGACTCTTGGTAATCATGCAGAACCATTTGCTGACTTGATAAGGTCCAGGTGCAAATTTGTCAAGTCATTTAAATGCTCACCCCAATAAGGAGAGTTTCTGTGTGACTTACTTTAAACCGTGAAAACAAAAATGCAGGCGATGGCTGCTGGATTCGCATCGAATAAAAATAACACAAAGGAACAAGAGAATAGAGATATGACAGTGACACTGGACGCATAAATTAAGAACTATTTCCACAATCTCTCCAGGGTTTCAGTAATAATAGGCACTATGCAACCATTAACCAGTATATTCCTGTTTTTCTTTTTCACGGTGAGGGAAAAAAATGGAGACAATAAAACTAGTAAATAGGTTCGTTTTATAGTAATCAAACAATTTGATTGAAATCTCAGTGATATTATCTCTGTAGGTACTCAGGAGATTATATTGAAATAATGGTCTTTGATGTGTCTGATTTCCAAAGCAACATACATTGGGTGGAACCCTCTTCCCCTCCCCACCACTGGAATTATCATCACCCACTCTGACTAAATGCATTTCACACCAGATTTCTGTGCATAGACGTACTACCCACTGCTGTGAAAATTTGTATAACTTTGGTGAGTCATTTGTTCCAACCTTTGACAGAAATAAAACTTCTGGGAACCACTCTGATCTCATAACTTTATCCCCATACGGGATATGGTCTTTGATTTATAACTTAGCTATGAAGAATCAGCTTGCTTAAGCAAATAAAATATCTTTAAGAACGTATGTGAAAGCTTGCATAAAAGTAGTCTGTATTTAAAAAAGTGTACTCAGTATTATGGTCAGAGACTGATATCTCTCTATGGTGATTTTAGAATGTTTGTGCATATATTTTGTGACCTAAAATACTAATTGTGGCTGGCCACTTGGGTAAAGAAACCAACCAAAGCATTGCCCATTGACAAAGTTAACTGGGAATCACTATTTAAAATTAGACACATGTCGGCTGATATAAACGCTGACATGTACTGATACAGGCTGCAGCCAGATAGCTCAACATTTTGGAACACAGGATTCTAAACTCTTTACGGTCAAGAGTTTGGTAATTTCTGTCCCATCCACGTCTTCGTTGCCAGACCCCTGCTTTGGAGAGCTGACCTGTGAGATTATCAGTGCTTGGGTGCTGGCAGTACGAGCCAAGTGACATCCCATCAACTGTTCTTAAAGAATGCTCTTGTCTCTTGATTTCAACCTTGTTTTCTATATTCTACTGTGATTAGGCAGTGGCTGTTTCACCGGGCTTTCGCCATAGAACCACGTATTTTGTTACTCCGTGGGTTTCTGAACAAAATGGGATAAGCTAAAACTGGGAACTTCACCATTTTCAGGCTACGGTTCAGCCTTTGTGCTGTATACTTCTAATTCTTGGAGCCTCAGAACAACTTCTTTATTTTATGAGTATAGTTGAAGTGTCCTTTTTCTTCAGCCAGTAGTCTTTATCATTAGGCAACAGCAAATTATACTACCCCTTGCTGAACATTTAAATCCCACTTGCATTTTATCAGGTCTGTCCACCTGCCATTTCCTCTTTGGAATATTAATCCCTGCAGCAATAAATGTTAAGAATGAACTAATTTTCTGTAATATGCTAGTCAAGTTAACGTGAGTATGAACAAGCACTCCAGCCTATGCTGAGGAGGAACAACATCAAGTAGAATGTGGGGTGGTATTTCCCACCGAGAGAGATTTCATCGGGTAAAAGATACCATTTGTTTTAGTTTATCTCTTACCCAGCATATGTTAGTTTCCAAAGCATAGATTTTGGAAACAAAAGACAATTGTAAATGTGCTCAATGTACTACAAAACTTCAAAAGTTAAAATGCTGCCAATGCTAAATACTAAATAGCATACTTTGGTTAGTTCAGTTTTGGAATTCTAACCCTGAAATGATGATTGAGAATGTTTAGTGATGATTGAGAAACTGAAAACCAATGCTCCTGTTGATAAGGCATTTTGTAGCAAACTTGCCAATAGGTAACTAACAGCTTTATTACATTTCAGGATTTTTTGTTTTGTGGGGGGGATAAAAATTGGGGTGTCCCATACCATTAACGTGCAGAAAACTACATGATAATCTCAACTGGATGTATAACTTCTACATCACGTGAATACTTCTAGAAACATGCATGATTTGACACCCTGCTGAAGTGGCAACTCATCGTCTTTGGAAAGTCTTACCAAGAGAAAGATTCTTTTTTTTTTTTAAGTTTTTACGTAAAACCCAGTTAGCTAACATACAGTATAGTATTAGTTTCAGCTGTACAATATAGTGATTCGACATTTCCTTACATCACACAGTGCTCATCACAAGTGCCCTGCTTGATCTCCATCACCTATTTCACCCATCCCCCCACCACCTCCCCGCTGGTAACCATCAGTTTGTTCTCCACACTTGAGATCCTGCTTCTTGGTTTGCCTCTCTCTCTTTTCCCTTTGCTTCTTTGTTTTGTTTCTTAAATTCCACATATGAGTTAAATCATATGGGATTTGTCTTATTCTGACTTATTTCACTTAGCATAAAGTACGTTTTTTTCTTTTATTTTTTAAGAGAAAGATTCTTTTTGAGAGTTGGGGGGGGAATTCCAGCGTTTTAAGAAAAGGAATAGCTTTTTTATATTAATTTTTTAATGTTTATTTTTGAGAGAGAAAGAAAGAGAGATAGAGGGTCAGTGAGGGGAGGGGCAGAGAGGGAGACACAGAATCTGAAGTAGGCTCCCGCCTCTGAGCTGTCAGCACAGAGCCTGACGTAGGGCTCAAACCCATGAACCACGAGATCATGACCTGAGCTGAAGTCGGACGCTTAACTGGCTGTGCCACCCAGGTGCCCCAGGAATAGCATTTAAAAAAGGGATAAAAAGATGTAGCTCAGTAATACCTCAGAATATGTAAAACAACCCCAACAATGAAATTTTTGTAATAATGTGATACTCTCATAAATATGCTCCTAAATATTCAAAGAATTTATTTCCAAGACATGATAGATATTGCATGTGTCTACACTTATGTCAAGCAGAATAAATATGTATGGAATAAATCATAAGTAATTTATATAGAGTGTCTTGATGTGTCTATAATGGAAATGAATCCGTCCCCTCCTTTTTGCCGTTAATTTGCCCTAAATGATTGAAATGCACAGTTACTTTAGATGTGTAATCACCATGATTCTTTCACTTAAGTGAAATACTTGATTTTTATACCCATCTTTATTCAGTGTTCAAATATACAGTATTTAACTTTTTTTCAGAAGTCAGTTTCTACAATTAGCCACATACAAGAAGATATTCTAGAAAACAGTGTGTACCGTATGGGTTAATAACATGGCTGGCTAAAGATACCTCGTCATTGGTCTGAGTGTCTAGTTCTATTTCCTGTATAAGTTCTTGTTTTGAGTAGCTACAGTGTCAGTGTTGGAAAACACTTAGAGGTAAAAAACGATAAAAGGTTACATCCTTTTACCCAACTTTTGAAAAAAATCACTATCTGTAGTATTTGGAAAAACTTTGGCAGTTCTGTCACATGAAAATACAAATGAAAAGCAGTTTCTTTTCTAGAAATGAATCTGTCTTTCTGAGTTAGAACTGCTAACTTGAAGCATCAGTATATTTTTAAGGGCTGTTCAGTACTCAGATCTCAAGTGAGTTGAGTTGTTGAGTTTGAGTAGAATTGAACTCGGTATTGTTGAAAGTGGTGTAAGATTACTTGAGTATGAACATTATCTAGCATTTAGTTTTAAAGTAGCTAACCTTCCCAGTCTTACTCTCCCCACCACACAGTGATTTATATAGTGGGGGGCAGTATTACTGATTAAACCAGAACGATGCATACTCAGCAGCATACTCTTGTTACCCTGCATTTGCTTTCTTCTTTGTGTCTCTTCTAATGAGTTACATATATAATTAGTACACATAGTTCTAGTAATATATTAATTCGTGGTTTAGGAAGTGAGGTTTTCAGCTTCATTTCCCCTTGGACATATGACCCAGGAGCACAGAGGAGACAAAAAGATTGTAACCTTTTCATACAGTCTCGTTGGACCCTTGGCCCTTTATTCTTGCTTCAGTTATCATCCATTGTAGTGATCTGTTTTATGTGTAGACTAACCCTAAACGGTGAGTTCCTTGAGAGTAAGAACTTTTATCATACTCCTGTTTTATGTATTTTGAGCTCCTAGTTAAGGATCTAAGTGTGTGCTCAATAAATGGGTATTTGCTGGGAAAATAAAAAAAAAAAAGAAATAATGAATTGTTTTCTTTTGATCAGTCACATTCTCCACAGCTATTTTTGTAAGTTTATTTTCAGAGAGAAAGACAGAGAGGCAGTGAGTGCAAGCAGGGGACGGGCAGAGAGAGAGAGAGAGAGAGAGATCGAGGGAGGGAGGGAGAGAGAATCCCAAGCGGCCTTTGTGCTGTTAGTACAGAGCCTGTCCCGGGGTTCAGTCTCACAAACCTGGAGATCAAGAGTTGGACGCTTAACCAACTGAGCTACCCAGGTATCCCACCACAGCCATTTCTTAACTGAAGGTCATTTTATCTATAGTAAAATTCATGGATATCATATAAATGGTTTGATGAGTTTTGACAGATGTGTATGTTTGTGTCATTTACTCAGGTGTTCGTAAGCAAAGGTGAAAGTAAGTTTTTATTCCAAATACATAATCAAGAATTTGGTTATTTGACACAATGAAACTGTTGTGTGGAATCAGTTTTTCATGCATATTATTATTTTATAATGTCTCCAAATTCTCTACGACTCCTTCTTGAACTACCCCATACTAGAAATAAAACCTCCCCGCCCCACCCAGGAAGAAGTTGATTTGGTGTCTCTATGAGGCAGTTTGTGGATTTCCTTCTTACATTATGCTACCACAATATGTGCTTGGCACCTGGTATATCAGTGCCAAGAGACATGCCTATGCTTAGGTTGCCTCAAGTCTGATGGGAAGTTGAGCCCAGTTGTGTGTATGCGTTAACAGGTGTGTGAAAGCCTCCTGTTAGGATTCTGCGTTTTGTCCTTTCAAGCTCTCCCAGGAGCTCTCGCCTAATGTAATTATGGGTGGTCACTCAAGTCTTCATTTTTGGCTCAGACCCCTCTCGATGCTTTAGCTCCCTGTATCTGACTACCTACTGGCTGTTCTACTTGGATATACCATAATCACCTTAAACGTGGCCTGAGAACTCGTTATTGTCCATTATTGTCCATTTCCTTTCTTCTTGTTTCCCTACAAAGCCCCCCACACCCCCAGTAATAAATGGCTTCTACTTCCTTTTCTGTTTTAGTTAATGACACTGCCTTTTACCCAGTTGTCTACATTAGAAACTTGGGAGTCCTATCTGAGTTCTTCCTCATTTTGCAGACATAATTGATATGGTAGGCTAGTAAATACTACCTCTCAAATTCCTCTGAAACCCATCATCTACCCTGTAGTACCGCTGTCACTGTCTTTGTTAGTTCTCACCTTCTCCCCCTTGGATTGTGGCAGCAGGCTCATAAAGACTTTTTGCGCCTTAATTTATCTTCTGTTAATACAATGTCTTACATAGGTGCCTGTGATCTCTTGGCATGAGCTGTGTGTGCCTTGACTGTTTTGAACTTGTAATTCCTCACCCATGCCTTTCTCTTTCTCACCTCTGTGCATTATACTTGATCTCTTTCTGCTTGGGATGCTACAGTTTGGACATGACCGTACCTACACTCTCTTAAAGGACTACTTTTCCCATGGTCCCTACTGAAGGGGGTGGCACAGCTCTGCTTCTCATGGTCCCTACCCCTTCTCTTCTACCTTCAGAAACCACGAATTGGACAGTGTGTGGCATTTGAGCTGTGAGGGGCCAATACATAGGCATAAAAAGATGAACTGGGTCAATCAGATTCCTCAGATCTTAAAGCTTGTAACTGAGAGATCCCATCCTGAGAGAAACGTGACTTAAGGTACACTGAGACAAAATGAGGCAGACTTGGATCCTTTCTGAGTCCTGGCAAAGCAAGGTTATGAGGAGCTACAAACATGAAGGAAGAGCTGGGAGGCAGACAAAACATAGGCAGAATAAAGGGTGGGAAATTTAGCTATCAGTGAGGAGAGACACTTGGAGACGTTTGAACCGAGGCTGAGTCACATTCCTGTCAGAGTGGGAGACTCCTGTGACATGGCTTCCTTGTGCCATTGATTTTCCATGAGGTTGAATCATTTGTTTGCTTGTTTACTTTGGGGTTCCTTGGTATATGTATCCTTACTTCACCTCCCTATCTGCAAATTACTTCAATGGGACCGTTCTTTACAGCTAAATGGTCCTAAATAAAATGGTTTTCCCTATCCTACCTCCTTGACCTCCACTAAAATGTCACCTCCTCCAGGAATTCTTTTTTCTACCACTAAATACGGATTTGGCTGCACCACCTGTTTGCTACTGTAGCACTTTATCTTTACCTATTAAGTTATAGTTTAGCTTTTATGGTCCTCTGTTTAGATAGGGCACAACTTGAGACCAGGGATTCTGTCAGTGAAATGAACTGTATAAATGAAAATGGTGTGGAGCTGACAGTGGGGAGGTGGATGGGGCCTTTATGAGGTGGTGATTTTTGAGCTGGGTCTTGCTAAAAGCAGTCCCTCTTTGTTACACTTCTATGGCTGCCACCAGTTTTGGCTTGATAAAATATAGAGTATTAAATGCTACAGGCACCTGACCTAACCGTCCTTTTTTAACAGTAAGGTATCTGGAGATGCGAGAAAGAGGTAAAGTGGTTTTCCAGTGGAGCACATCTCCATAGATAGTAAGATTGCCAGACCAGAAATCCCATAATGCTTCCCATAATGCTGACGTGGGCACTCATCAGAAAGGACAAATCTGATGATCTCATTTTCAAGTAAAAGAGTGTTTGAGAAACACACATCCACACGGACAACCTTTCTCCATCCCCCAGACCTTGTGTATGCCGAGAGTTATTCTAAATATTTTAAGTAATGCATTCCAGTAAGAACCCAGTCCCTTGGCCTCGCATTTAGGGGTTTCAGGATTTTGCTTCACTTGACCTTCCCAGTTGTTTTTCATCCTGGATCTACGCTTGTGTTGGAGGACTCCTTGGCCCTCTCTCAGGCATGGGTCTGTTGCTCCGTGTTTGTTTCCTTTTCATTATCGACTTCCTATTACCTGAGACAGAGTTTCTCTGTCTCCGAGAGTCTAGATGAGGAGTCTCTCAAGAAGCTTCCTCTGATACTTCGAAGCATATATAATCATCTCCTTGGTACCACAATTGCTCTTTTCTTGTAGGTTGTTTTTATTTAAATGGGAATTAGTTACATGATGCCTGATATTAGAGTTATTTTTACACTTCTGTTATTTCATCTAGTGATTGTGTACTCATGGTGGGAGATATTGCATCCAACCATTTCGATTACAGTGTCTGGAACTGAGTAAATACTTATTGAATAAACGATCTCATAGGACCGTTCATTTCTTTCAACATCTTGCTTCTACCCCTCTCCATAAAAGTCGGGGGGTCCCTAGTAATGAAGACTTCCCATTTATATCAGAAATACCTTTAAGAGAGTATTTACCACTTAGAAAGATATCTGAGGAGAATGAAATGATTGTGACTTTTAACAGAATGATGGAAAATAATTTTCACCATAAAATTCAATCAATAAAACCTGTTTCAGTACAAGCCACTGGTTTTTTTTTTTTTAATTTTTTTTTTATGTTTGTGGCTAACGCAGAGCAATGTGAGTTATAAATTCAGCCCTCATGGAAGCTTAGTGCTTAGTAGAGGAACTAATACAAATAAAGTCAGAAAACATGAACATTTGGAAGGAACAGTGATAACAAAAATGACTTCCATGAATTCTATATGAATTTTGTTGAATGTGTGAGCTATGTTGGTCCACATGTCATCACGGTTAAGAATTGGGCTCTGGTGCCGATGGTCAAGGTTGGAATCCCAGAACTGCCGCTCCCATCTGCCTGGCTAGATTATTCTGTTAAGATTGTTAAAGCATGTGAAGCCCTGAGCACAGAGCCTGGCACAGAATAGGCACTCATTACACTTTCTCTGTTATTAATTTTAGATTGCAAATTCATGCAGCTATTTTAGGGTGCTATATGCCAATGTCACTTGTAGGAAATTTGTAAAACTCAGTTTCGTTTCTGGCGCACTACTTTTTTTTTTAAGTTACAAATTTTGTGTGATTAGTAGTATCAACGAGAAGAGATCAAGTACTGTTCTTCAGGGTCTAAATTAATCATATGAGTAGTTCTTCTCGAAGCAGATATTGCATCATACATGTCCAACAGCCTCTTAAAGTATTCAAAATTAATAAAGCGGTGAAGACATTAATCAGGGATGGTTTCTAGCTGATTTGCATAAACTAATTAACGTCAACAGTTACACCACACTGCAGCAAAGCAGCACCTGGGAAATCCGTCACTCCCAGTGAAATAAGGTAGTGAGTCTGCAGAGTGGAGAGGGATTCTATCTCCAAATGCACACCAAGGTCACCATTTACATAACACGAGTGACAACATGGAGCCAAGTCACTGTGATGCATGGCCCTAAAGGAGGGGTGCATCCAGGGAAATGTGACGACTCCAAAGCCGGTTAGCGCTAGCCTTAATGGCTTCTCAGGTTGTTTATATTTTAACAATGCATTGAGATTCTGTGTCTTAGCACCATAATACTGAAAATAAGTATTGATATTTATTTAGTCCTGTTTCATTATTTGTAAATTCTAGCAAGTTCTTTTTCTGAATGGAGGGATAAGAATAGGAATGAGGACAGTAGGGCAGAGAGTATAGAGACCAATTCATGTCTCCAAATTTATATCTGATTAAAGCTTTACTTGCTTAAATTCTTGTTCCCCTAGCAAGAACAACCCTGTTCCACCGGCAGACATTACCTTAATTTCAGCTTTACTAAGTCTTTCGTTTATTCATTTATGCACTCAACAAATGTTACCGTGAGCCTGGTGGTCTACTGTTACCATCTTTGGTAGGGGGAATGCAAACCTGAAGATCGTTGATTTCAGAGTTCCCAGAGTCTGAAACTTGGTGTTTTATGCAAACAAATTATTAGCTTGACAATTTATGCTCTAAAATGATGACACGTGGAAATGTAATAATGCTGCTTCCTGAAGGGGTCTTGAGGAGGTTTCACAGAGAGAGCAAGTCTAGAATGACTGATATAGATATGCTTGACTAGCAGACGTGAGAAGAAAGAATATTCTGGAATGGGAACACCATGTTAGTTGCTCTTCATAGTTGCTAGAGTTACTCTCCTCGCACGTTTCCTCTGCTGAGCTTAGTGTCCTTGTTGATATTAATTTATGCAGCTTGTATCGATGAAGGGTGACGAAGGGCAGGAGGAAGCATGGATGGGAGTATGTTCCTTTCATAGCTTTGAATAAGATGTGTCCACTTTGCACTGGCAGGTGTTTGAACATTGACTTGTTTAACTTGTTCCTATCAGCTTCAGGGGTCATGTGCCTCTTTATATAGCTTGTGGATAACTGCGGGAATGTTCTAATAACAGTTTGTCCTTCCCAGCAAAAATGCAGCCTTAGGGAGAGAAAGATCCGAGACATGTTTTGGCCAGTGGATGTCCTTCTTTGGCCAATGGCATGGTTCCTTTAGCCAGATCCAACACTCAATAGTACTTCCCTTGATGTCTATAAACGGCAGCAGATTTTCTTGGGGCATCACATTAATATTAGCCCTCATAGACTGTTCATTTAGCAAACTGACCAGAAATTTCTAGTGTAAGGAATAAGATTATATTAACAATTTTAACAACCCTGCAAAGCTTCCTCTTATGAACTTCGTTTAGTCATACAAAAATAAAATGTAATTTATTCAAACTTCTGAAAAGGAGATCAAAATTAGGTCACTGTATATTTTCCTCTGTCTGTGAATATAGAAGGTGTTAAGCAAAGTGTTATGAAGGCCTGTTTATAAATGGGAATGGGATGTGGGAATGCTCTGGGAACACTTTCTTTTCTGGCTAATGGGATGTTACTATTTTAAAAACTGCATTCTGAAATGTGTGGGATCTGCTATGTTTCCTGCCTGAGATAATGTATATTAATTGACTTCAGTCTTTTTGATTGTAACAAATCTTTAATTTGTGCTGGTAAATGATGAAAAAGCATATGGTCCATCAATTTCTAGAATACTATTCAAGAGGTCTGGTAACCCTTTGGCTCTATTGTCCTTCCCCAGTGGACTTCCATATGGGTTGGAAGATAATTCTCAGTCTTTGGAGTGTTCTTTAAGACTAGCATTTTGTATTCAGTGAGGAGTAAAGTAATTTAGATAGTGAAATGTTGATATTATTTGTGTATAGTGTAAGTTACAAAAGAAGAACTTGATTGCTGTGGGGCTGAACGGCAGAGAAGAGTCCTGTGCCTCTCATAGGATCAGAGAGGTCTTTAGCAAGTTAGAAAGTATTGAATGGGATTTCTGAAGTTGAACTTGTCTGCCATTAAAATCTACTCTGTGGATTGAATGCCTGAGCAGAGGTTAAAGACAGGAATTTCTTTGTGTCTGCCCAATGCTATTCCTCCTAGTGCTGCCAGGACATAGAATTTGGTGAAGGAAAGGCAGAATGCTGTAGTGCGAAGACCCAGGCTTTGACATCACATAGGTTTTGGTTCAAAATCTGATTATTCCATTTGCGAGCTTGTGAACTTGGGCAGCTTATTCAGTCCTCTTGAACCTTGGTTTTTAATAATACCTATCTCACGTGAGTATTGGGAACATTATGTAAGTTAATACAGATAAAGTATTTAGGACAGTAACGGACACAGTATGTGTATGTTATTATTATTAATGGTGATATCTATAAATGTAAATTCTCAAGAGTTTTTGAGCATATCAAACATAAATACGCAATCCATGCCAGTAGCTTTCCAGCAGAAAGCTCAGGTGATGACCGTACTTAGGTTGATGAAAAGTGTATGGGTATAGTTTTAAAGGGATCAGAGTGACTTTGAGGTTAGAGGATGATACAACATGGAGGAGGAAAGCGTTCCTAAACAGAATGGGTGAATTTCATACTATTAGAAAAATTCTTAGATGATATAATAATGGAATTAGTAATGCAGAGTTGAGAGGATGCTAACTCCATTTTCTTAGGGTCCAACTTGGGTGAAAGAAGAATAGTTGAGCAGGCATTGGGGCAGTGTCTGTAGGATTTTCCATTAAGGTAAAAAATGGATTTTACATAATAAGGGATTTGAAAATGTAGGTGAAACAATTTAATACCACTGAAAGGGACTTTAAAATGCACAATGAAAGGGAAGATGTTTTTTGGTACGTGTTCAGAGGAGAGGAAACACTACCATCAGAAAAAATGCCATCATAGGATTTACATCTTGGATGTGACCAAGAGCTGTGAGGCATAGTCATGGCAACCGGTGCATGGCTTTCAAATAATTTCTACTGGCTTATCTGTTGGTAGATGGCAGTTGATAGCCTTTTCTTTAGGTACTCTTCTTGGTTTTCACAGTGCCCTATTCACATACCTTCTAGAAAATCTTCTAGAAAATCTCTCTAGAGTCTTCCCTACTTGACTGGCTTTGCCTTCTCTTGCTCTTCTTTCTCTGATTCAAGAAGTCTCTGGCTCTGTATTTAACCTTCTACATGCATGGTAGTTTTGGCTGTGTTTTGGAGAATATAGGGACTGTTAAAGAGGAATTATTCTGGCAGTTGTTAAAACAGCAAGACAGATTTTATTAGAGCTATGGCAGGAGGGGAGAGAAACTTAATTATAGAACTGAGCTCAACTCCAAATACAGCAAAGACAGATGGGGATTTGTAGCCAGTGGGCAGAATGGGGGGGGGGGGGGGTCAGTGGATAGAAAATTACTAAGAGGAACTTGATTAGACACCAAGGATGGGTAGTTGATCCTTGCTAAATTGGGCTTAGCAAGCCAAAGACAAAGTGTAATCTAGAAGAGGGCTCAAAAGAGACCAATTTAGTCAAGGAAGGCGTTCTTGTCATTTTTAGAGAGGTTCTGCCCTCTATGTTTTGGCAACTTACCTTTGTAGTGACTGAGAACTTCTCACCCCACCTTATACCCTCTGGCCTTCATTACTGATCTCTGGATCCTGGAAACCCACCAAAGGATTAGTCCCTACTCCTTGTTTGAGATCTTGGGGTTTGAGTAGGTCATGGGGATGGGATTCAGATTACTTACAGTTGAGTGAGAGCAGTGGTTCTTAATAGTGGCTGTCCATGAGAAACTCCTGGGGCACCTTAAAACAACTAGCCAGCAAATATGAAGAATAAAAAAACAAAAACCTATCTGGCCTCACCCCAGGCCATTTAAATCTCTGGAGTAGGTCTAGGCACCAGTACATTTTGTCAAACTTCTCTGGTGATCCTGATGAACAGCTGGGTTGAAGACCAAAGACACAAAGACACACAAGTATCTGATGTGGATCTCAGCTTACTATCATTTTGGGGCCACAACTGGTGCTTATTGTTAGTACAGTCTTGACAAGAAACTGGCACTCTCTCTGACCATCTGGGATGCTCTGCTGAGTCCTTTATTCCTTCAGTGCTTGAGGTCCCTGCTCTGTAAAGTGAGTCTCAATTTGGAGATCTGTAGGTGACTATAGCATTAATCACCTCCTGAAACTTTTAGATGAGGGAGTGGAAAATAAAATCCTTATCATGTATATTGTAAGTCACGTGAACTCATTAATAGGATACCATTTAACTCAACCTTCCCAACAGTCTTGTGAGGTGGGCATTATTATTCTATTGTTAGAAAAGTAACATGATTTATTCAAAGTGACAGAATAAGTGAGGGAGCTGAAACCCTTCCTTTCTGATGTCCACAGCTATGCCATGCATGTCTGTCCTTGAAGAAGCCACAGAGTCACTACTGAAGATAGAGAGCTTTATGCCTCTTCTTATTTCTTGAGTATTATTTCATCCTGAATGACTGTTCTCTTTTACATATGTCTTTTCTCTTGTTCTAGTCACGTAGTCTTACATTAGGACCCACAGATGTGTTATGGATGACTTAACAGCTCTGTTCTTCTATACTTTTCAGATTGCATTTCATATAGAAAAATGCTCCAGATTCGATTTTAGTTTTCTCATATTTCCTAAATGACTTTATCAACCAATCTACTTTCCAGATTTGTTTTTATTTTTCTCATATTTTTCTAAATGTGCTTATCAAGCAATCAACTTTCTGTATCCCATATGCACTGAACTATATTAGAAAATAAAATATTAAAACCAAAGAGCAGAAAGTACAGATTACCAAAAGATTAAGGTAGTCATAAATGTGCCTGTTTCCCATGTAAATGAATGGGGGGGGCAGTTAGCATATTCAGTTCATGCTATGTTTTGAATATTTACAAATGGTGTTCAGACTGTGCTGTGCATAGTACATAACTTGAAGTAATCATGTAGTTGAGTAGCAGACAGTCACATTTCAATATGTAGTTATTGAATGCCTTTTGTTACAATGTACAAAGTGGAAATATCAAACAAAATAGTTATTATTTTGTGGGAGAAAGTTACAATGTGGATAGTAATGGTCACGAGTTCAGCATGTGATGGAAACTGATGATGACAGTTTAAGTTCTGAGTTTCAAAGGCTGTTCTATTTCCTAGATATTTTCTTAGCAATTTCTGATGGTTATGAGTGAGAGAATTCTACTTAGTAGCCAATATATAATTAAAAGAACCAACTTCTTTTACTAACTGTTTAGTTAGGTCTTGAATATATTCAGAAAAGTCTTTTATTTAACTGCTTGATGGATCTGATGACCTGTCTTCTTGGAAAAGATTTCCAAGAGGACAATGGAATACATAACTTTAAATTTTAGGGGGAAAAGTACACAGATTTAATACCTTACCATCGGAAATAAAGTCATTAAATATTTCATATAGCTGATCGATCTACAGTTTCATTTCAAACACTCTCCAGCTCAATCCACGTTGCTACCAAAGGCCATATTTCATTCTTTCTCATTGCCAAGTAGTATTCCAAGTGAAATAAGCCATACAGAGAAAGACAGATACCATATGTTTTCACTCTTATGTGGATCCTGAGAAACTTAACAGAAGACTATGGGGGAGGGGAAGGGGGAAAACAAAAGAGAGAGGGAGGGAGCCAAACCATAAGAGACTCTTAAAAACTGAGAATAAACTGAGGGTTGATAGGTGGGAGGGAGAGGAAAGTGGGTGATGGGCACTGAGGAGGGCGCCTGTTGGTGTTGTATGGAAACCAATTTGACAATAAATTTCTTATAAAAAAAGTTTCATCTGAAATAAATCCTTTCTCCTAGAAAATGATGTGAAACTGGTATTATAAAACAATTTAATTTACTTAAGATTCAAGGGAAGCTCAAATCATTGAGTTATGGGATTAAAAAGAATTTTGTCAAGTCATTTAGTCTACCCATCGTTTTTTGAAGTTATACATTAAGTACATGCTACATGTTTGAGAAGCTGTTCTCTCTGATAATATAGGGTTAAGTTCTCATTTCATATTGCACAGTACATATTTGTTTTTCTTTTGAAATATGTATGTCCCCTTTCAAACTTTAAGTTCCAGTAGGGCAGGGGGCATGTCCTGTCTTTGTATTCCTGGTGCTTATAAAGGTGCTTAGAAGAGCAAGAAATCATTCTCAATTTTTATTTTTTATTTCTGTCCTAAAATATTGCCATTGGAAGACTTGGTCTTCTCTTGGTAACCAGTTGTGGAACTTTGCTTACACTTAACCTAACTATTCCTTCTGAGTTGCAGGAAAATGATTTGACACATACATAATTTTAATAAGATATATATGGCAGTAGTAGAAATGTCATCATATGGGTAGAAATATAGCCATATGTTTGCCTGACCAACCGAAAGCTTGCCTGCCAAAAGTGGTCATGTACTCTCCTTGTTATTTCACATTTATACGTTAATATATCATAATCAGGCTCTTCCACTAATTCAGATTTTATTATGAATCATACATGGAGTGGGATGAAATTTATTTTTGCTTAGTAACCTTAATCACATAGGAAGTTCAGTCAGTGATTATTTAAAGTGCAAGGGGAAAAGTTAAAATATTTAGGGTACTTTATTTTTTTAAATTTTTTTTAACGTTTATTTATTTTTGAGACAGAGAGAGACAGAGCATGGACGGGGGAGGGTCAGAGAGAGAGGGAGACACAGAATCTGAAACAGGCTCCAGGCTCTGAGCTGTCAGCACAGAGCCCGACGCGGGGCTCGAACTCACCGACCGCGAGATCATGACCTGAGCCGAAGTTGGCCGCTTAACCGACTGAGCCACCCAGGAGCCCCTAGGGTACTTTAAAAATAGTCATTATAATAAATTTGCTAATTACAAATCATTTATACCTGTGCAAGAAAAGAGACACAGGTGAGGTGGGAAGAGCTCTTTCTCTTCACCGTATCGCATGATCCCAGAATGAGCTTATGTATGTTATTGAGGATGGTTTTAAAAAATCACTATACGGATGTTATAAACTGAACTTACCTCCTGATCAATTGTTAAAAGTCATGAGGCTTGGGTAAGAAAAATCTTATAATAATACTCACTTCAATTGAGAAGTGTTATTGTCAGACAAAAAGTTGCTTGAGGGCTCAAGCATAAGTTATGCCTTGTATCCGCGGTGACTGAGATGTAATTGCTCGTAGTAAATCTTCTGATGTTGGTAGAAGTTGTTAAACCAAATTCAAATAATCTATAGCTATATATAATTTAATTTCTGAAACTATGGCACAGATAAATAAGCCTTGACTTCATTTGTAATCTTAATTAATTTGTAATTAATTTGTAATTAATTAACATTAATTAATTAATGTTTCTTTATGGTATTTGGCCAAGAAATATAAGAAGGAAAATTATAATACTGTGTTTTAGATGCATTTCCACTGGGAATAGTGATGATCAGTGAGCAGTTATCTTCCTAAACATTCCCCTGTGAGAGATTGCTGGTTCGTTCGTTCATTCATTCATTCGTTCATTCATCCAGTGTCTGATTTAATGAGCATTTATTAAGTAGTTACTATTATGAATAAAGTACTATACTGAAACAGTGGATGGATTCAGGTATTTTTCTCTTTTCAGAGATATCTTCGTTTCTTTTCAGAAGACTATGCAGTTTATAGGCAAATTGTACACAAAAATTCATATTTATAACACTACCCATGCTTTTAGAAAAGATTTTAAAGAGTCTGAATGTTATAAATTGTGACTTTTTAAAAATCATAGAGGCAATGTATTCATATGTAAATATCTCTGTTTTCCATAAAGAATGGTTTTAAGAACAGCCATTTCACTGTATGACTTGAAATATAAACATAAGGGTAATTCATGATATTGCTGTTTTTTTTTGGTTGATATGAATATACCCCTTCATGCTTGTTTTCATTTTTGGAGGACTGATTTTAATAAGATTACATATATCAAATCACTTCGAAACCACTCTGTTAACATAATATATTATAATATGCAATATGATATATTTATATATGTATTTTTCTACAAATGAAGCCTTTAATTTAATAATATGACTTATATTTTAAACTATAATTGGTATAGGCAATTTGAAATATATGCTTTAGTATAAACATAGTCATATAGAAAATATATGACTTGGGAGAAATATACAGGAATGTAGTAAGCTATATTATTTTCATGATGCCATAATTTGGGGTTTTTAATCTTTAAAATAAATATAGGAGAAAAAAAATCCTGAATGGTTAGGCAGTCATGTGGGGATTTTATTTATTTAGTAATGCTACTGTTCCTTGGTGGTTCTTCTTACTCAAACATAAATTCAAATGTATATATGGTGAACACAGGTTCAGCTTTGCCTGGGATGGCTCTGGTGTATACTTGTGCCATATTTATTAAAAACATCTACCTGCACTGTCAAAAGTGACCTGATTTGTATGATGACTGATAGGGTCACTGTAGCCACAGAGCACATTGTGAGAAGGGTTGTTTGTTTGTGAACTAGCTGTGAAAGTTGACAACACTACCTTAGATTCCTTGGAAGCCTGACTTGACCAGTTACCATGGTGAATAACATTTTGCACAGCCTTACCGTGTCATAGATGTCCAAATCCCCACTTCTGTCTTTCTTGTGAATAGTCATATGGGCTCTGCTTGGATACTGTCTGTGACCAACCAGAAAGTACAAGTTCCTTCTGCTTCGGGACTGTGCCCTTAACTGCTCAGAAGGGCACTGCTGCAGAACCATACAAAAAACTCTACAACCAATTGTCCTTCCAGTTAAGGAGCTCCTCCAGGCTTCATCGTCCTTCTCCTTTATTCTGCATTACTTTTCTCTCAGCTTTGGGTTTTGAACTTCTCTTTAGTATTGACAAATTTGCAGATCAAGGTCCATGTGAGTGGGGCAGGGGTATTAGAGTTCTCCAAACAAACAGAAAACAAAACAAAAATATACATATGAAGAGGGGATTTGTTATAGGAATTGACTCATGTGGTTATGGAGACCGAGAAGTCCCACAATCTGCCAGCTGCAAACTGGAGACCCAGTGGTGTAATTTAGTCCAAACCCAAGGGTCTGAGAACTGATTTTAAGTCTCTGAGTCTGAAGGCCTGAGAATCAGGAGCTCTGATGTCTGAGAACAGGGGAAGAAGGATGTCCCAACTCAAGAAGGGAAATGAAGAAGTTGCCCTTCCTCTGCCTTTTGTTCTTTTTGTCCTCTGTCTTTTGTGGGCTCTCGGGAGACTGAATGATGCCCACCTGTGTTGGAGAGGGCAAATCTCTTTACTCAGTCTGCTGATTGGAATGCTAATCCTCTCCAGAAACACCCTCAGAGACACGCCTAGAAATCATGTTTTACTGGCTATCTGGGCATCCCTTAGCCTAGTCAAGAGATACAGAAAGTTAAACATCACAGGGAGCAAAAATAGGATCACCCAAAGGGGCACTTTGGAAACGTGACAAAGACATGTCTGTGTCACAGTAGTTGAGCGGATGTCACTGGTTTGTAGTGACTGGGGACTAGAGCGGCTTGGCTCCCCTCATCGCAGAGTTGTCTCCTCTTCTGCAAGCCTTTCAGAAAGGGCTTATAGAAAACCTGTGTATAATCTTCTGAGTTTGGAAGCTAACTCTATTATGCATGAAGAAGAAAAATATTCTCCCATGGTTTTACTATGGAGTGAATTTTCAGAAATGCAGCTATCATGTAAATTTGAGAAAAGACTATACTTGGTTGTGCTCCATATTTTACCGGACCTTATTCACTATTATAACAAATCATGCTACCGATGGCCATGCTGCCAGGCCTTTGGTACTTGAATAACTGACATAACACATTGTGTCTGTCCTCTCATTACTGTCATGGCCTCCTTGTGAAATCTGGCCTAAGCATTTACGTAGTGAACTACTATTGTTTTATTATAAACGACTTTTAAAAACTGAAAAATCCTTTTGTATTATAGTTAGTAGCTTTTATTAAGAAAAATATATATGTGAGGTTATATTGTCTGTGAATTTCATTTCTGATGTAAAATGGGATTGATTCTCAGAGACTTGAGTGCTACTGAACCATCACTGCCTTAGGAGTCCAGATATTGCCTTAATCGTGGCCCTTAAGCCTAGACATCGAGCATCCAGCAGGTGAGGGCAGTGCCAGCTAGCCCTCACTGTGTCTATGAAAGAAATTCACACACCCTTTCTAGCTCCAGAAAGCTCTGATTTTCAGATAATTCTTTTGCCGGGGATCAGACATGGCTGACTGCTTTTTCCACCCATTTATTTTACATTTTCCCTGTGGAGACATGCAGAAGAATCCAAGATTTGCTTCCATGAGATGATTCTTTAGATATTTTCATATGGCTAGCATCCAGTTTCTTCTCCTAATCTTCCTGTGAATGCCTTGACAGCCCTGCACCTCTCAGTCATAGAGGGAGACTATTCCTCTTCAGACACAGGACATCCATCGTCCTTCCATTATTGCCAGCAAAGACAACACCATGTGTTTATTTATTTGTTCTGGTCACATAATAATAAGGTTGGCAATATTGCTATTAAAAGCAGCCAAGGCCTACAAAGTCTATTGTAATTACTGTGGTTATGCTATACTTCCTTCAAATCTGTATGGTTAATTTTGTTATGCCTGGAACGTCCTAGCAGCCTGTAGAGATAGTCCCTTTGTAAACAAATAGTGACATAAATAGAGGGACATGTAGTCTCCGGCTCCTGTTTTGCATCAGTTGTCTGGCCTGTGTTCGAAGCTGGATTGGATTGCTAACAAGGTGGTGATAGAAATTGTGACAGAATCCAAATTGGATGCAAACTCGTGGTTTAGGCACAGTCTGCGAATGTGCCCTTATGAAATTCTCACCTGCATGTCTGTTAACTGTTGAAGGTTCCTGGGCAGGAAGGTCTTGGGGGCAGTCAGTTAGAAGAGTGATTTTTAGTGTCTGATATTCAGGAGTGAAAAAGAAAGACAAGCCATGGAGAAAACGGGTATCCTATTGGAATACTCGAAGAAAGTTATGTGGAATACTTGTCAATTGCATGTGAGTGATACATAATTCATTCAGAAAGTTAACTTTGGCTTCAAAAAATACCTAAGCATCCGAATTGTATTGGCATTTCACATCTGTCTTATGTGAAATTGGCAATACCTTTGAAAGCAGTACCGAACCAAAATAGCTTTTGTTTTTTTCTTCTCTGGTTGCAGGGTCTCTTGAAAATTATCATTTTTAACCTCTGGTAGATTTCTTTTCTTTTGTTGAAATAGATTTTTTTTTTTTTACTGTTTTTCATTCTTCAGCATATTTCCTCATTATTTGTTTCTATCTGAGGTGTCAGTAGCTCCTGAGGATGGGGTACCCTTACATCCCTGTTTATTATGACGTGTGGCCAAAGGGTTTTATTTCCAAGTCAGTTTCCTTTGGCACTGTGAGTTGCATATACATACTTCTTCCTGTTTTGAGTTTCTAACTAAGCAAGAAAGACTGAAACTGAGAAGACCAGTGGCTTATTTGTCTTATTGTTCTATTATTATTATTGTTATTATTTTATAATCCCATAGTTTAATTCGTATCCTGCTTTCTTTTTCTCTTTTACAAAGATTTGACTTAATTTCCTGCAGCCTTGTGATTACTGTGACAAGCTTGCACTGTCCTTCCATCATTAGATAACAATTTCCTTCTCTAATTTGGTAACCTGCTTTAAGTTCTCAAGTCAGTATCCCTGTGCTGAGCTATTTATTAAGGAGGTGTTCATTGTGAATAGCATGGTCAATTAAATGAAGAATAGTTTATATTTAGTTGAGCACCTTGAAATCTTTAGCTTGTTTAGAATACTGTAGGAACTCAACAGTTGTTCCACACGCTGGTGTATGATTTTGCCTTCTCAAAAACCTGATGCGCCCAAGAAGATTTGCCCCACCAGTGGATGATTTGATTTTAATGATATCCTATTTGGCTCTATAAACCGTACTGAAGCCATTTTTGCCATGCAGTTAGTAATGTCATTTAGTCTATGATGCTATTAGGTGATAATGAAAGAGATATTAGAGACATAACCATTTTCATATTTAATAGAGAAGCAATGTGTTCTAAGTAATGAAGTTAGGACTCTAACCTGCCATTGTCAGCACATGTTAACTCTGTTTTAGAGGTCCTTTTTTAGATCTGAGTAAATATAATTCTGTAATGTCCCTATACTCATTATGTTAGATGTTTGCTATTGTATTTTTGACATAGTAGCATCTAGGATCATTTATTTGACACAGCCCAAGAATAAAAACAACCCAAATCAAACAAACAAAAACTAAGAACCAATAAGGCTTGAAACTGTAGAAATGAAGTGGTGTTTCTTCTCCCTGGATTAGAAAAACCAATCCATTCTTTGAATGCCAGATAGCTAGCACCATTTTGTTTACTTTCTTTTGAAATAAGATGGGAATGTTTTTCAACAATGTTTCAACTTTTGGTTGGAATATGAGAGATCACTTTATGTCAAGAGAGACAGAGCAAGTGGGGGAGGGGCGGAGAAAGGGAGAGAGGGAGGGAGAGAGGGAGAGGGAGAGGGAGAGGGAGAGAGAGATGGAGAGAGAGAGAGAATCCCAAGCAGGCTCCTCACTATCAGCACAGACCCTGGCGGGGGGGCTTGAACCCACGAACGTGAGACCATGACCTGAGCTGAAGCCAAGAGTCGACGCTTAACTGACGGAGCCACCCAGGTGTCCCAAGAGATCACTTTAAAGCATGACTATAACACAAAGCACTTGAGATGGCCTGCAGTGTGCCTGTGAGCACTTGTGTGCTCGTTTTCAAACAACCTCTTACTGAATAATTACTATATATTAAGGCATTTCAGTGTTAAAATGGGAGTTTTCTATCCACTCCTCTGTAACCCATGCAAATAGCTTCCTGTGCATACTCTTTCTTTTCTGTTCATACACAAGTATACCTGTAATAGGATTCTATTCTCTAAGAATTCTGTAAATGAGGGGATTATACTACATATACTATTCTCCAAATGACTTCCTCACAAACATTATATAGTGGGACTTTTTCTGTAGTAATACATACTTCATTCTTTCTAAGCTATGCCTAGCATTACTTTATGAATGTGATTTCCATGCTCATCTTTAGATTGTTCTAGATTATTTTTCCAGTTGTAAGTTTGATGCAGTTAGCTGAAACACAACCATTCTCTGTGTATGTGTTGTCAAGAGAATTCTATTCTGGTTTTCCTTGCTCTAAAATGTCTTTGTGGTGAGTTGTGATGTCATCAGAGATGGACAAAGAAAACTTGTACATAAGCTGAATTGCATAGAAGTAAGATTTTCCCCTTTTTTGGCTTAATTTTTCACCCAGTGATTTATTTTACTCTTTGAAGTAACACAGTGTAAAGAGTCAGATAAGCTGATGATATGTGCTTTTGAACCTAGCCGTTGTAGGTGAGCCTGGTCTAGAAAACAAATCCAGAATCAAAGGGGTCACATCAGTTAAGCACATGAACCCACCCTCTTACAGTAAACATAGATTTTAGCAGTTCATGAGTAGGAAGGGTGAAACGTGGTGGAGTTAAGGATTAAGATCACAAGACCAAGCCTGGGGTATACACCTACTATCTTATAGTTCCCACATGGCATTCTTGTGTTTTTCATGACCCAGTGTATAAAGTGGGAGCTATCTGTTTTGTCTTTGGTGTGAGAATTAGACTGTAAGTCACGAGACCTTGGTTCTCTTGTACCTTAGCTGCTCGTAAGGGCGCAGAAAGCTGGATGGACATGACCGCACCAGATCATGCAAGGGTGGTGGAGTTCAATGCAGAAACTTGGACCTGCTTAGATAGGAAACAATGAAGGGTGTATGTATGTGTACTGAGAAATGAGGAGGCTGGTACTGGATGCAGTGACCTAATGCCCAGTAAGTAAATTGTAAAGCCAAAGGATTCTTACATGGCTCATTGTTACATTACATTGTTGTTTGGGGTAACCTGGGTCTGAGGTTGATGAGAACTGAGGTTGATGCAACTGAGGTTGCATTGAGACCCATGTGCAGTGACAGCAGAAAAAGGGAAGGAAGAATTTGAGAAAATTAGAATTAAAGTTGAAAAGCAGCGTTTTGTCAGTGCGTACGATGATTAAGGTATGTTCATTTCCTGGTTATTTTTAGGGGTCATGAGAAGGAGGAGACTTATTTATCAAATAATTATGTCCTTTTTTTAAAAAAAAGTTATTTGATATTTTCATACCCAAATTATGCTTAAAACAATAATTTTAAATTAAAAACAAAATTTAAATTTAAAAACAAGTTTTTTCTTGTTTAAAAAAGAACTGTGTAGTTTATTATCAGTATAATTCTGGTCAGGAATTTTCTGAATACTAATTTTTTTCTTACCATCAAAAATGAATATGGTCATGTTGTAGAGAATTGCCATAACTAATTATAGTGTGTTTCCCAAAGAAATGATAAAATATATACCTGGAAGAGAATAAGTATAGAAAATCACCGTAGTGCAATTATATTTATTAATTATTTTGCCTTTAAAATTACTAAATTATTAGCTTTTGAAAATTAAAATACCACCAATTAATAGATAAGGTCATACATATGAAATCATTTAATTAGTGATTAGCTATATTTTTTTCAGAAGCATTTGACAAGCAAATTATTCATTTTCAGAAATTTAAGTCAACCATTGAATGTTAATACTCTTTATAGAATTTAAGATTATTTCACCAGAAATGTGCCAAAGATTGGCTGACAGGAATTTTAAAATGCATATTTTTTAATAATACGCAATTAGGATATTTATTTGAGAAAATATTTGTCTTTCACTTGTTTTGTGCCTTCACCACTCATATAATCATTACTAACCGCTGTTTGAGGGATTTGAGTCTCCCTCTCCTCTTTCTCTGTGTGTCCTGCTTTTACTGCAGACACTTTGTCGATGACATGTGTGAGTGAGGAATTTGCACGAATTGCTTTTGCCTGGTCCTCTAGCTGATGTGTTTACACACTAAAGAAAAAAAAAAGAGGAAGAAATTAGTAACACTCGTAGTGTTCTGTTGTTTATTCATGACCAAAGCAATTCCAATGATGTCTTTTGATAAGGACATCCTTCTACACATACTTGAGGCCATCGCATGTTTTTTAATGTTTGTTTATTTTGAGAGACAGAGCGAGTGGGGAAGGGGCTGAGAGAGGGGGAGAGGGAGAATCCCAAGCAGGCTTCATGGTGTCAGCTCAGAGCCCAGTGCGGAGCTGGATCTCACAAACTGTGAGATCATGACCTGACTTGAAATCAAGAGTCGAATGCTTAACTGACTGAGCCACCCAGGTACCCCAAGACCATCACATTTTTAAACGTAGCTTTGGAATGTTGAATATACTTGGTTTACTCTCTTTCTCTGTCCTTAGTGTGTGGCAACTATACCTACATTGATTGAATCCTTTTTAACACAAGGCTCCAGGCTGCAATTTCTAGTTGATTAAAATTATTATTTGAACGGGAGACAATTTTTTATTCAATTTTTTATTCACCTAGACCATTACCAAGGAAATGGCTTTAGGTAAGTCCATTGTCTGAATATAGAAATAAAATCAGCATTCATACCTGGGTTGCCTTCTTTTAAAAAAAACTTTTTTTAATGTTTATTTATTTTTGAGAGAGAGAGAGACAGAGCATGAGTGGGGGAGGAGCAGAGAGAGAGGGAGACACAGAATCTGAAGCAGGTTCCAGGCTTTGAGCTGTCAGCTCACAGCCCAACGCGGGCTGGAACTCACCAGCTGTGAGATCATGACCTGAGCTGAAGTCAGACACTTAACCTACTGAGCCACCCAGGCGCCCCCTGGGTTGCCTTCTGTATGGGCTCCTGTCATTATCCATTCATGGTGTACTTTTCATGGACCAAACCCAGTGCTGGAGACACAAAGAAGCCTGGTATTTCCCCAATCTCAAAGGGCTTATCATCAAGCTTTGTAGGAGGACATATGAACAAATTATAGTGTGGGGGATGATTGCTGTGAAGGATAACTTAAAAACATGCTCTAGAGCAGTGGGAAAGAACCAGTTAGACTCAACCCATATCTAAACCTCTGTCTTTGTTGGAAAACAGCATCCTTTAAATGGAATAATTTCTTTAGCAATCACCAAATAATAAAATAAAAGCACCATCTTTTTAGCCCTCATTACATGCTCGACACCTGCAAATAATTAATTGTTGAGCATCTCTTTAAGATTGACAATATTCTAAAATATTTCACCTTGTTAAATCAGAGTTCTAAGCCTTTTCCACAAAATCAGTAAATCAAAATCTTATACCGTTACTAGGAACTCAGGGCTTCAGTGTTTGTTTCATTGTTCAGAGTAGATTTGAGTGTACTTTACTCTCCTGAGAAAGTGTCATACCTTGTTTTCATTTTTAATTTCTACAGCGTATGCACTAAGTGCTTAAATTCTCATTATCTGATCTACATTTGAGAAGCAAGCTGTGTTAGTACTTTGAGCCATTCTCATTAGCAAGGCAATTTTGACAGCATTTCCAAGTGTATAGACCTGTATTATAAATGTTAGGGGAGGTTTAGAAATGTAATGGGAGTGGTGGTCCCTGCTCTTATCCTTCCTGTTATTAAAACTTGGCTGACTTTTAACATATTCATGGGATGGTTTTTATGTGGTCCTGCTTTTAGAAATCAAATTCAGGTTTTAACAATCCCTTTATTAGCATTTTTTCCATTAAAGTCAGAATTCACAGGTACTAAGTCATTTAAAAGTGCCTAAGCATCCATTATAATTAAAAATAGTTGGTAAACTCATTGGGCATCTTGATATTTTTCTGAACAGAAAGAAAATGACTTAATCTTTATACGTCGCTTTAATTAGCTGGGGACCTCTCATGATTCTCCAGGTTGCTGAATGTTACTCAAGGTTGCCGTTAACTTTTCTGATAACTATGCCATCTTTTGAACTCACAGAATGTTTTGGTCAATGCTAAACCTCTCACACTTTCTTGTTTTGGTGATCTCAAACCCTATGTTTTTATAAGAGACATGCTTTTTTCTTTCTTTCTTCCTTCCTTCCTTCCGTTGGATTTACAAGAACTTTTAATTTGAAGGAAGATGAATCTTTGCAGAAGCAGTGCTGTCTATGGCTCCTATCTTTTCCTTTTTATTGATTCTAACAGGAAACTGACTGGATCCTGGTAAATTCTCAATTGGTGTTATTAAAATTACCAGTGGAGAATGAAATGCATAGAGTAGGCACAAACCTTGATTGAAATCCGACATCAAATATTTCTTCTTGTTACAAAGTCAGTCTTTTTCATTCCGGACTTTTCTTTGGCTGTTATCGTGCTATGATAAACCCATCTGCTATTTCAGCACACGGTAAGAGATTTCTTTATGCCATTGGAGGATGCAGGAGGAATGATAAATGGCAAGGAAAGCCACTTACTCGTAATGCTTTTTGTCATAGTCATGTCCTCTTGTCCCGTCGTACATACCTTTCTTCCAGTGAGTTCAGCTGTTACTATGTGGCATTGCCAATCTACAAGCGAGGACTAGCTGGGAAGTTTCTGATGGATGCCGAGGAGAGGGAATAGTACTCTGTGTTTTGTACATGACTGATAGATTTGGTTTCCCGAATTGTAGAAAGTGAACACATAGGTGAGAGTGGTCCTTTGAGGCTTCCTTCCTTCCTTCCCCGGTAACTAAGGAAATGGTAAGACTCATTCTAGGTGGTTTAGTGTATGTGTTGCCGAAGTGAGTGCAAGAATCATTCTAGGTAGTTGAATTGTTTACAGACATGTGCTGGATTTCTTTAGTTGGTTTTTGTTGCTTGAATGCTGGTGGACCACCCCCTGCAAAGAAGAAAAATTCTTATCTTAGGTCATGAAGGTGAACAAATAATATGACCAAGTGATTCTTTTCTGTAATAAAATTTAGACAACTCGATTGTGTTAGGAGTAGCATATTTTCTGACATAGAAAAAGATCTGGAGATTACAGTTAAACATGGCAACCTGAGTAAATGTGTTTGCCTCTACTCTGTCCTAAACACCTCACCGAAATGATCAGAAGAAAAAGGATAGGGACACATGTGAGCAAAAAGAATTGGATGGAGATCATAGATTGGAAATGTCCTGAGTTTCTGGGTAAAATTGGAAGGAAGGATTACTAGAGCACAGAGAGTTGAATATCTAGTGCTTGCAGAGGGAGGTACCAACAAGCAGGAAGCAAATTTATGCTTCAGAACCCTGGAAACTTCTAGAATTGGAAATAGTAGATACTGTAGAAGGTGGGAGTGAAAATGGGGCAAAAACATGGAGTTTTAGGGAAAGTTTGAGTAAGATATGTTACAGCTCCTCAGGCCTCCTTCCCCTGTAGGAGCAGAGAACTGATTATTAGAGTGCACCTACTTAGTCAGAGACACTGAGCTAGAGTGATTCTAAACATGGGAACACCATGCACAGCTAAAGGTAGTCTGCATGATTACCAGTGTAGAGCCCTGGGTCTCTCCTGCCATGTATCTCCATGGGCATTGGTAGGCAGGCCTGTAACTCTCAGACAGGAGATTAGTGAAAGCTTATTTTCTGGAGAAGCTAGCTCTACAGAGAAGATCTACATATCTTTGATATTTGAGAGATCAAGTCCCTGCTTGCTCACCCTGCAGTGAAATCCATTTGTTGATAAGCTGCAGCCCTTGCCCATAGCATTCGCAGGCATTATTTTATTTTCTCACTCTTAAATATATCCAAGGGTCCCCATGTGTTTGGAGTACATGCCAAAAAAACAAAACAAAACAAAACACAAAAAAACAAAAAACAAAACAAAAACAAATGGGCTGCAGCAAAAGGCAAGAACTACCAGAAAGGAGCTTGGAGAAACTCAATTAATAGTTAAGGAACAGAAAAAAATGACTAAAATGAAAAAGGAAAGTAACTTAGAGAAATAAGAGAAGATATTGTATCTATGGAAAAGAATGTAATGCTATTGCAATCAGAACAAGTTAAGAAGTAAGATCTTGAGAAATTTGAAGAATTGAAAGCAGAAGAAAATTAATCAATAGAAGAGTCTGACCGTTAAGGAAATATCCTAGAAAACAACAAGCAGACTACATAATATCCAGCTGATAGTGTTTTCATTAAAAGAGTAGCATAAACGAAAGAAAAGACTTTCACAAAGTAATTAAAAAAAAAAAAATTGTCCCAGAACTGAAGGGCACAAACTTCCACATTGCAATTCATAATGAAATTCTTGAAAAAGAGCCAAGAACACCATCATGAAATTTTAGAACTCTAGGCATGAAGACTGGATCCTAAAGGCATTTAAGTGAGAAAAATAAATCCTTTGTTGTGTACAAAGGATTGAGTCCAAGTGGCACTGGTTGCCCCTGTAGCAATATAGAAACTAGAAGTAGTGAAGGAAAATCACAGGAAAATGGCCATTTGACAGGTCTGGGATCAACCAACTCAAATTGGAGCAGGAGAATTGAGGGCTCCAAGACTGTGGATTACCTGATACCTGATACCTTTGAGCATATGAAAACCTGTATTTTAAATTGCTTTAGTGTTGGAGAGTTTGGGAAGAGTCTAAGGAAAGGGCAAAAGAGAGGCAACAATTAAATTTAGGAAAAAAATATAAAGTTTTACAAAAAAGGAAATATCACAGTGTACAATATTGCTCATCAGAGAAAATATATGTACTCATAATAGTATAAATATTGCCCAATATCTTAGCAAAAAATGGTTATATATATGTGTTCCACAAAAATGGACTCTTAGGAGTTGTGACTTCCTTTGCTCTCACTAAAGAATAAATAACCATAGTTTTTTTAAGTACATTTTTTTGTTTTAATGATATTAATTTTTTTAATGTTTATTTACTTTTGAGGGTGGAGGGTGGACAGAGAGGAGGACACAGAATCTGAAGCAGGCTCCAGGCTCTGAGTTGTCAGCATAGAGCCCAATGCAGGGCTTGAACTCACAAAGTGTGAGATCATGACCTGAGCTGAGGTTGGACGCTTAATTGATTGAGACACCCCGGCACCCTTGTTTTAACAATATTTTAAAGTCATTCCCTTAAAAACATAAACTTTTTTGGGGTTCCTTGGTGGCTCAGTTGGTTAAGCATTGAACTCTTGATTTTGGCTCAGGTCATGATCTCATAATTTGTGAGATTCAAGCACAGAGCCTGTTTGGGATTCTCTCTCTCCCTCTCTCTCTGTCCCTTCCCTGCTCTCTCTCTCTCTCTGTCTCTCAAAAATTAATTAATTAATTAAAAAAAGAAGCAAACTTTTTTGAATTTTTTTTTTCAACGTTTTTTATTTATTTTTGGGACAGAGAGAGACAGAGCATGAACGGGGAGGGGCAGAGAGAGAGGGAGACACAGAATCGGAAACAGGCTCCAGGCTCCGAGCCATCAGCCCAGAGCCTGACGCGGGGCTCGAACTCACGGACCGCGAGATCGTGACCTGGCTGAAGTCGGACGCTTAACCGACTGCGCCACCCAGGCGCCCCAGAAGCAAACTTTTTTGAATTTAGCTATCTATTAAAGGTAGCATTTATAAAGGAAAAGGATTTAATTCAAAAGACAGCAACAAATAATATTAAACTGTTCGAGTCAGGTTGATTTGACAGCAACAAATTATTGTAATTATTTATTATACAGATATTTCAATTCAAAACTTTAAATTGTATGAAATATGCAGACTAAAAGGTATTGTTTAAATGAGATTATTGTGACTTTCACAAATAGTAACTATATTGGAAAAATATTTCTAGAAGGGACATACATATACCCAAACTTGATGACATATTTTTGGTGACATATCATGGCTTAGGAAGAAAAAAAACAAAACAAATGAAAAAAACAACACTGGAATCACTTTGGGAAATATACCACAGTTTTTTAAAAGTGTTTTTTGATAGAACAATTCATCAATGAGTAGTTTATTAAATATGAAAAACAAATTCCTGAACATTCTTCCCTACTCAGCTACTATCGCCTTACCAATAAGAATTGCTCTCCATCAACAAATCTTTATGGCACAGGAGGGAGTGATTTCTAGGACAGGTGAGGCTTCATATTTCTCATTGCTAGTTAAGCTAATTCTATTTTAACAATAGCAGTTTTAAAAATTGCCATGGTTTTGCTTTTTTCTCTAATCAGCACCATGCTGGTTATAAGCAAAAAGGTTCATTTATATAATTTTTTTCTGCAGTACGCTTGATTGTTAATTTCCAGGTCAGTATCCAGTCTATCAAAGTTTCATGGGGTGATAATTTATGCTTATAATGGACAGTCTATTTAAAACTATGATGAGGTCACCCCAGCAAAAGCAGCTGAAATACTGAATCCCACTCTCTCACTTCCTAAGAATCACATCACTTTAGTTTGTTAGTTTCCCATCTTTAATGATGGTGTTTCATTCACATAAAACTTCAACCTTCTCACAATCCAATTTATCAGTAGCAGTTCACATTTTATTAATTGTGTGTCTCATCCCTCGAGGCAAATCACATTGCTCCCCCCTCCCTCCTTCCTTGCTTTCTCTCTCCCTCTCTCCTCCCCTTTCTTCCTTTTTTAATACTATCCTGCAAGTAAAGGAATGACTTCATCTCCCAGGTAATGCCTTCCTCTATTATTTCTTGAATTGAGGGCTCCAATCTTATATCGTGTTGTACATGGGACAGATTATAAGTTTAACTGATAACTCCTTTTTTGATTCCATTGTCAAATAAACTATTTTTCAGACTGCAGCTTAGCACATTTTTCAGCATTAAGCCAATAATAGAATCAGCGAATCAGAGAATTTTAGGGTTGAAATGGACTCTAGAAAGTATTTATTCTAAATCCATCCAAAGAGATTATGTTCCTTAAAGCAGGGATGTTTTCATTTCCCCCTAGAAAATAGTGCCAAATACACTCATGTAATAAATAAAAGAAGTCGCCTCACTAAAGCACTGTCCCCAGTGCTCCACATCTATGAGCAGCTTAAATAGCCAAATCTGGGTTGTCTCTGATCTTTTATCTGGAATTGTCAGCTCATTTCAACTTCTAGTGTGAGACCAGTATTAGCACTAACTGGGTGGGCTTTGGGTGTGGTTGTATCTTGTAGAACAGTGCTTCTCAAACCTTGGGCAGGAAAGGACCAGTTCTCCTTGTAAACCTCCTCTTCCTCCTCCTCCTGCTCCTCTTCCTTCCTCTTCCAATCCATTGCAGATTGATTCTTTCACAGAATATAATAAAATTATTTTCTAAAATTTAATTTAAAAACAAATCACGAGTCTATTATTAAATTCAGTAGATATGAAAATGTCAACTTGTTATAAAAATTTCTGTTACTCCCGACACTGCATATCTCCTTAGAGTCTGGTAAAAAAGCAGTTCAGTCTGAGGAGCACTGCTGTGCTCTGTGAGGCTTGATGTTGTGTGATGAACTTCCATTTTCTTTCCATTGGAATTGGATACATCTTAAATATTGGTCCAGCAACACAAATGACCGCTCCATATTTTATGTCTGTTTTTGTGACTATTATCACAGACATTTTTATGTCAGGTTATACATGGGAATTATAAATTCCCTTTATAATGTAAATTTCTTAGCAGCCAACTCATCCATGTTTCTGTTATAATGACCATTATATTCTTAAGAGATCTATGATGGCTTTATTGAGGGCATATCACATATGGACAAATTTATTATGTCATAGACAAAATATATGATTGTGTGTCTATGTGAGATTATTTAGATGTATGTAATATATGTAAACATATATATAATAACAGCTTCTCAGCACTTATACCAAGGACCACTCATTAGAATGGTTTGGGCTGCCATTTTCTCTTTCCTTCTTTTTCTTTGTCCTTTGCCATCCTTCCTGCACCTCATTGCTGTGTGAGCCTTTTCACCGTGTTGTCATGGATATGCCTCAGTTGCCAGTTTCCACCTGTTCTAAGTCCAAGTCCTATTTTGTGTCCAGCTAATGGTTCACTGGGGTTGATCTCAGGTCCCAGAGAGTTTCAATTCTTGACTTTAGATCAGAACCCTTAGGGCTTAGAAAGTTGTATACCGTCAACAGGACTTTGCATCTGTGTCTCTTAATGTTATTTTAACTACATCAGAGGTTTGTTTATTCGATGTGAGGCACCATGCTACGTATTCGAGAAAAAAGATGCAGCAGTCATGAATACTGCACCCAAGCAAGGGCTTTAGAGTTTCGGAGGAGATAGACTCATAAATAACTTGTTAACAGAAGCTGTGATAGAAGTCTTTATATGCTATGATGAGGACATAAAAGAGGGATTAGGTCATTTACTTCGGGGATAAGAAAGCCTTTACTAAAGTGCTATAGTTGAGCTGAGTTAAGGTGAGTTAGTGGTGGGTGATATGTGCATTCTGTGTGGGGGCTTGGGTGGGTGATACATTCTAGGGCTGATGAATCTAAAAAAGGCACTGAGATGTGAAAATGGTATGAGATCTGAGTTTTGGAACTACATGTTTAGGTGCTCCCAGTTTATTCAGCTTAAGTGGTAACTTAAGTGGTAGCTCCGTGTTTTATGCTTTTTTTGAGACCCCAGTTATGAGAACCAAAAGTGGTATTTACTTTTAAGATTCAAGTGGGGCCTGCATGGACCCTACCTCTTTGCAGTATTACCTGGAGAAAATTATTGCAAGGATTCATGCACAGCAAATGGGCAGTTAAAGGTTTGTAGACATGTGTCTATATTTTGAAGGACTTAGGATGATCTTTGGAGAAATAAAAATGTCAATGCTTAGGTAATACACTAGAAACTAACAAGGTGTCTTTAGTCTTACTTTATTTGGATTTGTACATTAAGAATTTTCAGGGGTGCCGGGATGGCTCAGTAGGTTAAGCCTCTGACTCTTGGTTTCGGCTCAGGTCATGATCTCATGGTCTGTGAGTTTGAGCTCCACATTGGGCTCAATGTCAGGCTGACAGCGCAGAACCTGCTTGGGATTCTGTCTCTCCCTCTCTCCCCTGCCACCCCCCTCCAAATAAATAAGTAGACTTAAAAAACAAGAATTATCAGCCAGTTAGCCCATTAAGAGGTGGTTTTTAATTAGGTGTTTGTAATAATTCATAACTGTTTATGAAAGTATATTGGCATATATTTTAAATTTTCATGATTAATTTTGTTATATTTAAGCCCTAATACAGCTTTTCAGAAGTAGAAACCCAATACGTTGCTTTGTACTTAACAGGCAATGAGGATTTGAGTTATACCAACTTGTGCTGAGAATTCAGATGGGAACAAGGAATGGCTTCTACTTCAGTAAGGGTGGAACACAAGATGTGGTTGAGACAGGTCAATGGGACAGGGAGCAGTAATGCTGGAGGAACAGGCAATGGCCACGCTAAGGCACTGAACTTTGTTTTTAGGCCGTGAGAGACCTTAAACAGTTTTAAAGCATTATGGAGGGTGTGTGTGGAAGAGGAGCATCTGATTTGTGTTTTAGGCATACCGACATAGTAGTAATATAGGATGCATTTATTTTATTTCAGTGAAACACCTATACTGATAGGTGAAGAGATCAGAGCCCAGGAGACGAATGAAGAGACTCTAGCGAGGTGGATACAGAGGAGAGATGCAGGGACACATCTACGTGGTTACTAGTTTTATTCATTCAATAGATAATCGTTAAGTTCCAAGTCATCACAAGGTGCTGGGACATAATAGAGAGCAACACAGACATGGTTCTTGCCTTCCTGGAGCACCAGAAATCTAAGACAGCCTCCAGTCTCTGCGTAGGTAACCTAACAGGGGCTGATGCTCTCAGCACCACAGGAACTGTGGGGCAGAGGTGGAGGGTGACTGGGGAGGGACTTGTGTGTGTGAGTTGAGGTTTCTCAGCAGTTGCAGATGGCGTTCAGTGTTGGAAGGGCTGAGGTAAAAGTACTTGGGAAGTAATTGGGAGACTTTGGGGTGGGGGGGGTCTAGTTACAATGCAAATGTTAATGCAATAGGTCTGAGGTGGAGAGCTCTTGCGTGGTGCTGATGCTGTCTGTCCTTGGAACATAGTCAAAGCCCCAGAAGTGTAGTTCGGAAGCTGGTTGAAAATAGTTAAATAGTTGAAAATAGGGTAGATAACTCCCTACTGTGGGAGAATATCCACAGTATAACTCTTTGTCTCTCTTTCTCTGCACATGGGAGTGCATACACACACACACACACACACACACACTCAGACACAAACTTCAAGCTTGAGAAGAAATTCATAAACACTATTTGTGAGTGGAACCATTTGCAGATTGGGGAATGCCTACATATGTGTATGTAGACATTCATTTACAATGAAGTTGCTTTTGCAGAAAGTCCGTAATCTCCAGGTCATCTGGAAGATATTTCTTTATGTCAAACATGGACAGAACATATTTTGTTGACTTTACTTGTGGTTGTCAGAGGGGAATAATGAACTCACGTTTACCGATAACCATTTCCAACCCACACTTTAAGTGTTGACTTTTCGACTCTAATCCATAAAATCTGAACGGCGGTGAAAAAGAGAAAACAAAATGTCCAGCTAACATTTGTAAGGAATGTGTTTCTATGAGGGAAATACCGTGTAGTGTTTGTTGCCTTGGGGGAAGAAGGTACCAAATGCCGTTTGTGGAATAAATATATATAATTGCATGTCCTGGTCTGAGCCTGCACTAAAAAACAGTAGATGTTATTGGTTTTTCACTTTTTGGTTGTCTCACAAGGCAAGACAGTTAAGATGAAATCCTCAGCTTTTTATTCTAAGCATCTTATGTAAAAACAAGGATGAGAATACAGAACAGAGCTTTTCTGTGATGCGGAAAATAGCCAGGAGGTTGGATTCCTTTTAACAGTTTTTGATGTGTTGAGATCCAGTCAATGTTTGTGTGGTAAGTAGTCATTTGACTTAAATGTATCTTTTCAGAAGCATTACTTACTCTTGCAGTCACTGATGAATGTTCTCATTGCTCTGAGCATTGCCTATATAAATTATTAGGAAAAATTGAGCAAATATTACCTTCCTTCTAATGGGGATATTTCTCTATTGGGACCCATTTGTTTACTGTAACTGCTGGGATGGCGTGGTCAGGGTGACACTGAAGACGTTCTAGGAGTAAGACTTTCTAGTTTTTGGTTGGATTTGTAGTTTTATTTCCTCTTACACTTGTTCATTGACTCTACTCTCATTTAACAGAAAAAAAAAATCAATTGCATAGAGGAAGATAGAGATGTTTCAGTCTCATTAATAGACCAACACCTCATTAGGGAGATGACTGTTGTATAATGAAAGGTGCTTAATGTCAGAAGACCTGGATTAAAACCCTGGCTCAGTTCCTTGCCAGTTTAGAAACCATCTCAGAGCCTTGGCCGCCTCATCATGGAATGCTGTGCAGGCAAAATGCATTTATAATATAGTAATATGTGTGCCGTGAGGAAGGTCTCATGGAGGCAGTGCTCATAATCAAGTGCCTCAGATTGAAAAGTGAGTAAATAATAAAATGAATGACAAGTCATAAAAAGTCAGGTCCTTATTTTAATTTTTTTTGTTTTCAGCTTTGAAATTGGTGTTACTATGTATGTTAATGCCCTGATAAAAGATCTATAGAACTTATGATCTATGTATTCAGAGGAAGTGATGTAGAGCTTTGAGGAAATGTATAAATATAAAAAAAAAAAAAACCTTTGAAAAATGACCATTTTGATCATAAAATACCTTTTTTATACATTCATATTTATGATTCTCCCAAACTATTAGGTCTTTTTAAATTTTTTTTTAAAGTTTTTATTTATTTTTGAGAGAGAGAATGTCAGCGTGTGAGTGGGGGAGGGGCAGAGAATAAGGGAGACACAGAATAGAATCCAAAGCAGGCTCCAGGCTCTGAGCTGTCAGCACAGAGCCTGATGCTGGGCTCGACTCATGAACTGCAAGGTCATGACATCAGCCTAAGTCGGATGCTCAACTGACTGGGCCACCCGGGCGCCCTTTTTTCCCCTCAAGCATGATTTCACTAAACTTTAGTATCTTGTACATTTTCTTCCAGAAGACATCTTTATTTTGTGCTTGGATCCATATCAAAAATAATTTAATTAAATCATTTAAGTATTAAAGCAAATTACTAGGTGCACTTACATACATAAAGCTTATAGCCACCAATGTTTTATACTTTTAGATACTAAAAAATTCTAGCTTGTTTTTCCACTAAGGATAAAATGTGTGTGTGTGTGTGTGTGTGTGTGTGTGTGTGTATGTGTTATATTCTATATATGAAAAACAAAATAATAATCTGGAGTCTACAAAGATTATTTTGTTTGTTTCTCTTCTTTGGCCTAAGAAAATATTGCTTAGACTGAAATAAATATAAAATTTTGAAATTTTCCTGACCGTTAGCCAGAATTTATACAATATGATGGCACAAATGAAGTATGTGCTTTTGTCATATGTGTATTAAATGCTGAATTAGTATTATAGAAGACTATGTAGTTTTGGAAAAATTAGGAATTTCTCCTCAAAAGTTCACCTGTACTTTCTGTTGACAGCATTGACATGCCAGGAAGTAGATTTTACATTCATTGACAGTTATCAGAACTCAGAGCTGTAGAATCTGATTTTCCACAGAGGTCAAAGAGCAGGATAAATTTGTGTATGTTTTTAAATATTAGAGGAAATCTTTACAAGAATTATCTGTGTAAAATCGCTTCTAACATTTCCTCCCATGGTGACCTAGATGAAACCGTGTACCCTGAGACATACTAACTAAAAATAGGTACTGAGGAGTTGATTTCTCTTAATACATTGGCCTCAGGGAAACTCAGAAACTCAGGTTCACTATGTTTTGTGGTCAACCTAACTGCCCACTGAGAAAATTCTTTTAATGTCTCGATTCTGATCCCAAGTATAAACAAGATAACTTATGGCATGTACACAGCATTTTGATACTTGGGTAATAAAGCAAAAGCCAGCTTACTAGTCACTTACCAGCTACTATAAATCATAAATGGATTACATGCTCTTAACTATGTAAAAAAAAAAAAAAAGTTTAGTTTTTTCTTTGCAATTCAATTAAAAGCAGGGTTGGCTACTTTGTAAATGCCTTCTCCCTACTTCTTGTTCTGTTGATCAGCTACAGGATAAAAAAGGTGAGTTGCATATTTAAATTAGTTTTGATTGTTAATAGGGATTTATGTTATTTCCTGAAGTTCCTAAGACTGGACTTTATCAGTGGATCCTCTCTGTTTCAATGGTTAATGGTGAAACCTAGCTTGTTAAAAACAAAAACAAAAATAAAACACACAATTCAACTGAGTGAACTGTAAAGATCTCATGGGTTTTATTCCATGACTCATGAATTGGGCAGCATATTATGTAGCAGATAGAAAGGAGCTCCGAATAGCCGTACAGGATGAAAGACTTTTATAGGAAGAAGTAGTTGGGACAAAGAAGTTACTAGCAAAGAGTGGGTTGTTTCAAGGATGGTCACCTTCCTTTGAGAGATGATAGGAGTTTATTACATTACTTCCCTAGGGCTGGCCAGGTAATTCCAGATTGACTGGTTTAAGATTCCACTCTTGGGAGAGGTTGACACTAATTAAGTAAAGTGTTAAGTCTTGCTTTGGTTATGTGGGCTTAGCACAAGTGACTCCATTTTGGATCTGTTGTCTCTTTTTCAGTGGGCTTGGGGTTCCTGGGTGGCTCTGACTCTTGGTTTAGGCTCAGGTCATGATCTCACCGTTAGTGAGTTTGAGCCCTGTGTCTGCTTGGGATTCTCTTTCTCTGCCTCTCTCTTTGCCCCTCCCCCACTAGCACAAGTGCTCTGTCTCTCTCTATCCTTCTCAAAGTACATGAATAAACTTAAAAAAAATAAAGGGCTTAGAGAGCCTAGGTTACATTTCTTTCAGGGAAGAATGGAGTATGTTGTTGATATTTTTAGGCTTTCCTTACTGTTCTCTTACAGGCTTTTTTTTTTTTTTTTTTTTTGCTGAACAGCTACCAAAGAGGCAAATGTTAAATGAAAATGAGTTCCCTGAAAGTGTTAAGTGTCCATGAAACATCATCAGTCTGTTATCCTTTTTCCTGATTTCCTTAAACCCAACAGGTAAAGGAGTGAACAAATAAAACCTTAGTTACAAAAGTTTCATAACATTAAAATCTATATAATAATGAAATTATAAATCAATCCATTGTTTAGGAAGATTCAAGAAAGCCTAGGTCATATTTTATTAAAATTAAAATTATTTACTTCACAGGTAGAGGTTTTATGAGTTTGGGAAGTTGTACTTTAATTATCTTACTGCATTAATTAAGGCCAAAGTTAGCATAAGTTAACATAAGTGTAAAGAGAGACAAAGGTTCATTGTGTGTTTTAACATGGAAGCTTTTTGCACTCGGAGTGAGGTAATTCATTGTGCAAAAATGTCTCACATATCATGGGATGTTCAGTATGTAATGTTCCCACTCACTGAATGCCAGCTGACTCCGTCTGTCATTGTGATAATCAAAACTGCCTTCATGGATTTCCAAATGTTTCCAGTGAGGCTGCTAATTCATCCACTGAAAGTCACTGCTTTATCATAAAGATTTGATTGTTCTTACTTAAGTGATCATACATCATTTTCTCACTTGGGTACCCCAGCTCTTTTGATCTTGGTATCATTGCCTCCCAACACCTCATTCTAGAACTTGCTTTACTGACTCAAGATTTTCTTGCATCTTTCATTTTTCTTTCTCTACTGGCTTCTGTCAACATATAGACATAATCTTGTATGTCTAATCATGCATAAATACAAACAAAACAGTTAACATTCAAACAAAACTTTGCGTCCCCAAATTGTATATTTTTATGCTTGTATCACTTTTTTTTTAGGTTGTAGTCTTGTGGAAATAAGCCTGATTTTCATAGGCCTCATAATAAAATATAAAGGAGAGAACGTTACAAATTACAAATAAATGTAGCACAAAGAACTTTGAAAAGACCCACGTGCTCATTGTATTTTCAGAAGGTCTTGGGAATAAATATTCGGAGGTTAGATGTTTTGGCTGTGTTTCAGTCTTACTTGTTACTCTGTAGTGTGTTATAATGAATAGTATATTTTGAAATCCTTCCTTCCCTCCCTCCCTCCTTCCCTTCCTCCCTTCATTCCCTCCTTCCTTCCTTCCTTCCTTCCTTCCTTCCTTCCTTCTCTTTCTTTCTAAAAATACTTTTGTATTACATTGTTCTCAGGTCCCAATTAGCCTAAGCTTAATTATCCATCACTTCTGTCTTTTGGAAGGAATTCTTATCTTTTTGTGTAAATGAAAATTATCCATTCTCACTGGCATCTCCCAAATTGAAAATTTCCTCTTTCTATTATATTTTTTAATGTGAATTAAAAAAAGATGGTGCCCTTTAGATCTCTTTCTTAAGAAGCTTGGTAGAGGATAATTCATCATCAAATTGGAAGAGGTTTGCTGTGGATATAATTTACATGAGAAATACCAATTGATTTTTATAACCTTTTGGAGCAAATGTATTTGTTTTTCTCTTCTAATAGAAGCATATACATATCTGGAGAATTTATTTTGAATAATGAACACTTTTGTATTATGGAAGACATTTTAAACCATCATTCTCCCCCTAAAAGTAGTGTTCTTTCCTCATTTTTCTTTTTTATTATTTAATTTTGTTTTTAATGTTTACTTATGTTTGAGAGAGGGAGAGTTAGAGTGCGAGCGGGGAGGGGCAGACAGCCGGGGAGACACAGGATCCAAAGGAGGCTCCAGGCTCCCAGCTGTCAGCACACAGCCAGATGTGGGGCTCAAACCCGTGAACCACAAGATCATGACCCGAGCCGAAGTCGCACGCTTAACGGACTGAGCCACGCAGGCGCCCCTCTCTTTCATTATTTAAATTTCGTGAGGCAGTGGAGTTGTAGCTCATATTATTTATTCTGCGCCTCACTCTGCTGCTCCCAAATATGCTCCTGCCCAACTCGCTATTTTATAGTAATTTCTTCGTACCACAAGCTTGCATACTTTGATAATCACTTCTCTAAAACTGTTTATTATGAAATTTATGATATAGGTCGGGGTACCCGGGTGGCTCAGTCAGGTATGCGTCCAACTTCGGCCCGTGTCATGATCGCACGGTTCAGGAGTTCGAGCCCCACCTTGGGCGCTGTGCTGACAGCTCAGAGCCTGGAGCCTGTTTTGGATCCTGTGCCTCCCTCTCTCTCTGCCCCTCCCCTGCTCAAGCGCTGTCTCTCTCTGTCTGAAACATAAATAAACGTTAAAAAAATTAAAATTTATGATATAGATAAATTATTTAGTGTGCATGCATAGTTTACCCAGTAATAGGAAGGCAAACACTATAGGTTCCACCCCCTGCTGGTTAAGACAAAATCGTCAGAGCTGCGTAAGCATCCAGTGCCCCCTTGCTCATTAGCTCTTCTTTCCCTGCTCTGTGGAGGTTGACTTAATACTGAATTAACTCCTATGCTTTATAGCTTAACTACCTATGTATGTATCTGGAAACAATATTGTGTTTTGCTTGTTTTTGAACTTTAGAGTATAATGATATTTAATGACTTTAAGATGTTTACTCCGTGTCATGGCTGCAAGATTCGTCGATACTGATGTTCCTAGTTTAGTTTGCTCATTTTCTCAGCTCTAGAGTGTTTCATTGAGTGGATACTCCAGCACTTAGTTACCTGCTGTACCTTTGATTGGCCTACGGGTTATGAATCTCACATATTTGATGTTATAAACACTGCCTCTACGGACATTCTTTTACATGTCTCCTGGTTGACAAATGCAGGAGTGATTTTTGGGTTTTCATGTGGATGACTATTGCTGGATCACAGGATATTAACACGCTCAACTCTAGTGGAAAATGCCATTATTTTCCAAGTGGTTGTACCAATTTGCACACCATCTAGTTGTCAATGCCATGGTTTTAAATTTTTGCCAAAATATTGGATGTGAATGAAGTGTATGGGGGTTTTTGGATTTACTCTTTTACAAATTTCTTATTCATGTATTTGAACATGTTTCTCCCTGGTTATCAACTTGTCTTACTGATTTGTAGTGGTTTTCATATACTCTGGTTAAGAATCCTTTGTTGGTGTTTTAGGCTGTAAAATCCCAGTTTGTGCCTTGTCCTTTCCCTTAATCTTTTTATTCTTGACAAAGTGGATATCCTTCATTTACTGTAATCATATTCATCAGACTGTTCCTTTTACAGTAAATTTTTGGTGTATTCATTAAGACAATCATAAAGATATTCCATTGTAATTGTTATGTTACTTGTAAAGTTGAATCCATTTGATTTACTTCTATATGTATAACCAATATTTCTCTCCATTTATTGTCTAATCCATCTATCCCTCACTCATCTGCAATGCCTGCTCTGTCATAAATAAAATTTTCTTATCGTGCCTGTTGATTTCTGGACCTTATTCTATCCTGTTAGTCTATTTATCTGAGTGTGTAGCAAAAACACATTATTTTAATTACTACAGTTCTGTGTAAAAATCTGTTAACCTTGTTTTTCTGGAGTGTTCTAGGTTTTCATGTCCCTTTACTCTTGCATATACATTTTAGAATCCACTAATCAAAATCCAGGGAAACCCCTACTGAGATTTAGGTTGGAATTCTATTGACATCTTTCTGATATATTGAATATGTATAATTCACCATTGATTTTTTTTAAATGCCTTTCAATACATTTTTATTAATTTCTTCATAAAAGGCTTTCACAGGGGTGCCAGGGGGTGGCTCAGTTGGTTTATTAGCCTTTGACTTCAGCTCCGGTCATGGTCTCATGTTTCATGGGTTTAAGGCTCTGTGCTGACAGCTAGGAGCCTGGAGCCTGCTTTGGATTCTATGCCTCCCCGTCTCTCTGCCCCTCCCCTGCTCATGCTCTATCTCTCTCTCAAAAATTAATAAACATTAAAAAATGCAAAATAAGTAAACAAACAAATAAATATAAAAGGCTTGCCCCCAAATCCCAACTGTTTAAAATCAGTTATGCTTCTCATTGTATTTTCAGATATTCATGTTGAAAAATTGTATATTTCACCTTAATGTTATCTGACCCCCAAAAAAGTAAAGATAGTGACCAAAAGTAAATGGGCAACTGGTTACACAGCATTCTCTCCCCCACACAAGGCAAATGTTTCTTCCAACCATCGTGCCATCTTGGAATCACTCAACTCTATTACTGTCTTCATTCTAGATGCCAGTAGAAGAGAGGTGTTTCTTCAGATAGTAACGATTAGTTGCATATTCAATTATCCTTTCTAAAATCTATGTCATATACAGTGCAAATACCCCATCATACTTATACAATAAATAGCTACCACTGTATTTCATACTTAGCTGATGCTAACTCTTGACGGTTCTCTGGCTTATTAGCATAATACTGTCCCTCACATTGTAGAGCTGCCTTCAACTTTACCATGTTCTTTCACCTTCAGCATTGCTTTTGGATTTTCCAACAATACTATCAAGGCAGAGCGTGCGTTCTTTTTTTCATTTTGAACAGGAGCTAAGGGAAATTTGGAAAGATTAATTTCCCCAAGATTGCATAGTTGGTCTCTGGTGGAGATGAGCCTCAATTTCAGGTTCTGACATCAGAGCCAGTGTTCCTGCCTCTGGACGCAAGGGAGGTGGTATTAGAGATTGTGGGACCAGAGACCGAGTAAGCCCTCCAGCCTCGTCTGTAATTGTTATTCAGTTTTTCTAATGTGAGAAAGCCTTAGTTGGTGCTTGCCAGCTGTAGTCCTTGGGAGGCTTCCTGCCTCTGTTTAGCGTTGTACCCAGCCCAATTTTTACCTGCTTGTCTTCCCAGTCCCTACTGGCATTTGAGTTTGTGACCTCTGCCCTAGAATCAGCACGGCATTCCCTATCGTGTGTTTGAATTTTTTTCTTCCTTGTACTTGTTACTACCTTGTACTTGTTCTGATTACTTATCACCAGACAGATCTTATAGACTGCTTTGCAATTCTGTTATGAAAAGATAGGTAAGTTATTATTCTCATAAGAGTAGACACGGAACACATAATAATACAGTGCACTCGATGTGTGCTAACTAAATATTAATTGATGATGGAAAAGACTTAAATCTTCCTCTAAATAATAAGATATTGTAGTTATCTATCAAAATCTAATTTTGCTGAAGTCACTTCATCTCATTGTGAGAGAATGTGGCTCAGGTCGACAGATAAATTGTTACCAGTTCATAAATTCTCAGTTGCTCTGTGCCCGTTACTGTGTGGAACTTCATCAGGAAAGGCTTGGGGTATGGTCCTGCTATTGGCAGAAACGTTATATAAAACCTGTGCATTGGCTGAGGTGCCTGGGTGGTTCAGTTGGTTCAGCATCCAGTTCTTGATTTCAGCTCAGGTCACAATCTCACGGTTCCTGGGATCCAGCCCTGCTTTGGGCTCTTCGCTGACAGCAGGGAGCCTGCTTGGGATTCTCTCTCTCCCTCTCTCTCTGCCCCTCCCCTGCTCACATTCTCTCTCTGTCTCTCTCTCGAAAATAAATGAATGGACTTAAAAAACCCAAAGCCTGTGTATTCGCACGAGCTGTGTTTGACGTGCCATATTTTTATACCGATGCCACTTTTCCTCCACGTGCAGTTGGTTCTCTTTGTCTTCCCCTTGTAGGACTCTTCCTGTGGTCTTTGCCAGAGCAGTATTTGTTCCTCCAGATTTGGATGTCTTCCAGTAGTTCAGAGCTTTACTTAGCACCAAAAACTAATTGAGCTGCAATTAAGAGCAGTAATTATTGATGAAAATGATGCCCCGTTAACTCCAGAAAGGTAGGCTGCTTTAATCCATAGCTGCCTTCATGGTTGGCTTTTGAGTTCTAAATAATGGAAGTCAATGTAATCCTTTCTCTATTTGGAGGAGGCTCTGTTTTATTTGGAATTTGTAAAGGAAGCTCTGTTAGGTAAAACTGCTTGCACACGTGCCTTTTTTTTTTTTTTTTTTTAATCTAAGTCCACGTATTAATCAAACCAGCTGTGCGGGTTGCTAGGTAGACTATGACACCAGGTGGCAATAAAATGTCTTCCGCATCACAATCAATACCGATGAGTTGCAGAGGCCTCCTGTACGGGAAGGCCTTTCCCGACAGGCACCCTCACTTGGTGGTAGGGAAAATGAGTATGGGTCTTATGAAACGATTTCAGCACCACCCTGCGCTTAATAGTGCTGTCTTTCATTGCCTGTTAACAGGTTGCTTTGGTGCCGTAAAATGTTCAAGCTGACAAATGGTGTCAAAGCTCCTCCAATGCGAACGTTTTCTGCTGTATTTCACGTGGTACCTTTTATTTTAGTGATGCCAAAACATGCATCAGTTGTTGTTTGTTCAACGTAGAGGGTGCTCTCCGGAGCCGTCCTGTTAGCCACAGAGTGCAGTCACTGTCCCATTCCAGGGACCATTGGTGGCGAAATTCTTCAATTAAAAGCTGTGGAATTATGCTGATTCTTAACAATTCATTTTCTCCCAGAAGTAAAATACCTGCTGGTAAATCATCAAGTTTGTTTAGTGTGATTTTCAGCGTATAATATTGGATATGAATCTATCAGAGAGGCTAAGGTTCAAGCTAAAAATGATAGTTCTGCAAAGGTTTTTAATGAGATGCCCATATGTGGCTCAGGGTTCGAGTTTATGCTGCTATTTAATACTGGTTCACCAGTACCACTAATTAAACACATGCATTGTGCTTATTCTGTCTCAGGGACTGTTTTGAATGGTTAACTTATATGTATTTATTTAATCTTCACGAGAAGCCTATTTATTGGGGGCCATGTCCTCATTTAATAGAATAAGAAAAACTGAGTTGTGAGGGAGTAAACAATTAATCTAAGTCCATAGACAGGATATGGTAGGACCTCTGTTGGAACCCACTTACTCTGGTTCCAAAGTTTGTGCGCTTAACCAAAACTAACGCTTCGATTGACTGAAATGAAATACACTCCTGGCATTGAAAGGGAGCACACATACTGAAAGTCTACTGGTGTGATGGAGTTTTTTTGTTTTTTGTTTTTTGGTTTTTTTTTACAGTTAACAAAGAGAACAGATTTCTTCTATTATGTAGTGTGGGATTGTAGAGTTTAGATTACCCTCCTGGTCATGATTTCAAAGGCTGAAAATGGAGAACAGTTGGAGCAGGACCGGTGGACACGTCTGGGTTCCATTTGCCTTGTCTTTATCATGGATCTTTGGTCTTCCAAAGCACTACTTCAGTCTGGAACCTCAGACGATGCTACATTCACAATAGGATTGGATTTCAGTTGCTGCCCTTAATAACTGCAGGGCATCCCTTTGCAAAGGACTCACCAAAGATTCTTTTTGTTTCTTTGGTTCTGCTAACTTAAACACTAATATTTTATAATATTATGAGGAAACTACTGATTTTAAGAGTTAGGACTCATGTTTTCTTTTCCTTTTTTACTCTATAAATATATATCAGCAAGTAGCAAAAAGAGTGATTCCGGCTGTGAAGTTATTATCCCCAGTTGAGTTGAATATGGGCATTATAATTCACCGGTAGCTGATGACTGAATGGATCGAGAGGAAGAATGAAAAGGTAGATTTTAAAAATGAATATACAACAGTAATAATTTTCTCAATGAGATATTTGAAACTGAGACGTATGACAGGAAGCCAGACTAGGAAATCAGGAAGTTGGGATTTTTCACTCCGTCCTAATCAGTTTCTCAACTTCCTTTTTTGTTTAGTGCCTTTGCGAAGGCTTCTTACATGTATCTCTGACACGCTTCCAATAGACCTTTTGAATTGCACTTTGGTTTTCAGGCAGTGATTTCTGCCCTAGCTGAATTTTAGAATATGAAGGTCATTCATCTATATCCTGGAAGGATGATTCACATATTTATGTTCTAGAAAGTAGGCTGAAAAGAAAAATTTGCTACTTTATTAATTAGAGCCCTCTAACATTTTGTATTCTCAAGCTTAATCATTTGCTTGTTTGAACTGAAGTCATCTTCTTAATCACCATCATTAGTGGCTGTCCATGAATGATTATCTCTCTGAATTTTATAAGCATGTTAGAATTTAATGCATTTTACATTCCCCATTAGGGATTAGATATCATTCCATATTTTACTATGCCAATATATATATATTTTAAAGCATGAGATTAACTAGTGTAATGTTCTACCTCGAGGGTAGAGGGGAACCCTCCTCCCCCCTTTGGGTAGAGGAAGCAATTGGGTGACTAGGGGATCCAGTCTTGGAACCATGTTATACTTTAAGCTTTCCAGGAGATTTCAAAAAGTTTACTTTCAAAGACGAGAACCAGTTCTTTAGTCTTGAACTTTCCTGGTAATGAACAGTTCATTCCCTGTCTTCTGGAAATCACCCATTACATTTTGGGAGTCATTTAGAAATTCTTCCTTATGTTCAGTGGAGTGACTCATTGCATTCACTGGTTCCTAATTCTGATCTTTAAGATGACACGAACAAATCTATTCCTTTTGTAGCTGAAGATCTTTGAAATACCTGGAGCCATCTTAATATTCCTATGATTGTTCTCATGCACATTGGGTCATGCCACTACTTCCCATATTCCATATTTTGAAAATCTCACATGATCATGGTTCTCTGTCTCTTTGCTTGTGAAAATGGACACTGTATTCCAGAAAGAAACAGCAAAATCATGCATACACATAGAGCACTTTCTGGCTTACCCACTGCTTACTGGCATACCCACTGTATGTGTTCATGTGTTTGCTTGTTTCATGCTCACAGTGAAACTGGCAGACACAGACCTCTCATTATGTTCTCATTTTTGTCTGAAAGACCAGAAGCTCTAGGCAGGCAGGATCTGGCCCTGTTTTTTATTGAATCCCAACTCCATGCACAGTGCTTTGTACACAGTAGTGACTTACTAAATACTTGCTGAATAAATGAGCTCCCCCTTCTTCACCCTGGGGTTGGCACCTGGCAGTCAATTTGGCAGTCAAATGTGGAGTGAGTTTCAGAGCTTGAGAGAGTGGTCAATTTTGCATAATGCTTTAAAAAAAAAAACTTTTCAAGTTGTGTGTTTATATTGTTTGTGTGTTTCAGCTGCTTCTGGTTTTTCCTGGGCTTAAACTGATTGTCAGTATGTTCTACACACTGAAAGCAATAATGTTTTAGTCCAATACAGATATATATATAGATATCTACATATCTGTCTATCTGTATATATGTGTGTGTGTGTGTGTGTGTGTGTGTATATATATATATATATACACCAACCACCTCTCTCCTGTTCTCAATTTATGAAGTTAGGAGTTTAAAAATTGCTTTTAAAATATTAATCCAAAAGAATAAATGTAGTAAAATGTCAGTTGAAAAATTAAAATTAGACACTTCAGTGAAAATGTTTATTGGGTAAATGTGATATGTGGTTTAGTCAATAATAATCCTTTCAAAGGCAGATATTTATTTGTCATTCATGCCGAGCATTTTTCAAGGCTCTTGAGATAGAATGTCATGGACAAAGTCCATATTTTAATTACACATCTTCTATTTTACCTGAGGAAGACAGACAACTGCTAATTAAACAAATAGGACGGATGAGGTCATCTTTAATCATAAGTTCAAGAAATCTCCAGAGCAAGGTGCTACAGAACAACAGTGAGGAGGTTGCCCAACGAAACAATGACTCACCGTTTCAGCTGAGGGGAGGAGTGTAAAGGTCCTGATGTGGGAGAAAGCTTGGTGCACTAAAGGAATAGCAAGCTGGGTGACCTGTTGCAGGAGAATGGTAGCCTGAGTATATTTGGGGTGAGGTTGGGCATGTACAGGCCTCATTATGAAGTCCTAATGGGCTGTGGTGAGAAGCTTGACTGACTGTGAAGTTGATTCATCATGGTGGATGGATCCGTGGATTCTAGGGAGATGGATAAGCTGGGAGACCCATGAGAGGGGTCGAAAGTAAGCCAGGAGAGAAGGGATGGTGGGTCGGATGAGCAGAGGCCCGTGGTGATAAAGGGAAGTGGGTGGATTTGAGACAGGTATTAGAGGCAGCATGACAGGTCATACCGTAGGATCCCATCCTACAATATGGGTGTAGGCTGTACACTATGGATGTAGGGAGGGTGTAGGAACAAGAGAGGAAATAAGGATGGCACTTACCATATAATGGCAGGAAGTTAAGGACGAACCGTAAATCCTGCTTCTGCAATTGTCATTGTTACTATTTTATACAAGTGGACATCAGGATTCATGAAGACATGTTTCCACTCTGAGGCACAGCCATGGAGGAAGGCATCTGGATGAATGTACCAAAATTCTCAGCGATGTCTTCTTACTTTTGCATGCTAAATCTTCGTAGTCTCCTCCTGTATCCGTGTGAAGGAATAATGTAGAATATGTAGTCTGTCAGCGATACACACTGGTGTCTTTTTTTTCTTTTTTCTTTCGCGGGTCTCCCTACCTTTACTTAATCCATTACGAATATAAACACACCTGATATTTGTTGCCCCTTGGTTCTGTGAAATAGTGACAGTTCTTCTCTACTGCTGGCCAGGGCTTCACCTGCACATGTCTAAATTTGCTTGGCTTTCTAAAACAGTGCAAGGTTTTACAGAGATAAGACAGTTCATTTACATAACCTGGAATAATTTGGCTGGCAAACTCAAGGAGATGTAGTGTGTGGATCAGGTTTCACACGTTCATTTAGATCCGCTGATCCCCATGCGTTTCCTGTGCTCCCATCTGCGCAGCTCCTGGCCAGAGACCATTGTGCCCGTGAGCATTGACATTTCTTATTGCAGATGCTCAGTGCTTCGTAATTGGTTTAGGGTGCCCCAGATACTCACCAGGAGCATTGTTAATTAGTACCAATGTAAGTGGCAATTATTCTAAAACTAGGATACCTGCCTGTTACTAACGTACTCAGGTGGTTGCAAGAGCCAACACACTTCTTCCCTGCATTTTCCCCCTTTGGCATCATGTCGATTTTAGAACTCAAAGATGCTTTCTCCGTTGCCCACAAACCACTGAGTTCTGCTCCAAGACCCTCATCATGACTTCCCAGGACCTCCCATAGACTTATCATCCCTTAATCTCCCGGAAGGTCTCTCTATGTCTGTTGAACTCAACCACTTGGCTTTTCCTCAACAAACCCTTTGTCTCTACACTTTGCATCTTTGCCCCTTGAATTCTTTCTGTTTGAAATCGCTTTCTCACCCCCTTAATCCCCGCCTGTCACAAATTATACTCATTTCAAATGCCTGCCTAATGCTCCGTCCTTTGATCTCCCCATAATTTGTTTGTTCCTCTCTTTTGATATTTTACCTCTTATCTCTTGTCCTAGCTATACATCTTCAGGGTTTTATTGCCCCTTCCCTGCCGACTCTTCACATTTTTATGTTAGTGCCAGCCGAGTGCCTAACTAACATGTAGCATGTTGCTGATTAGGAAGGATTTGATGACTTCAATTGAATTCCTGGTCCTAACTGTAAGCAACAGAAAAAAAAAGAGGACACAAAACCCAAAATCATCTCAAGGCAAAGTTCTGAACTAACCCAGCCAAAGGCGAGCTTTTCCAGTTCCCACTCCCACCCTGGAAGGGATCAGGCTGCCATCAAGGCCATTCTAACCTTTAATCTTTGTTGTTCTTTTATGGTCAGAGTGGCCTGGCCCTCTTTGTTTTCTGAGTGGAAAAGAAATCCAAAGAGGGAATGCCCTGCTGAGTGGGCCAACCCCGGGGAGATGCCGCTTGTACGTGCAGCCGGCAACCATTGGAGACCCCGATGGACTTCTAACGTCCCGGGGCACGTGTGCTCCTGGATGATATTGTTTCCCTTTGAATGCTCCAAAACCCGTCAGGTGTTTTCTTCCTTATCTCCCTGAGGACAGCCAGTTAATCTAAGATTAGCCTGACAGCCCCTATTTTCCAGGTCTCTGGTTTCATCAATAAAGTAGGTCGCATCTTTTTTGAGCTCCATTACCTCCTCCATAACCGTATTCTCTTGATCCATATTGTGGTTTATTCCTTATACAGCCCGCCCAATCCATTTTTGGCTGTGTTCCCACTTCCTATTCCCACTCTTGAATGGGACCATTTAATTCGGTAATTGCTGGGAGTATAAAAGCCTGACAATCTCTGAGCCTTTTGTATGGGGTTTTCACCTCATTGCTCTTCTGGTCACCACACTGACTTTGAGCTGAATAAGCTGAGTGACCAAGAGCATCAGTCGGAATTACTAATGAATTGCCACCTTTACTTCCTAAGCGTTAATGATGAATGGATTTATTTGATTTATCACATGAAGACGATTTTCTAGGAATTTGGGAAAAGTTCTAAAGACCCTTACTTGTTTGATACAGGAGGCAGTATCTTTAAAGGGGAGTGTACACCCTCTTGTGGGGGATGCATTAGATATCCTATGGTATTTATTTTGATATCATGCCTTTTTATTCCTATTTTTAAATATGCATGCTATATTGGCGTAGTAGGACATGCACATAATTTATAAAAATGCATCTGTCAATGTTACGTGAGCAAGATGATTTCACTGATAGGGATGTGTGGGAAGAATGTTTGGGGACTCTTGGCTTTCAGAACAACTTCATCTTCTAGCTCCTTGCCTTCCCCCTTGCTAGTTGTATGACCCTGGATCAGCTTATTTAGTCTCTTTGGGTCTTAGTGTCCTCACTTGCTGATTGAAAACAGTACCATCTCTTAGGTTGTTGAAAGGATTCTGTGAGGTTAACGCAAGCGAAGAAGTTAGCAAGTACCCGGAGCGGAGTGCTTACTGGTTACTATAGTCATTCATAGTTTTTATTGACGTTACTGCTGTTGATATGTGCTGCACGTCTCTTATATTGCCCTACTGTTCTAGTATTTCACCACTTTCATAACAGCAGAGGAACTGCGTCTACTTTCCATGTCAAATAATAAAAAAAGCATCTTCTGAACGCGTTAAAAAATGTGAATGAATGAATAAAAATTAGAATTTTAAAAACTACACATGCGTACTTTCCTCCCTTAACATTAATAATATAAATAGGTTTTGTAATATATTTGCATAACTTCTGTAAGACATGGATGGAGCAAAGTAATTCACTAGAGCTTTAAAAACACTGAATCCACAATACATACAGTAGGGTCATTTAGTTGGTAACATTAGCTTCTGATGATTTTTCTTTGGCATTTTCGAAATTAGACTCTTTCAGATAAAGTTTATTATAAGCCTACCTTTTATTGAATGTTGCCACAGCAGGTATGGTTTTAAAGTGATGTTCTGGCACAAGATGTCTTAAAGAATAATAAGCTTACTATGCATTTATCTGGTGTGTTTGCTGAGATCTGAGGATGTAAGAGAATTCTTCAGTGAGGTAAAGAAAAGTTCACCATAGTTTGCAGGACTGGTTCATGTGGAATTTATAAGAATGGACTGACCAGCATGCCCTTTTAAAATTCCGTAGTTAATCTCTTTATTGAAAGCTGCTGGGCTAGTTGATTAAGAAACCCTTACAGGATGCCTGCTTTTAGTGTCATACAAATGAAGCTGAATTGTTGCTAAGTAAATCGCTGTAGATCAAAGTGTTTTGTGGTCAGAGTACTGCAGTTATTTTTTATTTATTTTTATTTCGCTTAAGAATGAAGGTGAAGGGTTGAAGAATGAAACACACCAAATTTGACATCGATGATGTTTATTTACTTTCGCACACTTCTCTAAGCATCTAATCTGAACAACGGTCCAGGTAGTGCAGCAAACCCTAAATGGGCAAATGGAAAGCTCAATCAATTAATAATTGGTTCCTATTTATAACTGTCCGGGTCCTTCCTAGCCATTAAGAGATCAGTATGCATGTAGAGGAGACTTCAGGTGCTCCCAGGGAAACTGGAGAAGCCAATGTGTTGGCTTGTCCATGGTGTAAAACCCCTACTGCCAGAGTCACGTCAGCATTAAGTGTACAGGAGACTATTGAGTGTTACCATGTGATCTGAAAGATGATTTTTTTGCTTCTGCTGCTAGCCTGAAGGCTACAACATGTATTTTGTAGCTCTTGATTGTCCAGTGCCTGAAGCAGTATAGGAAGAATTTGCGTGGATTAAGTAAGTGAATGCGTGAGCATGTATTTTGCTGACTAGGATGACAATGAGGAAAGAAGCAAGAAAGAGGACTGAAAGAGTGGAGTGAAAATGGAAATTGAGTCTACCATTAAGAATTTCGAATGGTTTTCAGTTCCATCGTGTGATTTTTACTCGTGAAAAGTTCAGGCAATGCTGTGTTGCGGTTTGTTTCTATAGTGGGTAGCCTTAAGTCGGTATATTTAGTGATGTGATAAATGCAGCTTTGGGAAGGACTCATGTTTTGCCATGTGTATTTTAGTACCTTCGAGGACAACTCTAAAAAAATCGTTTATTTATTTATTTTTGTATTTTATTTCATTTCATTTTATTCCGCTATAGTTAATATACAGTATTATATTAGTTTCACATGTACATTATATCCATGCAACACTTCCTTATATCACCTGGTGCTCATCACAAGTGCCCTCATTAATCCCCAGCACCGATTTCACCCATCCCCTCTACCCGCCTCCCCTCTGGTAACCATCAGTTTGTTCTCTATAGTTAAGGGTCTGTTTCTTGGCTAGTCCCTTTCTTTTTTCTTTGATCATTTATTTTGTTTCTTAAACTCTGCATGTGAGTAATATCGTATGGTATTTGCCTTTCTCTTACTGCCTTATTTCACTAGCACCATCTGTGTCATTGCAAATGGCAAGATGCCATTCTTTTTCATGGTTGAATAATATTTCATTGAATCATATTTCATTGTGGTATATTTACCACATCTTCTTCGTCCATTCATCTGTCAGTGGACACTTGGACTGCTTCCATATTAGCCTATTGTAGATAAGGATACAATAAACATAGGGGTGAATGTATCCCTTTGAATTAGTGGGTTTTTTTTTGTATTTTTTGGGTAAAAAAAACATTTTTATAACACTCATTTGACATACAGTAAGTAATGATCTATCTCAGATACTAAAATCAACAAATATCTACTAAATGTCCCATTCAAGGTTACAGTAAAACCTGGGTTAAACTTAGAAACTAAATCTATAAATCTGGGTACCATTCTAATGCTTTAGGTAGAAACCTGAAGCTTACCTCCTCATACAGTCAAAATAAGACTGTTAATAATCATTGATTCTTCTAGGGCTGACCAGTAACATCGGTCCATTTCTGTAACTCTGTTAATGTTGTCACTATTGTTCACACCTACAATTTATCCATTTAGTTGACTAGTCATAGATTCATGGTAGATTAAAGCTAATTTATTATCCCAATTTTTCCACTAGTGATATGTACAGTGGCTAAAAAGGGACAAAATGACATAGTTAGCAAATGTAACGCATCTGGAAGAGGATATATAGAAGCATCAAATCAATGAGAGGAGAGTCCACATCAAGTTTTTATGAAAATATGTGTGAACAAAATGAATTCTTTACTACCCAACTAATTTAGGAAATAGCCTTATATTGCATTAGACAAAATAACTGACCTGTGTTTGGACTTACTAATGCTGATACAGCCGGGCCAGGATTCTTTCATCATGCTCAACCATCTTCAAATTCTGTGGTGCCATATTGCTTAAGTTTCATTGTCTTTCTTTCAAGATGTTGCAGATTCATTAGCAAAGACTTTCTAATGCGAATGAATATTTTGACCAGAAATCATGTGGGGAGAGAAAGGATTTTAGCACTTCTTTGATATTGAGCAAAGAAATGCTTGAGTTGTTCCCTCATGAGAGCGTCTAGAGGCAATGCTTACTGAACCTGGGGGTGTCCCAGTGTCCGGTCTGGTGCTCCTCCATACCAGTGCCCGTCTGAATAAACGTGCTAGGCCTTCGAGGTTTCCTTTGTTCTTCTTCTTTTTCTTTAAATGATGCCCTTGCATTGTATACTGCAGCCTGGAAGCTTTGATCTTTCTTTTTCAGTTCTGTGATCCTAACTCAAGCCCGCTGTTGCACTTCAGGCTCACTCCAGACAGAGATGATTATATGAAAGTTGTAAATGGTTTGAGGGACTGAGGCCTGACAGAAACTTCTCTGGGAAGATGGTAGAGCAGCCTTTCCAGTGCGTTTATAAGCCATACTGAGGTGCACCATGCAAAAGCAAAGTCCCAGGGATAAGCTAGTGTGGGGAGAGTGGCAGGCTTTTCTCTGTGGGATGGGTAGTGCTCTCACCAAGTAGAGGTTCTGAGACACTCCACGGTTGTAAAACCTTTTGACTGTTTAGCCTAGTCTTTGCACAGCTGTATTGACCATGGAACTGCTTTTTATCTTTTGTAATATTTTTTTAATATACTGAAATTTGGAGAACTCTCTTCTGGGAATGATCCAAAAAAGGAAATTGGAATATGGGCCTAAGACAGCAAACCAAGAGTCCCAGTGGTGTTCTTCAGCTTGTAGGTACTGATTGGCCAATGTGAGCTGTCTGTGTTTTGTTTTTCTTAGTGGCAAATAAATATAAAATCTCAACATGTAAATTATGGCGACGAACCATTATAAACCAAGTAAAGTTAACTTTTAGAATGGAAAAAAAAAGAATTTCTTGAATGTTTTGTCAAAGAAATGGGGATTTTTTTTTTGTGATAGATAAAAGCCCATTATAATTAGGTACTAGTTATATGCTTTATTTTCAACACTAGTTATATGCTTTATTTTTAAGTTACCCTCTCTGATCCTCCTGACATCTTACTTGCTTTATGGATTTGTTTGTAAAGATTTTGTTCACAGATGTAGAGTATGAGGTTGGCTGTGACCCCCACCTCTGATTAAAGCGTCAGGCTGTCCAAATCAGCAGCAGTCACATGATTTAGGTGCATTTTGCCCTGTGGTGCCCAGAAGCAATTTCAGAAACAAAAAAAATGCTCCTTCCATTACTGACCAAAACATTTTAGAAAATATTTTGTCTGTTAGTGATATTTCTGATAGACTACAAAAAATATAAAGTTGGGGCGCCTGGGTGGCGCAGTCGGTTAAGCGTCCGACTTCAGCCAGGTCACGATCTCGCGGTCCGTGAGTTCGAGCCCCGCGTCAGGCTCTGGGCTGATGGCTCGGAGCCTGGAGCCTGTTTCCGATTCTGTGTCTCCCTCTCTCTCTGCCCCTCCCCCGTTCATGCTCTGTCTCTCTCTGTCCCAAAAATAAATAAAAAACGTTGAAAAAAAAAATAAAGTTAAGCAGATCTTGGTTGGAGAAAACATTCTGTCATACTAACTATTTTTTCCTCCAGCAGTAAGGAAAGTACATACAAATTTAATGAATAGAAGTTGGAATCACGTTTCTTCTTAGTTTGGTCTTTTATTCTCTCCCTTAGGCTTAATATAAATGAGTAGAGTGACAAATACAGAGGGGAGTTTTTTCCTCTGTAGAGAACATATAGGTCACTAATGTCAACGTTTTGTGTCTGAAATAACATGCTGCTTGAATATGCTTCCGGGCGGTCACCATCAGACATTAGCCTCAATTTTGCAGTGACTGAGTTTTTGGTGGAGTAATGTACTCAGATGTGACATTACATTTGCCCAGTATGTTATATTCTTGGCACCCACATAATTTGGGTGTTTATTAGTTCAGAAGAGAAATGAAGCAAGTCCTATCTAATATGTATTGATAATTGCTCTCAACTTAAACACTGATTTAACAAGTTCTCTGAATCTCTTGCCAAAATTTAGAGAGTATGTTGTTGATCTTTGCAGTCTTCCAGAACATACTAGGATTTTTTTTTCCCTCACAAAGTCACTAAATTGTGCCATTGGCACATATCAAATATGATATGAAGGAGATTTTCAAGAATCCAACCTGTTTTATGTACTAATTAGTTTCAGAAAAATTGATTTTGCTTTGTGCACAAACTCTGAAGAGTCTTACTCATTAAATAGATTGGTTCTTTCTCTGTAGGCTACGCTAAATGTTGAATATAAAATTGTGTAATGCCCTAGAAAAAGCATCTAAGATGATTATTTTAATATAAATTCTGTGTGTGACTAATTTGCTGGGCAGACTGTTTATATGAACCCATCTGATCTGGAGATATTCCAAAGCTTAAAACTTTCAAGGGAACAGGTTTAGAAAGTTTCAGTTAGGGGCGCCTGGGTGGCTCAGTCGGTTAAGCGTCCGACTTCGCTCAGGTCATGATCTCACGGTCCGTGAGTTCGAGCCCCGGGTCGGGCTCTGGGCTGACGGCTCAGAGCCTGGAGCCTGCTTCTGATTCTGTGTCTCCCTCTCTCTCAGCCCCTCCCCCGTTCATGCTCTGCCTCTCTCTGTCTCAAAAATAAATAAACGTTAAAAAAAAAATTAAAAAAAAAAAAAGAAAGTTTCAGGTAAACATTTTGCAATATACCAATCTTCTAGGAAGACTTACATTAGTACTGAATGGTGCTTCTTCACTTTGTACAGCAAAATTAGTATTTTAAATTGTGTGACCTCTCTTTCTCATCTGAGTACTAATGTCCCTTATGCCAAAGATGACTTGAACGCAATATAATTCAATCTCTGTGTATTAATAAAATAAAAATATCTGCATGTTTATAAAAATAAATACAAACTATAGAATTCAATATAAAATAAATATTAGTGAAAAAAATTCAGTAGACATTAGGTAAGTATGTAATTTATGTCAAATGTTGGGTTAAGTGCTGAGATAAAAGTGGTAATTAGTAGTCTGTTGAAATTTTGTAGGTTACAGTGCTTTAGTTTTTCTCTCTTAATTTTAACAACAACTTAATGAAATAGTGTTTATTCTAATTGACCATTTTACAGATGAGGACATAGGCTGAATTCAGAATTCGAACATAAGAGTATCACATAGTTGATTAATTTTGGTTTTAAAAGAAAACAAATCCCCAAATGTCTTAATAACTATGATGCAATTAATTTAAATTTAAATTTCCAACACACACTCTTTAAGGCACATAGTGACTTTCTTGGATATAAAATTGCAAAGGACCAACCTACCGTATTTTTGAGATCTCGAAGTGGTTCTGGACCTTTAGGGCCTAAGCTTTCATTCCAGTGTATTCCTCATTATGATATACCTGCATTGTAAAATATTTTGGGTTAAGACCCAGAGAACCTTAGGTAGAGTGAAATGTATTTATATATTTGAGATGTTTGGGCTTTAAACCTAATGCAAAAGACTAAAACAAGTATTAAGAAGACATTAACACACCTTCATGGCCTTGTCTATCACAGCGACTTTGAATGAACCCATTCATTCAATGGGGTGAGAAGTGCCCCATTGATTTTTGAGTTGTGCTTAATGTATTCTCTTTTTGCTTTTCAGATGGAGACACAAAGTCACATACATACATTCACTTACACGCAAACGTTCACAGAGGCATAAATAGATAGCATGTAGATGAAGTCTGGCATGTAGCTGAATCCTAGCCATTTGGATCAGGAACTTCTTTGTTACAAAGTGAACGCCGTCAATAATAAACATATATCTCAGTGAAATATTTGGTAGCAGCAGAACTGGATACAGAAAGTAGAATGACATTTTCTATAATTAAACAATGTCATTATACCTCAAAAAAAAAATCATATACAACTGTGTTAAACTAGTCTGAGAAATAGCAAGTGGCATTCCCAACAGGCAGAGTGTCAATTGTATCTTGTTCGTATAATGGTTGCACTTAAATTAGTGAATATTATTACAGTCTCAGTGATTAATAGCTCATGTTTTGCTATAAAGTAAAAATATAAGATGAATCACAATATGGAAATAATGTTTATAAGACAATGTTTTGAAACATTTTTGCTCCCCTGTAAGTGGATGATTACTATAAAAAAGTGATTATTTTAATGTGACTTTGTTAGACGTGTTTTGGTGGTCAACGATAGTTCTTATCTACATTTCCCTTTCTGTCACAAACGTGTGTGTTCCGTTTTGTTCAGGTGAGAATAATTAATTTCCCATTTTATACTTCTGAGCCATTTGACTACAAGAACATCCATTTTAAACGAAGACTGCAGAATTATACATTCATCAGAGTTTTGCAGATAAAAAAACTGACATTTATAGTATTCCAAGGGTTATGTTACTTGTGCATGACTACTTTGTATGTTTCCCAACCTCTGGAAACACCAAGCCACATCGTTACCTCTTTGTCAGTTTGGTTTCCAAGTGTGCCTCAAATAATTGTTGTTAGTACTCTGGATTTACATTTGCCAAGTTCCTTTTTAAGAACATTAATTGTATATATATACATTTATGCCAAGATTAAGACTAGGTAGACTTAATATGCAATTTTTTTCTTTACTAATATATAACACTTTAACTTAAAAAAAAGTCTCAGTTGATAGTGATAGATACTCGTTTGTAATTCAAAACCTTATTCTTGTTTGACTGTTTCTCAAGAGTTTAACATAGAATTACTATATGACTCAGAAATTCTCCTCCTGGACACATACCCGAAAGACCTGAAGACAGGTACTCAAACTCATATGTGGACTTCCTGTTCCTAACAGTACAATTCACAGTAGCCAAAAGGTGGAAACAACCCAAATGTCCATTAGTGGATGAATGGATAAACCAATGGTGGTATATCCATTCAGTGGAATATTATTTGGGCATAAAAAAATGAAGTACTGATACATGCTAAAATGTAAAATGGTAAACTTTGAAAACTTTGTGCTAAGTGATAGTAGCTAGATGTAAAAAGTCATATATGAGTCCATTCATATGAAATATCTAGAGTGAATATCCTCTGTCATAGAGACAGAAAGCAGACTGCTGGTGGCCAAGAGGTTATGGGAAAAGGCCATGAGCAGTAATTACTTAATGGGTCTAAAAAATTACTTAATTTTTTCTTTAATTTTTTTTTAATGTTTATTCATTTTTGAGAGAGAGAGAGAGACAGAGTGTGAGCAGGGGAAGGGCAGAGAGAGAGGGAGACAGAATTTGAAGCAGGCTCCAGCCTCTGAGCCATCATCACAGAGACTGATGCGGGGCTCAAAACCACTAACTGTGAGATCCTGACCTGAGCCGAAGTCAGACGCTTAACTGACTGGGCCACCCATGTGCCCCAATAGGTATGTAATTTTCTTTTGAGGTGATGAAAATAGTTTGAAACTAGAGTGGTGTTTGCACCGCATTGTGAATATGCTAAATTCCACTGAACTGTTCACTTTAAAATGGTTAATTTCAGTGCGTCTGGGTGACTCAGTCGGTTGGGTGACTGACTTTGGCTCAGGTCATGATCTTGCAGTCTGTGAATTCGAACCCTGCGCAGGGCTCTGTGCCAACAGGTCAGAACCTGGAGCCCGCTTCGGATTCTGTGTGTCCCTCTCTCTCTGCTCCTACCATGATAACGCGCTCACTTGCTCTCTCTCTCTGTTAAATAAACATTAAGAACTATTTAAAATGGTTACTTTCATGTTACATAAATTTCACCTCAAATTATTAAAAAAAATTTTTTTTTCAATATATGAAATTTATTGTCAAAATGGTTTCCATACAACACCCAGTGTTCATACCAAAAGGTGCCCTCCTCAATACCCATCACCCACCCTTCCCTCCCTTCACCCCCCATCAACCCTCAGTTTGTTCTCAGTTTTTAAGGGTCTCTTATGCTTTGGCTCTCTCCCACTCTAACCTCTTTTTTTATTTTTTTTTATTTTTTTTTAACATTTATTTATTTTTGAGACAGAGACAGAGCATGAACAGGGGAGGGTCAGAGAGAGGGAGACACAGAATCTGAAACAGGCTCCAGGCTCTGAGCTGTCAGCACAGAGCCCGACGAGGGGCTCAAACTCACGGACCGCGAAATCATGACCCAAGCCGAAGTCGGATGCTTAACTGACTGAGCCACCCAGGCGCCCCTCAAATTATTTTTAGAAAGAATAGGTGTGTCATTATCCTAATAAAATTTTATTTACAAAATGCTTATTGTTTTTGAAATTGGGCACAACACATTTCAAACATTAATATTAATGTATCACTCGGGATTATTTAAGGTTATTTAGATTTAGTAATTTACTGTTTCTTAAACGAAGTAGTTACCATTTCAAACAATTGAGATATTATTTAGCCTAGTGAATTCTGACAATTTACATTTTATCCACTTTTTAGTCTTACTTGAATCCATTGCCTTTCCAGCCTCCATGGGTAGTTTCACAATTAGCACACATTATCTACATATGTTTGTTTGCTGTTGCACACAGTAACTCTTGGCTTGTAGAGCCAAGTTCTTTCCATGTCCTATCCAATTTATTCCTGAAAGCAGCTGTATGAAGTAATGCCATTTTACCTGTTTAATAGTTGAAGAAGCCAAGGTTTGTATGTAACTGATCTGGGACTGATCCCAAAACTTGTTATGTAACCGTTACTTTTTTTTTCCCCCTAATAAGATTCATCCCACAAAAATGAGTTGGTCTTAGTGAACTCACAGTCTCTAACTCCAGCCCCAACAGAGAAGCAAGTGAAAAATTAATTATTCTTTAGGGGGAAAAAGTGTTACTGGATTTGCTAAGCACCATGCTGAAATTCATTCGGTGGCATGTTCTGGAGTGTGTGAAAGTCTCATTATATAATTAAAGCATTAAATATACAAGGAAGCTTGACAAAAATGACAGAACTATAGTATGTGCCTGTGAATGTCTTCTGAAAGTAGTCAGTTTACATCGTAGTTAAGATTATATTCGTTTATTCAATAAATATTTACAGAGTGCCCAATATGCTGAGTAACATAAAGTCCTTGCCTTCAGTGAGATCTCACATCTGAGAAGGCACATGACAAATAAATATTTATTAGGCCATTAGGTTGTAGTGAGTGTTAGGGAGACAACAAGGTAAGATCTGGAAAGTATAGTATATGTTATGTGTGTGTGCCCAGTTTAATATAGGATGGTCAGGGTAGAGCTTGTTGAGAGAAGATTGGCCAGAGACATGAAAAAAGTAACTGAAAAGATCATGTGGGTATCTGGGGAAAGAACATTCCAGGCATAGGAAACATCATCTTCATGTGACTGGAGGAAGGATTGTGCTTGGCATTTTTGAAAATCAGCAAAGGACCGGTTTGTCTGGATTGGAATAAAAGGAGGAGGAGTGGGAGGAAGTGAATTCATAGAAGTAAGTGTGTGCCAGATTTGGCAGAGCCTTGAAGACTTGTTAAGGCCTTTAGATTTTATTCTAATCAATATAGCAAACCTTCAGAGTGTTTGAGCAGAGGAGGGTCTTTTGATCAGATTTACATCATAAATACAGTTGCTTTGACTGTTGTGTGAGGAGTCCACTAGGGGACCGGGGGTGGTGATGAAGTAAAGAAGACAAGAATATCTTGTAGCCCTTGCTTCTTTTCCCGAGTGTGTTCTCTGCACTGGCATCACCTGGGACCATCTTAGAAATGCAGACTCTTGGGGCGCCTGACTCTTGATCTCTGGTCTTAATCTCTGAGTCGTGGGTTCAGGCCCCATGTTGGGCGTGGAACCTACTTAAAAAAAAAAAAAAAAAGAAGGCAGACTCCCACGCCCCACCCCAGGCTTACTGCAATGTCCCCAGATGGTTTGTATAAAAGTTTGCAGAGAACTGATTTAGTTGAGAAATGGGGTTGGCTTGGGATAGAGAAGTCTAGGCAAGGATGTTAGCAAATAAATGGTGGGATACTAGATGTAACTTTTCCTTTTTTTCTTTTTTTTGGATATAACTGTCAGTCATGATCTGTTGAGATATTGTATACGGGCGTGAAACAAAAGAAGGATGAGTGGGGTGCCTTTTACTGCAAAAAGAAAACCAGAGAGCGGCAGATTTCTCGAAGCCACTGGAAATCTAGAATCTGGTTTGAGGTGCCTTTACACATCCGAGGGAGGAATCTGGAGATAGGGGCTAGAACTTTAAACTTGGGAGTGGTTAGCATGAGAAGGTGTGGAAAACCATGGGACTAGATGAGATCACCCAGACAATGAACAGCTAGGGAAGAGCGAGTCCGAGGACTCAGGTCTGAAACCTTCCAACACTGGAGGAGGAGGAACATGCAAAAAGGACAACTAATTGTGAGTCCCAGGGGAAGCTGTAGGGTAATGATTTGGAACATGTGGTGGCCTGATGTCACTTGCCACCGAGAGTAGACAACATCAGAGAACTTGTAAACATCTCATGAAATGTTGGTTTGCTCATTCGTTTCCCCCGTTGCACTCCAGGCTGTCCAAAACAACGTCAGAACAGCGCCTGGCGTTCAGAAGGTGTTCAGAAATAAACTTCTGGATAAATGAAGGACAGTTGCTTGTTTTGGGTTAGTATAGTACTTGGCATTTTTAGGACTTCTAGATTTATGTGATTCTGCAGCAAGTCAGGCTCTGGGTCATCTGCTTTTTTGCACATGATTACTCACTTCAGTGCTATAGGTAACTTGGTTGGAAATCGTTGCTGTTATGTTTAATGTCCCCTGCCACTTTCACTCCTTTATAGTTCCCTCTTTGCTGTTTGGATGTAAATATTCACAATCCTCCCTTTTCTTGTGGTGCCTTCTCATCCGTCTCTGACAAAATCCATGTATGTCTCTACAAAGAAAGAATATTTTATCAAATAACAGCGTTTAGTCACAAAGGTGTGTTTCTTGATAGATAATCTGAGGAGAAATGAATGGAGCTCTTGATGTTTTCCAAGGAACTGATTTGGTAAATCAGATTTACTGTATTGTGATCTATTTTTCTAAAAACCAGACAAGAACTGAGAAGCACGACTTATAAGTCAAACCCTAGGCCTTTATTTGAAGCGGGTTTGCTTTGGTTATTACTTCCATGAGATTTAAGTTTAAGGTTCCAGGTCTGACACATTTGGTCTCAGGGGCAATGGTGATGAGAAATATAGGATGATGTACGGATTCATAACTAAGTGCTCCAAGGGGGAACTGGCCTCTCAGCTTTTGTTTACCACTATCAGCTTAATATAATTTCAAAGGCAAAGTTACCATCAGAAGTTCTTTTGTTGGTGGGATACAAAGAAGATAAGAAAAATCCCAACATATGTTCTACGTTAACTAAGCGAGGTTTGTTTAGAATGAAGAGTTTGAAGATGTTCAGTTTGTGAAGAGGGCTACACTGGCATTTCTCCGTACAGCCATTGGTGTGTGTGTGTGTGTGTGTGTGTGTGTGTGTGTGTGTGTGTGTAGACTCTGAGGAGCCAGAGGATCTGAGGGGGCAGCTGGGAGAGGCATGTGGGAACTTTCTGGAAAGAGAGAAATCCCAGGACCAGCTTAACCCCTCTGTATTTTTACAAATTAGCAAAAAGTTAATGAAAAGAGTTATATTCAACAAATTCAGAAAGTAATTCTTGATGAGCTCTTTTGTTCACAAGGTTGTGACGGCCCATTCCTTATAATACCTGGCTTCAGGCTGATTACAGGCAGGAGAAGCAAGTGATTGTCTTCGAAAATAAGCAGCCAGTATTCACATCTTGATAAATATTATCATTTCCCCCCATTTTTTCTCCTTTTCTTTTCTCTTCCTTCATAATTTGAGTTGACATAAGGAGATACTGTTCTCAAGATGAAAGCATTTTTAGCAGTTAAAAAGCCATTTTCAGCAGACACGGATGACTATTGCTTAGAAAGAAAAGTTGTAGGAGGCCATACTAAGGCAATAGGGCAAGAACATATGTGACACAAGACAAAATATGATGTGACATAAGCAAAGTGATAGATTCAAAGGAGGACAGCCATGTTAATTTGGGCAAATCTGGACAGAGTTTCAAGGAAGAGGCAGCCCTTGGATTGGACTGAAAGGTTAAATTGGATTTTGGAGCTAAAGAAGAGAGGAGAGGTGAGCATTTAGGCAGCTGCTTCAGAAGAGCAAATGAACTGACATCAAGAGATCACTGTTAGAAGAAGTGTTTGGGATTTGGGTAGCCGGAACAAGGATGTCATTAGAAGTTCTTCCCAGGTGTAATGTTTCTTAACTTCAGAGGCATGGGATTGTTTTGGAAGATTTTGAGCACAAAAGTGGTATAACCAGAACTATGTTTTAAGAAGATAAGTGGGCAGCAGTGTAGAGAATGGAGTCTGATGTTGAGAACCGTGAAGTAGGGACACCGTGGTAGCAGTCCAGTGTGGAAGCAGTGAGGTCCTGAGGAAGGATGGTCCTGGAGGGAAATAGGAAGAAACTGGGGGTGGATGTGATAAACACTGGGGAGGGAAATGTTGGAGAGAAATAGGACTGGGCAGTGGTTACGTTAAGGGTCAGCCAAAGGGAAGGGTGCTGGGGCAGTGGGAATGCACACAGGTGAACTGAGAAAATGGCGGCATCTAGCAGTAGAGATGCCATGAGGAAGGGTGGGTGGACGAGGAGGAAGATGAGTTTACTTGTGGATTTGTACCTGAAGCACATGAAGGAGAAAACGTCCTAGAACCATTTGCAAGTATAAGCCTGGGTTTGGCAGAGAAACCAGAGTTACAGAAAGAGATTTGGTCTTTATTTGTTGCAAGATAATAAGTAAAGTTGGATGAAATACCATCATCCTTTTAGGTGATTTCGTACAATTAATCTGGCTCGTTAAAGGAAACCTCAGACTTGAAGTAAACAATACATTGTAAAACACAACACACTTCTTTTGTCTCCCGTAGAGCAAGAGTTCAAGATAATTTCCTTGAACAAGGGTTGTAGCAAGAACTCTGTTGAAAAGAACTTCAGTTTTTGTGCCTATAATATCAGATTCTTCCATAAATGTGAGCCACGATCCAGTGGAGAAGGCTTTTTCCTTTCAGGCATGACATGTGTTTGATTTCCAAGGGCAAGGTTTCTCATTTGATTGCCAACCTCCCTAATTAGGAGGCCTTGAAGATCATCGCCTCAAGGTTGTTCAAGCTGAAAAAGCATTCACAAGCACAAACATATTTTATGTCCAGTAAAATTCGCTCTAGTTGACTGAATGCAGTTACTTATCATAGAGACTTACCTGTTCGCTCCAGGCAAACGCAGCCAGCAGCATTAGCATTCAAGACAAAAGACAGCCATCAGTGTAAATTCTTGTCTACTATGCAAGGTGTATCTTTTGATCTTTTCAGAAAGAGCTGGAAAATTGGATGGTATTTGCAGGAGCCTTTCAGCTGAGAAATGTCAATAATGTAATCGTGTTGAGACCAGTGCATGGAATTGACTTGTTGGGAGCTGGATACAGATGCAAGGATGAAGTATGTATCTGATTATTATATATAGACCTGAGTTTGTACGTGAGATCCAGGTCGCCAGGCGACGTCAGAAGGCGGCCCTAGGAGAATTGGATGAATCCTTCAGGCGGATCTCTGAGTGGCAACTCCAAATCTGAAGTTTTGGGAAAACAAAGAAACGAGAAAGTAAATTTCCTCCTGTTATTTGCACGTGCAGTGTCTCACCGGCTTCTTCCACCCTGTGGATAATCTGGTGGCAGTGAAATCAAGACCGGTCATTCCATTTCCCTCAAACAGAGCCAATCACCTTCATTGTGTGCCGAATTCCTGCAACCTGAGCTGGAAGGAGTTTTAAGTTGTTTTTGTGTGGTTTGTATAGGCTGCAGGTTGTGTCTGACTGCTTTAATTTTTTTTATGTTTATTTCTTTTTGAGAGACAGAGTGCAAGCAGGGGAGGAACAGAGAGAGGGAGACACAGATCCGAAGCAGGCTCCAGGCTCTGAGCTGTCAGCCCAGAGCCCGATGCGGGGCTCAAACTCGTGAACCGTGAGATCACGACCTGAGCTGAATGTCGGACACTTAACCGACTGAGCCACCCAGGTGCCCCTGTGTCTGCCTAGTTTAAAAGCCATATCCAAAATAAACAGCATCGGTGAATCAGATTGTTCAATTTTGTAATTGCTTCAATGTGCTTTTTGGTTTTCCTTTTATTCTTTCCTCTTTAGTTATTGGGAATGATAGTGAAGTTTGTCTTTCATTACTTGCTATTGGATTATCTGTGAACAGAAAGGAGATGAAAAAATGGTTCATAGAATCCTAACAACATTAATTTGTTCAATGCTTGACTCTGTCTCCATCGAGAGATAATGGTTTTGGCACCACAGTATTCTGTGGGCAAATGAGTGTTTTATCTTAAAAATTAAGAAAGATGTTCTGTAATTTAATGCCACAATTCTTTGGTTCACACAAAAATTTGAACTTCTGTGTTGATGTTATCTGAGAACCTATGACGTCTTACTCATGTGTCTCTTGAAGTGACCTGCTAGTGTCTTCCTCATGGGACACATGACACCGGGAAACCTTCTCATTCTCAGAAAGACATCCACAATTGCCATCCTCATGGCAGTCGTGAACATGTGAACGTGTAGGGCTTACAGTGTGCCGGGGACTACTGTAAATGCTTCCGGGCATTCTCCCATTTAATCCTTACAATGCTACGAGGCCCTTGATATTATCATCCTCTTCTTATGCATGAAAAAAGGGGAGACAGAGGAGTTAAAGAAGATCCCAAAGCTTGATTAGCAGCAGTTTGACTCCAAAGTTTGCTTGGAAGTCTCCGTCCTGAAGCAGTGGATAGGAGATGTGAACCACCAAGTTTATCCTGGAGGAAGACGCACGACACATTTCTTGAGGTCCTGATATTAATTGACCTGTTTTTTTCCGTAAAAGAGGCAACATTTTGGAAGATGGGTTTCTTCTGTTGTAGTTTCCATGTCATTTGGGAAAATAATTTTGCTGTTTCTTCCTTTGATATCGTGTGGCTCTAGCAAGTGTGAACACTTCCTAAGAGTATGGGTTTTGATTTTTCAAATTAGATCACGTGTCTGCCCCTTCCCCTGGTGTTCAGTGGGTTACTGTGTGTTAGGTACTATATCAGTCGGAGTGTTTTTACTTGTGAAAATGCAGTTTGTGGAATTGTGAGACTGCAGGAAAAAATGAAGTTTTATATGTATATATGTGTGTGTTAAGGTGTGTGCGTATAATAAGGATGTGAAGGTATAATAATTATGTATTTGATATATAAAGTGTGCAAACTGCAGTAGGGTTAAGTGCATGAAAGGTGTCACTATGTCTGGAGTTCAGTGATAGTAAATGCATTGTGTGCTTTTGAAACCTGGGAAGGATTTCTGAGGCAATGGAGACATGAATTCAAAAGTTGCTGATGTGAGTAAACATTTCAAGGTAACGTGATAGGTCTGAGGTAGATGTTAGCTAGACAGTTATTTACCTGCAGGATGGTAAGGGAAGTCTAGAGCATAGCAAACATAGAACATGTGGGTCTTGGGGCGCCTGGGTGGCTCAGTCGGTGAAGCGTCCAACTTTGACTCAGGTCATGATCTCATGGCTTGTGGGTTTGAGCCCTGCGTTGGGCTCTGTGATGACAGCTCAGAGCCTGGAGGCTGCTTTGGATGCTGTGTCTCCCTCTCTCTCTCTGCCCCTCCCCTGCTCCCACTCTGCCTCTGTCTCTCTCAAAATAAACATAGCAATAAAAAAATTAAAAAGGGGCGCCTGGGTGGCTCAGTTGGTTGAGCGTCCGACTTCGGCTCAGGTCATGATCTCACAATCTGTGAGTTCGAGCCCCGCATCGGTCTCTGCTGATGGCTCAGAGCCTGGAGCCTGCTGCCGATTCTGTGTCTCCCTCTCTCTCTGCCCCTTCCCTGCTCATGCTCTGTCTCTCTCTGTCTCAAAAATAAATAAAAACATTAAGAAAAAAAATAAAAAAAAATTAAAAACAAAAAAAAAGAACGTGGTTCTTTCTATAGCATGTCATTCTCTTTTTTTTTTAACAATTTTTTAATGTTTGTTTATTTTTAAGAGAGAGAGAGAGAGAGAGAAAGAGAGAGAGAGAGAGAGAGAGACAAAGCACTAGTGGGAGAAGGGCAGAGAGACACGAAAGCACAGAATCTGAAGCAGGCTCCAGGCTGTCAGCCCAGAGCCCAACGCGGGGCTCAAACCCACGAACAGTGAGATCATGACCTGAGCTGAAGTCGGATGCCCCGACTGAGCCGCCCAGGCGCCCCTCTGCAGCGTGTCATTCTCTGATGCAGAGTAGGTGGTGAACATTTTGAACATTTGATTTCTAGATGTGTATGCTTTACCAGATTGAATAAATGATAGGTGATTGGGCAAGAAAATATATATTTTTAAAACTTAAAACATGTTTCTGAAAAGAAACTGTCAAAATGCAAGCTGTTCTCCCTCCCCTGTTCCTATATTACACAGAATTTTCAGTTTACCCCAAGTCATTGTTAAAAGAGGAAAATTTTTCAAAGGAGAAATTTAGAAACATTATTGTACAGAGAATTTCTTGCTCCTAGAGAGAATCTACAAAGGAGCCTCATCCCAGAAGCTACTGTCTTCTATTTAAAAACATCAGAGCAGGGTAAAGAGTATCTCCCGATGAGCACAAATAGAGACCAGAAGGTTCTTTGAAACCCCAGAGTGAAAACCACTTAGAGAATCAGAAGAGTGAAGCATAAGGTTGTGGTAGGGATTTGGAGACTGGGCTGGAAAATGGGTGTGCCGATCTGTATAATCAAAGTGGGGGGCAAAGGGGGACAGGACCTGGGAGGTGGTACTAATGGCATTGGTCCTCAGGACAGGGGTCCAGGGACAAAAGCACATCACAGAAAAGCAGACACAAAGATTAACACAGAATGAGAGATCAATTTAGCCCAGCAGTCAGTACGTTTCAAGGACAGGAGTGCATATAAGATAATACAATGAATTTGTGAAATATGAGATTGCTGTTATGCAGGATACATGTGTGTTTCTGAATAAAATTTGAACACTGGGCACCTGGATGGCTCAGTCGTTGAGTGTCCACCTCTTGATTTTGGTTCATGTTGTGATCCCAGCGTCGTGGGATCAAGTCCTTGCGTGGGGCTCTGTGCTGAGCATGGACCCTGCTTGGGATTCTCCCTCTCTCTCTCCCTCTCTCCCTCCCGCTCTCCCTTTCTCCCTCTCTCCTGTCCTTCTCCCTTGCTCATGCGCTCTCTCTCTAAAAATAAAATAAATCTTAAAAAACTTGAACACTTATCCTTAGATATGCAGGCAGTTAGAATCTTTTGAGTTTTTGGTAATTGGTGTTAATCTCTAGATTCTTCTGCCCTGCCAGTAGAAACGGTGAAAGTGGGCTGGAGTTTGACTTCAGTAAGTGAATCAGGTCGCTTTTTATTCCCAAACTCTCTATATTGGATACATACCTGGTAAATTTGAAGTTTAACTCCCTATCATCCGTCTTCCTCCCCTTTCTTCCCTTCCCAAGATCTGTCGTATGGGGGAAGACTTAGCAGTGTCTAGGAAGGGATGTGGCGGTCCCTTGATCATGTTGACCTCTCTGTAGGACTGGGGCTCTGGTTCTGGGATGTGGGTGCTCCATCCCCTGGGGAATGTTTGGTCTGATTCTGTCCTCTGCAGTCCTACTTGCATTTTTTTCTTGAAATCTGTAAATTGAGTTGCTCTCTTGCTGACCACCTCTGGCTTGGCTCTACAGATCCCCTCTGGAATCTGCCTGTGACATGTATCTGTTCATTGGCTCAGGTGGCCTATCCCTTTACCCTTGCCTGCAGTGCCCTTGTTTCCACTTGTATTCAGACCTACGGAGACCCCTTTCTGCTTGCTTGACCTTCTGAAACTTTCCGGTCATGCATGGGTCATAGGGGCCAGGAGTTTTCCACGTAGAGTTTCAAACATGGGAAATGTTCACAAGTAAATGGCTTCTGTCTGTTCCCACCTAATTTCCAAGATAGTCAGGCCAAAGTGAGAAAGATTCTGGCAGCCTGATTCTTCTGCTTATGTCTCTAATTCCTTACCACAGACTCTTGAGACCAAAGTATCTCTTTTCCTGAAGAAAGGAAAGTCCCTTATGGAACTTGGTCTGTGACTTAAGAACTTTCTTACCCTAGGAAATAAACATAGTGCTGCGGATAGTCATGAGACACAGATCAGATGTTGACAATTAATATTCTTGGGTTGTGGGATACAGGAGGTTAAATATATCCTTTCTTTTCTTTATGTTTAAAATTTTTCTCCCCAGGTGTGCCTTGCTGGCTCTGTTGGTTGAGTGCCTGACTCTTGATTTCAGCTCAAGTCATGGTCCCAGTTTGTGAGTCGGGCCCCATGTCGGGCTCTGCATTGACAGTGCTTGGATTCTCTCTCTCTCTCTCTCTCTCCCTCTCTCTCTGCCCCTCCCCTGCTCTTGTGCTCCCTCTCTCAAAATAAATAAATACGCTTTTAAAAAAGTCTTAAAAAAATCCCCCCCCCACAAACCTTCTACAATGGACACGCACTACATATATTCAGAACATGAAAAACAGGATTTAAAAATTCCAAAACATAACTAAAAAGAATCGTGATTTGGCTGCCTGTTCTACTCGGAGATGTAAGATTGTGCAAGTGGTAATACATTGGGATGGCTGGAACATACTGGAACAGCTTTGCAGTCAGGCAGAAAACCTTGTTTGGGCATTAAAAACCCAGCTTTAGGGGCTCCTGGGTTGCCCAGTTGGTTAAACATCCAACTTTGGCTCAGGTCATGATCTCATGGTCCATGGGTTTGAGCCCTGCATCGGGCTCTGTGCTGACAGCTCTGAATCTGGAGCCTGTTTCGGATTCTGTGTCCCCCCCCCCCCCCCCCCCTACCCCTCCCCCATGCACGTTCTGCCTCTGTCTCTCTCTAAAAAATAAATACACAAGAAAAAACATTAAAAAATAAATAAAAACCCAGCTTCAGTAGGGGCAGGAGGAGTTTGCAGAATCTCTGGGTGTGTCTTCTTTCAGAGATGTTGCCAGTCAAAGCAGGCAACTGCAACTTGGTAGATTTCTAAGAGAAGACAAACAAACATCATTCATCATTGTTTGCTTGTAGAATTGCTACTGAGACTTTTGTTTACTCTCCATTGTTGATCTTCTACCTGTGGCCAGATCATACCAAGTCTCAAGCTTCAATAAGTGATGAATTAGTAGTTCAAGGAGAGTCTTGTTTTCATCACAAATAGCTTCCATAACCTCTGCTCTTGGGGTACTGTGAGGGTATTTGGGGGGTTCATTAGCTCCATAATAACTCCGCCAGTTGCCTTCCACAGGCCACTCCAAGTAATTAATCTGTGCTTGTCCGGGCAAGTTCACTGGATGCCCCCAGCTCCTCTATCCCTCTGATTACCTTTGCTGAGCTCTTCCCCGCGAGAGAAATTCTGGAGCTGCCACTGTTTATCTAGCATGTTTTGGTTCTTTTCAAACAACTTATTCACTTTGAAGTTTCCAAGTGGAAGTTCCAATATTGTATGTGTTTATGGTGTTGGTGCCCAGAAAGACATTAGCTGTGACGACTCTTCTCTGATCGTCAAGGGCTGTGAACCGGACGAAGGGGAGAGTGAAGGGGTGGGAGGAACCATTTCCGGCTATATCAGAACCAAATAACCTTAAGGGAGAGGTGCCAAAATATATGAAATATTGTCTTAGTGACTTTTATTTAAAAAAAACAACAACAACTACATGATGGAGTTCAGCTGGGAGTACTGTTAGGCATGTAGTAAATTCCAAATAAATTTGGGTGGAATTGGATCGATTGAACAGACGTAACAGGAATTCAAAAGTGACTTTATCAGTAAAGAAGGGTTTGCAGTCTTCCATGGGAGAAAGGATTTTCTAATGTTCTACCTTGCTTTACTAATCTTCAGGCAACAACTGTGGTACATTTTGTCCTAAATACATATTTCTCAAGGGAGTACTCAAGTGGCTATTAAAATTTTAAGCGCCCTGCATCTTTTTAAATAAATGCATTGCTTAGCAAGTACAAATGCAAGTTTCCAAGATCCCCTCACCCCACGGACTTCTGCCTAACAGTGCAAGTATTCAGTTTTTGGTTAAAAAAAAAAAAAAGAGAGAGGTCAAGACAGTTCGAAATCAAAGTTATACTGATGAGTGGCTATTTCCTAAATGGTTGCAAAATTTATTAGCATCTCTACCAAGACATTTCATAAGTGCTAAATGATGTCAGTGGGTTTTGTGCCTTAGTAAATATCGCTAATAAAATTGCCAAATAGATAATTCTTGTTGAATGAAGAAAAAAAAAATGATTTTTGGTTTAATCACCATGTGCAGGAATTAGAGCTGAAAAATAAAGTTCATGGAGAATTTATATCATACAGCTAGAGAAGCTAGTGAGAAAATCACAGTGATGTATGGTAAGTTAATAATTTTCAAAACATTAAGACAATTTTAATGTTTCTACTTTTCATGAAGGAAATATATTAATAAAACTGCTGTTCAGGGTTAATTATTGGTGCTACACATTGCAGTGGTATGACATTTAGTAGCCTTTTTTCCCCCCTCTTTTTTATTCCATTAGCAAGTGATGAGACAGTAAACACTATGAATTAAGTGAATCTTGTTTGACATAAACAAACTACCTCTGAAATGTAAAACAACTTAGTGTATCTCAGTTCTCCTTGTAGTGGGGTTAGGTACATAAGTGTGTGTGTATATCCTTATCTATATCTGCATATTGATACTGGTTATTATCTCTAGGTGTGTATATGTCAGTATATAGAATATGTAGAGATGATGTACACATATCCTGACAAACCTGATGTTACTGATAGAGGTTTTATTAGTTAATTAAATGTATATACACCGTATATAGAGATGTCAATGATAAGCGCGCCCTTGTTGAACTAGACTTTCTGGCTTTTCTGTTAAACTGGGGACCAGCATATTTGACTTGCTGTAGCCCATCTTCATTAGGACCTTCTGTAGTCACCTGCAAAGTTCATGCCTCTGAAGGGGAACTTGTGATTTCTCTTCCACCTTCCCTGACACCTATCCTGAAATAAGTGCTGGGGATTTTGTAATCTCTGTTACTGGCAATAGAATTCTCCTGGATAATTCTTCTTCATGTCTGGTCATGGGTCAAGTTCTATTGACCTGGTTTTCCAGATCCTTTGTCTGATCTTCAGTGTCTCATTTCCAAGCCTATTCTCGGTCCTTCAATGCTGGTAGTCGGTATGTTGCCCATAAACAACAACAGAACAATACTTTATACACATGTATGATGATTCAGAGAAGTGTCCTATTTGTGTACATGCCGTCGTCATGTACATGTGTTTCAGTGAAGCATAAACCCCAAATTTTAGAGGAACTTTTAACCTTAAGTGAACAATTATTGTGCCTCTGACTTGACAGTGGGATACTGATCTGTGTTAATACTGATCTCTGACTACAAGTGACATTGCCTTTCATCTCTTCACGTAGCAGATTCCAACTAAAATTTCTTTCTGGACAAAGTTGACACTATATCCATGTGACATTATAGAGAACAAATGTCCCTTCCTGGATTCCTCCAGTTCCAGGGAAAAATAGGATTCAATACATGGTAAAAAATTACTATCTTGTGTAAAATATAGGTGGAAAAATATTGTTTATACTTCATCTTCTGTCTTCAAGATTTCAGTTTTATGGCATTATTTTACAAGGTCTTACTAGGGTTCTGTATCAGAGAACAAGGATAAAAATAATCGAAGTGGTGGGATGAGAGATACGCTATATATCTCTGGTCATATTGGTAACCTGATTTGTCTGCTGCAGAACACAATCTGTGGTTGAGTGAATACCTTCTTTTTTTAAAAAAAAATTGTGTTTATTTATTTTTGAGAGAGAGAGAGAGAGAGAGAGAGAGAGAGCATGAGTTGGGGAGGGGCAGAGAGAGAGGGAGACACAGATTTCAAAGCAGGCTTCAGGCTCTGAACCCTCAGCGCAGTGCCCAATGCGGGGCTTGAACTCATGACCTACAAAGATCATGACCTGAGCTGAAGTCAGGTCGGGAGCTCAACCGACTGAGCCAGCCAGGCCCTCGTGAATCCCTTTGTAATTGTGCTTCCTTTATATGCCTCACTTTTTCTTCGGATCATGATTTCATTAGGGCATTGTATTTACAGAATTCTGTAGATTCTATCCTGCCTGGAAAATCCCCCACAAAATTTAAATACATTGAGAAATATTTGAAAACAAGTAGAAGTGCTAGGTAGCACCTTTGGAGTTTAGTGTTAACAAAACAAAAAACAATCAGCTATTCCTGATGGAGCTGCTTGTCATCAACAATGACATTTCCAAACCTGATGTTACTGATAGAGGTTTTATTAGTTAATTAAATGTGTGCAAATTACATGCACTGTTGCAGATAATGTAGAAAAGGACATGCATGCTTCATTGAAGCTCAATTTCCTTTTTGGAAATTATCAGTGTATCAAATCACTTAACTTTCTTAAAAAAAAAAAAAAAAGCCACCTGCATTTCTCCAGTCTTTTTATTCAGTATTTCATTCCACTTTTTCACTAACATTAGTTTGCTTACAGTGATTTTTGGTAAGTCTTGTAATACTTTTTTGGGAATTGTTAGGGGAAATAGTCTCATTCAGATAGAGCAGATTTCCAGTGATCTGCGATCCATATATTTGAGTGGGCTTGAAATACAGGAGGGACACTGCAAAGTATGAGCAAGAATTTATGTCATACTTATTCATAAGCCACATTTCATCCCCAACTTTTCTGCCCTTCCTGTGACTTTTGCTCTGATTCGTGGATTTCTTTTTACTAAAATCAGGTAAATCAAACATTTATCTAAACTCCTAGTCTGTTTTTAAATTTATACTGTTTGTACCTGTTCCAATTTTTAATTCCTTCAATTATTCATGTAGCAAATATTGACTGTCTCTAAGATACAGTGGACAGTATTCTTGATTCTGGGAATGTGCTGATGATTACAAAAGAAACAATGTCTCAGCCCTTGGGGAGCTTATTCATTTTTTTGTACTTCTCAACCTTAAAATTTCATCATCACCAAAAAGCATTTCATTGCTTAGTTGAAGTTGCAGTAATGGAATCTAAGTAAAAAAGAACTGCATATTCAGAATTCTTACTGTAGGAGCTTAAACTTTTTAAACTACTATCAGAAAGAAATTCTGCTGTTGTTGAAGAATAGCATTAATTGTGCAGTAGTTACCCTGATGAAATCAGGATTTAATCTAGATATTAAATATCACAAAGAGAAGCAAGTAATGTCTCATGTGGGTCTCCTGTTTCATTCCTGATGTTGGCAATTTGTATTTTCTCTAACAAAATTTCTTCTAAAAATGTTTCCTTTGTTAATCTTGCTAGAGTTTCGTGCATTTTATTGGTCTTTCCAGAGATCCAGCTCATTCTCTCACTGATAGTTTCTATTCTATTTCTGTTTTCTATTTCATTGATTTTTTAAAATGTTTATTTATTTAGTTTGAGAGAGACAGTACACACACACAAGCAGGGACAAAGCGAGAGGGAGGGAAGGAGGGAGGGAGAGAGAGAGAGAGAGAGAGAGAGAGAGAGAGAGAGAGAGAGAGAATCCCAAGCAGGCTCTATGCTGACAGCTGCAGGGCTCAAGCTCATGAACCATAAGATCATGACCTGAGTCAGAATAAAAAATCGGACATTTAACCGACTGAGTCACCCAGGTGCCCCATCTATTTCATTGATTTTGCTGTTATCTTTATTATTTCCTTTCTTCAGGTTACGTTGGGTTTATCTTGCCCTTACATTTTAAATTCTTGAGGTGGGAACTTAGAGTATTAATTTGAGGTTTCCCTTTTTTCCAATGCTATATTTAATGCCATTATTTAATGCTATAAATTTTCCTCTCAGCACTGCTTTAGCTGTGTGCCACAAATTTTTGGTGTGTTCTGTTTTGATTTTTTTTTTCAAATTAATGCATTTAAAAAGATTACTTTGAAACTTCCTTTTTGATCCAAGAGTTGTTTAGAGGTGTGTTGCTTAGTTTTTAAGTGCTTTGAGATTTTTCCTGTTATCTTTCTATTATTGATATCTACTTTGATTCCATTGTAGTTGGAGAAAATATTCTGTATGTTTTCACTTGTTTTAATTGTTTTGAGGTTTGTTTTTTGTTTTATGCCCCAGGATATGGGCTGTCTTGGTATATGTTCTGTGGATACTTGAAAGGAATGTGCATTCTGCCATTTTTGGGTGAAGCGTTTCGTTAATGTCAATAAATACCTTTGTTTAATAGTGCTTTTGAGTTCATCTGTATCCTTGCTAAATGTAGCCTGTCTAGTTGTTCTACTAACTGTTGAGACACTGTTTTTTGGAATCTCCAACTGTAATTGTCAATTTGTCTATTTTCCTTTTCCATTCTGTTTTTGCTTCATATGTTTTGTAGCTCTGTTTGGTGCATACACAGTTAAGATTGCTATGTCTTGAGAAAGAATGAAATATGGCCTTTTATAGCAATGTGGATGGAACTGGAGAGTGTTATGCTAAGTGAAATAAGTCATACAGAGAAAGACAGATACCATATGTTTTCATTCATTCTTATGTGGATCCTGAGAAACTTAACAGAAGACCATGGGGGAGGGGAAGGAAAAAAAAAAGAGGTTAGAGAGGGAGGGAGCCAAAACATAAGAGACTCTTAAAAACTGAAAACAAACTGAGGGTTGATGGGGGGTGGGAGGGAGGAGAGGGTGGGTGATGGGTATTGAGGAGGGCATCTGTTGGGATGAGCACTGGGTGTTGTATGGACACCAGTTTGACAATAAATTTCATATTTAAAAAAATCATAAAAAAATAAGATTGCTATGTCTTATTGGTAGACTGGCCCTTTTAAAATTTTGTAATGTCTTTCTCTGTCTTTGGTAATTTCTTTTGCTGTAAACTCTACTTTAACTGATGTTAAAATATATACTCCTGCTTTCTTTTGATTAGTGTTGGCATAGTGTATGATAACTAGGGGTTCTGGGTCCCCATGTGGCCTCCACTGATACTGTCAAGGGAGAGGTTGCCTCCTTACTGTTGGGTGGGGTAGAGTGCTTACTCTTTACTGGGCTCCTCTGACACCACCCCAGAGGAGAAGGGGAGGTGACTGTTGTTACTAATGGTAGGGTGTAGAAGTACAGTTTCCTCCTATGTTTTCCACTGCTATAATAGATTAAGCCCTGATATATCAACAACTACATTAAATGTAAATGGTCTAAATATGCTGATTAAAGAATAGAAATTGTTAGAATTAATTTCAAAACATAAACCAACTTGTGCTGTCTACAAGAAACTCACTAAAATAAAAAGATGGAAAAAGATATGTTATGCAAACATTAATCAAAATTAAGAATATCTATTGTAAGAAATAAATCAACCAAGAATATATAGCAATCTAAATGTGCATGCATCAGACAACGTACATTTTTACATTGTGGCTTAAATTATGTTTTACTTTTCAAAAGCAGGAATAAAAATGGAGTTTTGCAGGGCACCCAAGTGGCTTAGTCAGTTAAGCGACGAACTTTGGCTCAGATCATGATCTCGCAGTTTGTGGGTTCAAGCCCTGTGTCATGCTGTGTGCTGACAGCTCAGAGACGTGAGTCTGCTTCAGATTCTGTGTCTTCCTCTCTGCCTGTCCCACCCCTGCTTGCACTCTGTCGCTCTCTCTCAAAAATAAATAAACATTAAAAAAAATGGAGTTTTGCCATTGTAGTCTCTCATTTTTTATTGCAATACTATTGATAGTGTCAGCATGTAAGGTCATTAACTTATAAAATATTAGTTGATGATAATCATGTTTGGATATTCTAGTTTGAGCTGAATTACAAACCTAAAAGTATGCTCATTTTGTTCACATTTGCTATTGTTCTATTAGTATTTGAAGTAACTATTGAAACGGTTTTGCCACTTGAGGAAACTGTTAGTACTCTACAAGAAGGAATGAAAATACCAGAACTATAAAAAGGAAATGGTCAAAAGCTTCAATCAACCTTTTTGTTAATATTCCTAGCTTTAAAATTATCATCATTAAATCTGTATCTACCAAGACAGGGTATTTCAAACAATCAGTTTGCTTCATCACTTGTTGTACCCAAGCTCACTGACAAGTGATTATGCAGATTGTGTCATTATTGTATTATTATTATTTTTATTATTTTGAAATGCCAACAGATACTCCCTCTAAAGCAGCAAGGAACTACTTTTCAAATTCACTTAAATGACACACATTATTCTGTCTTTCTCTGGCAGTGCTTTATTTGTGCCCAGAGCTTTGTGGGTAGATGCCTTTAAATTCTAGAGGAGACGAGGTACAGTGTTGCATTCGTTATTCTAGACAGTTGTCATCACAGTCAATGAAAATTCTTCTTAAACTTTTAATTGGAGTCCCAGAATTGGCATGTCCTTTGGGTTTCTAGATAATGTACAAAATTATGGACTATCTGGAAATTAGTGCAAACACAGAAATATAGAAGTATGTTTATATACCAATATATAAATATACCAGTATAGAAATAGGTTTCAGACAGAATGTTCTGCCACTATTTATTCATATATATGTCAAACATTAAAAAAAAACACAACACACTCCCAACTCAGTGTTTCCCTTTTATTCCTCAAATAAGGCAGACTTATAAAATAATCTTATAATTTGAATTCATCTTAGCTCAGTAGAAACACTGATTTAAAATAGTTGTATTTCAGCAAAAGAAAATAATGCCAGATTTTTCAGCACAGAAGATCAAACTTCTTCAGGGCGTTGGTTGTTCAATTGTTAGAAATCTATATGTAGTAGAGTTCTTGGGTCAGTTGAATCATGTATGAGTTTGTTAAAAAGCCAGATTTTTAAACAGTTGGGCTTCTAGCATTGAGGATGAGGCTTGTGGGTGACTGGAATAAACTTTAGATGGGCGCTCACAAAGCCTGCCACATGCACCAGGGAAATTACCAAGGATTATGTTAAAGGGATTTAAACAGCCAAATCTGGTTCACTTAGATTATGGACAGATTTTTAAAGTAATAATGAAGGACAGGCTTGGTTATTGTTTAATAAAGTGTTTCACATGCAGATATTAATTGTTGTAATTCCTCCTTTAGGGAAAAAATTCAGAATGGGTCAATATCTTGCACTCCTATGTTCATTTACAGAGGTGGCATTTATTCCCACTGTATTAACTTGTTTAGGTGGCCAATCAAAATGACTCTCCCTTTGATAAACTGAAAAGGTTTGTGAAAATAAGTAATCGAGGTGAACCCCAACAGATAATAGATAATTTCTTTTTAAGGCTGATAGAGCAGAGTCTGCAGCTATATGGATGAACGTGACGGGTGTTTTATTCTATTTTTCAAATCTAAGTTGACATTGAAAATAATTCTTGGCATTTTTATGACCTATTCCAAAGATAACAGGGATCTAGTTTCATTGATAGGGAGTGTAATGATTCAGAATATATCTTGTTTGAGGAAGAAACCTGGAGCAGGGGTTGGGGATAGCATAGCCTTTGGGTGGATGTCATTGAGCCTGCTATAGATATCAGACAGATGATGAAAGATGATATAAGATGATATGAAAGATCAGCCAGATCCAGTTAGCTTAGATTTTGGGTTAAACTCTTTGTGCAATAATGAGACATAATATTGGGTCTTATTATCAAACAACATAATTTAGATTATATAGAAACAAATTATTCCACAGTTATAAAGTAGTGTAAGTAGTTTGATGGTTTCTTATAATTCAGCCTCAACAAACCATTTCAGTCTGATTCCTTCATTCAACTCATGTGTAAGATACTAGGAACTGAGTACACAAACTGAACAAGACAACTCTTTGCTTTCACAGCTGGTCTTCTATACAAGGAACAGATAAACACGTACAAATATAATTAAATATCTGGTGGCAATAAGGCTATGATGGAAACTGGAACGCTAATGCATATAGGTAGAGAAAAATGTAAGGCAATAATATTGCTTAGTAATAAGTCCATGAGGAAAACCAAGAACTGATGGGGTACTTCTGTGCATAGACATAGAGACTCTTAAGAACAGAGATTGGGTAAATCTAATGTCATTAGGAATTCATATTTACCTTTATCTCTATTAGACCAGAGCCTATAATTAATGATTTCTATTCCCCTTGCTGTATTCTCCAAGTTGCCAAGTTTGACTATGAGACTTTGGGCCACTTTAGTCTCACTTTAGTAAAACATTCATTGGGTTTTTTGTTGGCCTATTGCTGGCTTGGTGGAAATCAAGATTTATCTTGATACTAGCTTAACTCTGATGGATTTTGCTTTCATTAACTCATTTGTTCGTTCATCCTTTCAATTTTTATGTATGCCAGATGCCTACTGAACACGCAAGGTTTATAGTAGACCAGTGATTTGGATATAGGCATTGGTGTTGAACAGGTAAGTTACAATATGTAAGGAAAGATTTGTAGTAACGAGGTAGAGAGTTTCAGATGCCTTAAGAGAGTTAGAGGTTTTGTTATTCTGAAGGAAATGGTTTATCTACCATTTGTGTGCTTGCTCTTGCTTTGGCGTCATTCTTTTTGGGTCTGTAAGGCTCTATTAATATTTCAGTAGTATCAGTGAGAAGAAATGCATTGAACAGTTTCTCAGCTGAACCTACTTGCTTATTGATAGCTAGAGCTTAGGTTTCAGGAGAGCTAGGTTCTGTCGTTCACTCTTTGAACTTTAGGCAAAGACATTTAACCTCTCGACCTCACTCACTCAGCCACAAAGGGACGATTATGGGGTAGATGCTGTTTTAGGTCCTTTCCGATGCAGGTTAGTGTGCATTCTGTGATTCTGTTATTTTAGCCATAGAACAAAACAGGCACGGAGGAGTCTTCATGTAGATACTTGATTTTTCATTTTGCTCTCCTGCACTTTTTTGTTCTTAACCTGAATTTAGCTTTTATCCTACAAAGCAATATTTTCTGTATGATTTCTAGTGTACTAGAAAGACTTCACTTTGGTTGGAGCTTTAGAATAACAGATAGATTATTCGTGAAGAAGATAGAAACGGTGTCTGGTAGCCTGTACTGAGAGGTAGCTGATAGACTGCACATAATGAGAAAATCATTCTTGAAGGACACACTAAACTATGGCTTGTATTCATATGTGATTCTATCGTGACCAGACAGATGGGTGACTATAAACAAAGTATCTTTCTATTCCCTTCTGAGACATATACGGGGTCGTCCTTCCTTCAGTACTGTCATGGAGCCATACGCAATTAGCTACAGAATGTTAGCCACCCTGCGGGAAGCAACTCAACATCTCTCTCTGTGGTGTATAATAGTACAAAAGTGACATTAAACCTATCAAACAATGGTATTCAGGCAGCATGGCATCACACAACCCCAGCTGTTTGTGCCAGTGATTTTGTTTTTCACCAGAGGAGATTTTTGGGGGGAATGTCATGAATGGACAGGCTCGTGCTTACTTTTAATGAACCCCAAGTTAATGCTTTAGTCTTTTTTCTGTCCATTTAAATGCAAAGGAGCGCATTTCACATCATAAGGAAATAAACACTAAGACACAACCTCCTTTCTTCATTCTGAGCCTCTGCTTCCAGAATTAATAGCTTCCTCGGAGGGAATGTTTGACATTGTTGCTACACTCTAAACAGGGATCTAATTCAGAGGCAGATTTACATCAGCTTATATTTTGACTTTTCATTCCTCTGGCAACTGAAAAGCAAACAAATCAAGAAAAAAAAATAACAAATGACTTAATGAAAATAAATCAGAATGACCCATGTGTTTAGTCCATGAGAATATATCTCTTCAAAATTCCATTTTACTTAGATTAATATGTCGTCTGTGACGGTAAACTCCACAGCTAACAATGTAGGTCAGATTAATAAAATAAATGCTAAAACCATTGCCTATAAGAATGAGCCATTCAAAAAATATGATGAACTAAAAAAGTTTATGTTAATGCATAATTTATTCCTGATTTATGATTTATATCTCTGTTTAGTTAAAGCTGAGCTCAGTTTTGTGTGTTTATAAATACATGATATTGAATAAACATACCTTTTTGCCTCGATTGTATATCCTCTTTCTCTGTCAACACAACTCAGTAACAAGCAAAAGATGTGTAAGTTCTGTTTGGTAGATACATAGTCATCCAGCAGTTAAGTTACTGAGATTTCACTACTGAGTTACTGAGTTACAGAGATTTCCGGATGCACAGGGCAGACTTGCCACCCTCAAGGAGTTTATAATCTAGGGATCCAGTGCAGTGGCCGACGTCATCAGGATCACCTGGTGAACTACCCGAATCACCTGGGGATCTTTCAGGTCATTTGGGGTGTTCATTCCAGGAGGTTCTGAATCAGTGAGTCCACATTAGAATTCTGAAATCAATCTTTTGCACAGTCTCCCTATAGATTTCAATAAACACTCAGGGTTCAGAGCTTTTTTTTAAAAAATGTAAATTTATTTGACATATGACATTGTGTAAATTTAAGGTGTGTTAATTTTATCCATTTGATTAAGTATTTTAATATGATGCCATTGTAGCAATAATTACCAACTTTCTCGCGTTTCATAATTATCATTTTTTTCGTGGTTGGAGTAAAGAATTGGGTGCTTCTTAAATAAAATACTTTAGATCTGACAAAGACTTTAGAAAACATCGATCATTATAACACCTTTGTTATAATGAAAGCCTAAGAATCCCAGAGCTGGTGGAAAAACCCAAACTAGAATTAGGAGCCCTGATTAAGAATGTTCCCCATGTTCAAATACAATTTCCATCTCTGTGGTAGCGGGGAAGTCCATGAGTAATAAGGTCATTCATGATTCTACCTCCGTAGGTGTCTGACCAGGGTGTCATCTTTTGGGACGGAGAGTCTTTTCTCTGCCTTGGGGTTGGTGGCGACCCCAGGGATCAAGGATTAAGTCATGGAAGAGGGGAGAGGAAGGGTAAGAGGGACCTCAAATGTGGCTTAGCTTAAACTTTATTAATGTGGCCTTTGCTGCTTTTGGAGTTAGTGTCACTACCCCTCAATTATTCTACCTCTTCTAATTTCCTACTCCATTATTTTAGAAGTAGATTGAATAAAAATAAAGGGAAAAGATAATGAAATTAAAAATATTAAGCAGTTACCACTATAGTTTTCCTACCTGTCGTCGTCTTCATCGGTTTAGTATGCATATGGTAATCACGTTTTTCATGTTCTTGTTGGTATAATAAGCTTAAAATGAAGGTGAGTTTAGGGATAATTTCCATCTTCCCATGAATAGAAATATTTTTTCTTACAGTTAACCCTGTGTTCTGAGACATGTATCATGTTATGATGACTTTGGTCTGTGATTTCATCTGTATTCTGTTTTTGAGGAGTACAGTGGAGGCCAATCAGTGATGATAAAGTCATTGACAAGCAGTCTGTCCATCCATCAGTTCAGCCCCTTTAAATGCTGCACGCTCCTTCTCACTGGGATATAGCCATGGTATCCTGGCCTTTGCAAATTAAAAATAGCTCCTTTCTAATATGGTATTGGGCCTAATTAATCATTCACAAATTATTATTTTCTTGATTATTCTTCTGACTCAGATTTCAATGACACTAAAAGTCTAGACTCTATTTTTGGAATGCGTAAGAGGAAACAAAACAAGGGCTTTCAGGGAGGTGAACCAGATGCTTTCTTGGTGTGCAGTCATGTAATAACAAAGTGAAGCCAAGAGTGGGAGAGAGATTATTCCATTCACACTGAGCATTGCTTGAAGAACTGGGATTTTCCAAAATGTGAAAGGAGACTTTCTTTTTATCTCAGTTGTACTTAAATGTTAGACGGCAGATATGGTTAAACACTGGTATGTGGCCGTCTGAGTGAATCTGGGTCTCCCCATGCACTGTCTGCTGCCCCCACCAACATAGACAGGGATGAGGGGAATGTGGGTCATCTGGTCTACTCCTGCCACTGTTGGACAATTGCAGGGACGAATGAGTCTTTCTCATCCTCCGCCTTTCCCCATGGCAGTTTCAGAGGGCCCTCTGCCTGATGGCCGTTGTGGCTGTACAACCTATACAACGTGTGAGGGGACCGATAGTGAGCAGGGGTGCCTGGTAGCTCTGTCAGCTTCTCCTGGTTCCCCTTTCAAAGCAGCTTCCTGGGCCCGGCCGGTGGATTTTGCAACTTCCCTGCAACTGACAGTGGAAGTTGGATAAAATGGGAAGGAGGGCGGAAATAGGTATGCCCTCTTTGCACACTTCCTGAAGTAAAAGCAAAATACAATGGGTGAATCCAAGGATCTCTCCTATTCATTCCTGAGGGTGAATGTTAGAACAATAAAAATCATAGCCATGAACACTTGTTTGTACGTTATGAGTATGTAATAGGTGGTTGGCTACCTCAGACTAGAGCTGACTGCATCCCTGGTTATTTAAGGAGTAGATGATGTATTTGGCATTTTTTTGGTGGCTAGGGAGGAGGTTGGTGAGGGGAAGAATGTACAGAGTCAGCCAGCTGTGCTTTTCTGGGCCTGTTTGCAGATATTGTCCACACGTGTGCAGAAGGGGCAAGAACAGAGACCCTTGTGTGGAACACTGGTCTCTGCCTTGGGTATTGTCATTGTAGGAAAGCCCTAGAGCTATGGGAGGCCATGGTGTCAGGATATTCTGGCCTGCCTTCCTTGGACTCATGTAACCCTACAGCCGTTTCAATCATAAATTCTTAGTACAAGGCATGTCATCATAAAAAAAAAGTGAGTAAGGTAATAGACATAGGAAATTAATTTGAAAAACACATTCAGCATTCGGTTTGGCGGCATCATGGTGGAAGTTAAAATTTACATAATGAACATCAAGTAGGTTAATTCTGCTCAAATACTGCCTTGGCCTGTGAGGACGAATATCACAGTTACTGCGCTCCTGCCAAGCCCTGTGGTCTGCTTTGTGCTTTGTGTGGTAGTCTTTTGTGCCATTAGGGTTTAGCAACATGGGTGAGCTTTGGCAAAATGGAAGACACTTGGCAACTTTATAAATGTTGGTCAAACGTCTTCACTTGAAGATCTAACTGCTATGTAATTTCGGTTTTATTTTATGGCCAGCAACTCTCCGTATGAAAACTTATTTCTATATTGTTTTTCGTTTTCTGTTTGAACTAGTGTGTGTGTGTGTGTGTGTGTGTGTGTGTGTGTGTGTGTATTTCTGCTCACTTTGTGGGAACATTCTCAGTTGAGAGCCATATATATATGTGTGTATGTATATATATATGAGATCTATCTATATATGTATATATATAAATGTGTGTGTGTATGTGTAAAATATTGTTCAGGCTGTGATCATTTTAGGCATTTCCAAACACGCCCATGTGCACGGCAGCTATTTTCAGCTTTATTTTATAAATGCACATAAAATGAATAGCTGAATGTGTGAATGCTCATTACAAATATGAACAATTTTAATTTAATATTGTCAGAAGCCTGTATTTTATTAATTTCTTTGCTTTGCTGTAATTTTTCCACTTAAATAATTTCTGTTCTAACATGTAGGCTTCAAGTAAGCTTAATCTTATCAGAACATTGTACAAATATATATTTACACACACACACACACAAACCTCAGAACAGGCTACAAGTTGCAGGAAAGATCAATAAATGTTTTCTGGTAGCTCTGGAGTGTGGAAGGACACTTTCTGTGTAGGGTTGGGATGGGCCGTAGATACATCAGAGCTCTAAAGCGAACCTCCCGTGACTTCCTAAGCCAAAAAGTTCAGGAAGTTAGGAGTGGAAACTTGTGATGAACCAAATCACAGAGGGTATCGACCTCTGTGTACTGGCGAAGGTGGATGAGAAAAGAATGTGGAAGTGTTTAGTGTCAGGAAAGGGGCAAGAAAGTAGGGGGGGTCCTGAGCTATCCCCCTAGACTGGACAGCTGTTGGAGTTTACAACTTGCTTTTATGAGCCCTACAGAGATTAGTCTGTGGGAGGGTCAGCCTAGGGTAAAGGGTCAGGGCTGGAGAGTTCATTGGTCTGGTTTGAGAAAACAGTGATAACACAAAAAGGAATCCATCGACTTCAGAGCTCCCTTTGTGAGCAGCAGTGTCCCAGTAGCAGATCTAGGATAAAATTCTGTGTAGCAAAGAGAGGTTCTTTTGTTAATACTGTAGCTCCTTGGCTGTAGGGCGGCTTGCTGTAAGTCAGTTTCCACGTGTGTATCTCCTTATTAAGAAACTGATTTTAAATCCTCTGCTGGGCCCTCACACCACACTCTTACCCAAAATAGGAGATAAATAAAACATCTATGCTATCTAAAATAGAATTTTTAATCAATAATTTCCTCTGGAAACTTCCAAAATGAAGTCTGTATTTCAAAAGGAGCAGCTTTTGCTGCAAAGGAAGCAACAAGGTAAAATTGAAAACTTAATCAAACAGATGTATATTTTAACTCAAGTAAATTGGTTGCATTTTCATGTGGAATAGCACTTTCACAGACACATTTTGGAAAGAGCGCTGCAAATTTAAACTCAATATTCCTTTTCTGATTTCCTTTTTATTTGCATTCAAAATCGTGGTGTTGCTTTGAACATTTTAAGGTATTTTAAAAGCCTGTAGCAGAATAACTAAGCCTTTGAAATAATACAGTAAGCAAAATATAAATATCAAGAGTCCAATAATTATTTCTGTAGGCAAAGGATTGAACATAATTATATATTTTTGAAATCAGAAATGACCAGAGAAATTATTCTGCGATTTGATGGCTTCCTGCTGCCTACTTGATAAGCATGAAACTCCTTAGTATGAAATACAGGCAGCAGCTCCAGGGCAACATATTAACTTCAGCCTCTGGCACAGTTGTTTGCTCTCCGTGTTTCTCCTTCTGCAACTTGGTGCCTCTGTTGTTCTTCCCCCAGGTGAGGCTGGCTCTCTGCTTGTCTAGCTAGAAAGCCCCATTTGCCTTAAAAAATTTTTTTTTCTTAATGTTTATTTATTTTTGAGAGAGACAGAGAGGCAGAACGTGAGTGGAGAAGGGGCAGAGAGAGAGAGGGAGACACAGAATCCAAAGCAGGCTCCAGGTTCTGAGCTGTCAGCACAGAGCCCGACGTGGGGCTCGAACTCATGAACTGTGAGATCATTACCTGAGCCGAAGTCAGACGCTTAACTGCTGAGCCACCCAGGCGCCCGCCTGCCCCCCTACCCCCATTTGCCTTTTGAAGCCCACTTTTGGTGTGTCTTTTCCCTGCAATGTATTTCTTAATTACTCAGGTAGGTACTCCATATTTTGTGTCCTTTTGGCACTTTGCATATAATGATGTTTTAGTACACAGTCTGTTTTCTACTGTATTTTTATGTGTTTACATGTGTGTCCTTCTCACTCCTAGACCATACATTCCCCTTTATAATAAACATTTTGCAATGCCCTGTTATTATCTTGACATGGAATCCTTAGTTATGTGACCTGCCTATCTTAGTTTTAATGATCAATATATTTCCCCAACTGTAACATATAGGGAAAGAAAATAAAACTTATATTTTACCTATAAACTGAGATTTTCAGCATTAAGTGCTCAAGAGTAATTTGACTATAAGGTAGAAATAATCCCTGCAAATTTCCAAAATGCACCCTAGGGGATAGTGTCTTCCCCACTGAGAAACATTGAGATAGATTGTGAGCTCTATTATAGCCCAGGCTGTGTCTGTGTAACTTACCATTTACCCCACTACTTACACAGTGAGTAGATGAGTATGTGTGTGACACTAGACCGAGAATTACCTGAAAATAAGTAATTAATATAGCATATTACTTTTGTATCCCAAATGTATAGTTTTCATTAGTTTCCACTGAGTGTGTCTTAAAATGTTGGATTGATCTATATCAGAAATCTGGTAACTTAAAATAGCTGCATGGACAAAAATGAGTGACCAGTTTTCTATCCATATATCAATAGATACACTTAGAGTTCTTATATATATTAACTTTTTCAGCGAAGCAGGAGTAAATGAAAAAGCCAAAATACACATGTTGTATTGTCATTATTGATACTCTTATATACCCCCTGGAGTTTAGAGAACTTAGCATCTAATTTTTCTGAGTTGCTTTCCTTAGTTTCCTAAAATATGGGATAGGTTAACCCTCATAATGCTATTTAATACCATGAAACCATGAAGAATATCCACATAGGTAGTCTTTTTTTAAAAAAAAAATTAATGTTTATTTTTGAGAGAGAGAGAGCGAGCGAGCGAGCAGGGGAGGAGCAGAGAGAGGGAGACATAGAATCCAAAGCAGGCTCCAGGCTCTGACTGTCAGCACAGAGCCCAATGTGGGGCTTGAATCCATGGACCGCGAGATCATGACTTGAGGTAAAGTTGGACACCCAACCGACTGAGCCACCCAGGCATCCCCCAAATAGATGGTCTTTTTAGTTCAGTTGCTATTTTTTCCCTTCTTTCTTAAATGCTGTATACCTCCAATTTTTGAGCATTGGGAAAATCATGTGGCTTTTATTAATCACATACATTGCCCGTAGAGCATGACAATTTGGTGTAGGGTGTAATTAATGAAACAATATGCTGCCATAGTTCCTAAAATAATGGGATTCAGTAATTAGGGAAGCAGTCAAGAATTTTGCTTTTGGTTATAGAATAGTTGAACAGCTTAAATACTTCCTCAAAAAAAGAGTTTTGCAAATATCCCTTTGTTCATCTCTTACTAAGGGTAAGGTAATGCTGGATGATATTTTTAAAAAATTAAAAAAATTCATTTTCATTTATTTTTAAGAGAGAGAGAGAATATGAATGCCCACAAGTGGGGGAAGGGAGAGAGAGAGAGAGGGAGACACAGTATTTGAAGCAGGCTCCCAGCTCTGAGCTGTCAGCACAAAGCCTGATGCGGGCCTTAACCTGGATCGAGACCTGAGCCCAAGTCGGAACTTAACCGACTGAGCCCAGGCATGCCTGGATGGTATTTTTCAGTGGAAAATGTTGGCAAGGAGTATTTACATGTTCTTTATGCTCTTGATATTCAAGAGAGAGAATTCTTCTTATTGCCTGTGTTTATCAACTTAAAATTTGCTGATGAGGAAAATGAAAAAAAAATTATAGGTAAGTTTTAAATCACAGAAATGAGTTCAGCTAATTAAATTAGCAGCATAAGAAATTGTGAGGGAAATCCATTGTAACAGGAGTGTTATAAAGATTGGTTTCATTAAATATCTAGACATGAATTTTGCAGCCAAACCCTGAAGTGCATTGAAGACCAGGGAATATTGGGGAAATGCACCTAGGATAAATTCTGAATAAATTAATGTCTTTTGTACATTTAGAAATAAAGATACCAATATAAGAATGTGTAGGGTCATAAAATATTCTGGAATACATCCCAGGGAGTTGTGTAAAGAGAAGTATCCTCACTAAATTATTCTTCGTGTTCTCAAAGATCTAGAAAATAGTAAGTCAAATTCCTTTTGACTTTTGGGATAATCATATTAAACACTTAAAGAGAACATTGTGATTCGCCTCAGATGTAGCTACACTTGAGAAGCATCAATAGCCAGAGATGTTTTTGAAAAGATAAGTAGCCAGTTATTGTCTGTAGTTGAAAGTCGGGGCCCTGGGTGTTCCTGTCATGGAATGGCAGTCAGGGCAATTGTTGGTGACATTAATGGTTTGTACTCTGTGCCTTTAACTTTCTTCTTTTTGTCCTTTCCTTTTCACCTCTTCTTTATTTGTCTCGTTTCTTATTCATTGTAAGGTAAGGTAATTGTGTTACACTGACTCTGCTGAATGTACTTCATGAAATATTGGGTCATGAATTCATTCATTCAGCAGACACTTACTGGTCGCTGCCACTATGCTCATTGATTTGTCCCCAGGTAGAGGATTGGTCTAGATTCACTCCAGATAATCTCTTAAAGTCTCTTCACACACAGGCTGACATTCTCCGGAACTATCTATGATCCAGATTCAATCTTTTTTTTTTTTTTTTTTTTTTAATGTTTATTTGTTTTTGAGAGAGAGGGAGAGAGAGAGAGCACACTCACCTCGTGGAGCCTGATATGGGGCTCAATCTCATGATGGTGAGATCATGACCTGAGCCAAAATCAAGAGTTGGGAGCTTAACAAACTAAGCCACCCAGGTGCCCCAATCCAGATTTTATCTTAAGTGTCTCACTGGAAATTCTTAATATGAAAGTGTATCTTATAGGCCAGTCTTGAGATTTATATTTATAAGATGCTTATGGTAAAATTAATGACTTTTTTTTATAAAGAAGATAATTGGAAATCAAATTTTTTTTTATCAGCCTTAAATCATTTCACATGAAGAGGGAAATACATTGACAAAGAATGCTAGAATCATCTTTTGTACGTGAGGTTATGGTTTATCCTGTTCTTTCGTGTTTGTGATATTGTATTTTCTCTACACTGTGTATACTATCATCCTGTTTACTCATAAGCGATAGTGTCATTGCTTAAGGCAAAAGCTTTACATAGAGAGTTGAGTGTGGAGTTGTTTGTAGACTGGGCGTTCTACACTTTCAAAAAGGGAAGAATTTTAAGAAGGCGTTGTCTAATAAGCTAAATTTTAAATCATGACTATCAAGTCTTTAACATAATTTTCAGAGGACCAGTATGGCTATTGTCTGATACATAGCTCACTGAAATAAAAATTGAGCATTGTTTTCATTGCCTTGGTCAGGATTGCTTATGGGTAATATCTTTCACTGAGGCATTTCTAAGATGAAACTTTTTGCCTTCTGTCTGGTAACATGTCAAGAAATCATAGCGATGGAAGAAATCTTCTATATCTTCTTGTTCAGTTTTCTAATTCCATAGATGAAGAAATGGAAGTGTAATGGATTTCACGAACTTTCCCGGTGTCATTCCACAGGATTAATTACAGAGGTGGCACAAGAATGCAGGCTTTCTTAATTCTAATCCTGGGATCTTCTCACCACATCACTCTGTTTCATTCTTTCTTTCATCCATTCACTCAACCTACTGGAACATAACATTTTCGTGCTCACCATTTGCTGGTCATTGTGCCAGGAGCTTAATTAATTACTTAGAATTTCAGATCTTCAGAATCTGAAGATCCACAGATCTTCAGTGAAAGTATTTGAAATACTTCAGTTTTATGGAAACAAAGACATACTGTCCAACTTGAATTTGTTTGAATGAATATATATTTTTCATCAATATGTATATATTATAAAGCCTTATTTAGAAAGTCACACTGAAGGGAAAGATTCTACTTCCCAACATTTGGATGAGACCATCCGGCAATCTTCCAGTTGATGTTTTGACTGATTCCTTGCTATTGCTGAGGTTGATCAGTATTGTAATCAAACGTGACATCAGCATGCACATCTGTTCAGTAAACTGTAACAGGCACTTGACTATAACGCTTTCTAATAATTTGAACTCTAGAAATGATATAATGGGCCATTATTTTTCATTCCTTATTGAATGCTGTGATTGATTACTGATTGAATATGCATGATTCAGAATTTTTATTTCAAATTAGAACTCTGTCACATTTAACTTAAAAATTGACTTTAGCTTTTTTCCACTGATTTAATGTAATTCTTCATAATCTTTGATGTAGATGTCTTCTATATTTGGATTAATGAATCTAGTACCGCAAAATAATTTAGTGTCTATGTTATTATTTAGCCCGTGATTCTGTGAAAAAGTTGTTGGCAGTTATGTTGTCATAATTTATTAAATAGTGCTAGAGAAAAGAAAATATCCAACTTACTAACTGTTCGGTTTCTTGAGCTATGTTGCCAGTAAAATCACCTTATAAAGACATCAAGGATTCTGTGCATTTGTACATCCTACTATAGCCTTATCATCTTGTTACTTTTATTAGAGGGAATATCCTTCATGTTTCTAGAAGCAATTTAAGTTTCTGTGTCCAAACTATTTCGAAAAGAAATGGTGAAGGAAGCTAAGCTGGTCTTCAGGATTATCCCATTTCCTTTTGGACACTTGGTACTTTGTCCCTACTTTCCTGAAGCAGAATGTTTCCTTCATTCTCTCGTCCCTTACGCAGTTTCTCTCGCCCCACAGAGTACACTCCCTTTTTCTCTCTTTCTGAGATTCCTCTGACACTAAAGTTAGTATCATATTTCCAATGGTTCAGATCAATCCATAATTGCTGTCCAGAGTGCTGTGTTGAGAAAGATTTAAGATTACAGCCCAGATCGATGGGAAACACTGCTATGATCAGATGGTGATGTCTGACTGTGGGTATCACACCCCCGTGTGGGCTTGAGGAGTGCTAGACTTTTCCAGCATGTCCTGTGACTGTCTCACCAAGGTATTTGCTATCTATTTAAGATCTTTCAACTAACGAATCTGAAAAAGAAATTTTTATTAATGTTCTGGGAGAAGTTGGCTCCCAGTTTTTCATTCCTCTTCTAGTTACCATGGCTTATGAATAGGTTAATAGTGACCTTGTGAAGACCATATTACTTATTTGCCTTTTAACCTGTTTTTGCTTAGTGCTGGGAAATTGAATTTACCCCACTCATGCTAACTTGAGAAAAATCTACTTCTTGAGCCTGTAGATTTTACAGACCAAAAATGTATGTTTTTAATGTGGTGCCTGGATACACTTTGAATTTTCTGATATTTTTTCCCTTGGAACTTAATTTTTCCATGGAGGTTTATTTAATTCTTCTGTCATTCTTTCTGAACGCTCCAGATTCCTATCTTCTTTTTGAGTATTCTGGTAATGGTGCCCACACAATATTTACATTTAATCTACACAGTAGTTTGCCCTTATCCATGGTTTTACTTTCTGTAGTTTCATTTACCCTTCATCAGCCGTGATCCGGAAGCACATGATCCTCTTCCTGACGTATTGTCCGAAGGTCACTAGTAGCCTGCTGCTCAGTCACGATGCCTGCATCATTCTCCTCACTTCATCTCATTACGTAGGCATTTTATTCTGCCACATGATCACAAGGAGGAGAGTGAGTACGTTACAGTAAGGTATTTTTGAGAGGGAGAGAGATGACATTCACATAGCTTTTATTAGAGTACATTGTTACAATTCTATGTTATTAGTTATTATTATTTATCTCTTACTGGCCTAATTTATAAATTAAACTGTATTATTGGTGGGCATGTGGAGGAAAAAACATAGTATATGTAGGGTCCGGTGCTATCCATGGTTTCTGGCACCTATTGGGTATCTTGGAACGTATTCCGTGAGGATAGGGCGGGTATCGCTGTACTTTTTGGCAACTACTGCTCACAGACAGTTGCCAGTCTTGTTTTGGGGTTTCCTCTCATTTATTAAAGACTGGAAGGATACCACAGAAGTTACCGGTTATTTTATGACATTCCTTAGATTCAGACATTGTTGACTGAGAAAAACAAAGACAATGTTGATGCTTACAACAGCATTATCAGAAATACCCAAGCTGTGGAGAGAGCCCAAATGAGCATTGATTGATGAACGGATAAAGATGTGGTATATGTGTATGACAGAATATTACTCAGCCACCAAAAAGAATGAAATCTTGCCATTTGCAACATCATGGATGAAGCTAGAGTGTATTATGCTGAGCAAAATAAGTCAGTCACAGAAAAACAAATATCAGATGATTTCACTCATGTGGAATTTAAGAAACAAAACAGATGAACATATAGGAGAAGAGTAAAAAACAAACAACGACCATGAGAAACTCTTAAAGATAGAGAACAAACTGAGGGTTGATGAAGGAGGTGGGGGGAGACGGGCTAGATAGATGATGAGTATTAAGGAGGGTACTTGTGATGAGCCCTGGGTGTTGTATGTGTGTGATGAATCACTGACTTCTACTCCTGAATCCAATATTGCCCTGTATATTAACTAATTAGAATTTAAATAAAAATTTGAAAAAAATATTTACAAGCCATATTTACTCAAATAACCATGAGATTTCTAAAAAAGTCAGTAGGTCTTGCTTTAGAAACTAATGTGAGATAAAAGGGAAGAGGGTGGGTAGCCTATGTGAAGGGACTGGTCCTGGTTCAGATTTGTTTTGGTCTGAGACATGTGGGGATATTTCATATCATGAGTTTGAATCTGAAAGCCTTTTCGTTTTCCTTTTAAAGTTATTTTTAAAGGCAAAACAAATTAATTCTGACGGGAGACTAGATCAATTACATGATTAGATCATGAATGCTTATGTGTTGGTAATTATAAAGAATTCATAATAGAATTAATGGGCTACAGTTGAGAGTATGAGGTGAAACTCATCAAAATGATCTCTGTCTACACAAAAATGTGTGAATATGAGGCCAACACAGTCATACGTAGAAAGAAAGATTGATTGAAAACATGATTCTTTAAAACATTGAACTGGTTTGAGTAACTGCATATTATGTTAGACTCAATAAGAAGTCAGTTACTAATTGTGTATTAAGTTTTTGAAGCTCTGATTTGTGAGAGAGGAAGAGGTATGAATATATACACCTGTGAGCATTTGATGACACAACACAACAAATAAGCCAATTGTGCTGTTTCTGTGGAATGTGGTACACTTCTGTGGTTGAGAGAAATGTTCTTTTCTTCAGCATGTATTTTTGTAATTTGAATCATTCATTCATTCATTCATTCATTCATTCATTCATTCATAAAATATTTGCTGAGTGTTGGCCTTCGGCCAGGCTCTGTATTAGGCACAAGATAAACCATGTTAAGAGAAATGGACATGATCCTTGCCTCCAGGGAGATTCTATTCTAGTGGAGAAACCCAGAAAATAAACAAGTTATCCAAAGTAGTATTTATGTACATAAACAAATTGAGAAAAATTTAAGAAATAAAGAGGATGCTGCGACAGGTAAAAATGTTACCATTTGATGGTAGTGGATCAAAGGTCATGAAATTTGAAGAATATGGAACCAGCCTTGCAGAGGGCTGGGGTCCTGTAGGTAGCTCTGTGGTTGACACAATCCAGGAGCCGAGAGCTGGATGGTATGGCCGGAGGGTTGGGAGGGGAAGGAAATGAAATGGAGAAGTTGGCAGGGACCATATCATGCAGGCTTTCATAAGCTATAGTAAGGTCCTTAGAGTGTGAACACAAGCCACTGATGGATTTTAAGCAAGGAGTGACTTGATCCATTTGGCCTTTGCTTTGAAAAGATCCCATCCAGCTGCTATTAAAAAAAAAATGGCTAGGGGCGCCTGGGTGGCGCAGTCGGTTAAGCGTCCAACTTCAGCCAGGTCACGATCTCGCGGTCTGTGAGTTCGAGCCCCGCGTCAGGCTCTGGGCTGATGGCTCGGAGCCTGGAGCCTGTTTCCGATTCTGTGTCTCCCTCTCTCTCTGCCCCTCCCCCGTTCATGCTCTGTCTCTCTCTGTCCCAAAAATAAATAAAAAACGTTGAAAAAAAAATTAAAAAAAAAAAATGGCTAAAGGGGCCTTCATAGAGGAAGTAGAGACCATGTTAAACAGTTGTTGGTCTGATCCACCAGGGGCCTGAGCAGTGGAGGTGGCAGTGAGGACAGGAAGAAGTGAGCATCGTTCTGAATTCATTTATGTTTAACTCTGTAACCTCAAAAATATGGATCTGAAAATGTTTCAAAATATGTTTTTCCGTGTATACTCCCTGTTGTAGCTCGTTTCTTTCTCAAACATCTAACTGTGCAGTTCCAACTAATGATTCCCCCCCACCCCGATTTCGGGTCTAAAAGAAATTCCCCTATTATAGTTTAGACAGTAATAAGTAAAGTAGAATTTTAGATTATAACTTATGTAGTTGCCATTCTTGTGGGTTAACATGGTTGAATATGGGCCAGTTCATATGGCTTAATGTAACAGACTCAGATTTGACTATTCTCATGGAAACATTCGGCTAATGTGGATGTGGTCTGTAGCAAGGGAAATATTCTTTTTTTCCTATGGATAAATAGATGGAGGGTCCAAATGGCATCGCTTGATGAGAGATGTATTAGGCTGTTCCTCAGTCTTTGGGCACCCAGAGCCCCCTCATTGGACAGCCCAGGATTGGGGGGCGGGATGAAATGGCCACTTTATTGGAAAAGCCCACTTTTCCTCTGTAGTCAGTCAAATGCTATTATCCTTCTATTACTCTGTAATTTTGAGGGCAAGTTCAGTGAATAACTATAGAGGCTATTAAGAGCTGTCATAGAAAATTTATCTGTCTTCAAATGGAAGGTAGAAACATTACTGCAGGAGCAGCATTGCTTCGATGTAGATATTTTTCCTCTTTGAGCTTTTAAAAATGATGTTTATTGTTTCCCACGACATCACCCCGGACCTTTCTAACACTCGCAATTGTGATCCTGCCTTTTTCCCTTTGTCTAGAATAAAATTTATGGAGGAAGCATGGCCCATGGGAATCAATCTTATTTTGTGGTAGTTTCATGTTAGTGTCTACACTAAATAGTACACAGCCGGGGTCAATAGTAACACAGCTGGGGTCATGGTAAAATCCACCCAGATCTTCAAAGAGGAAAAGTTCCAGAAAAGGCCTCTGTCGTCCTCTCTTCTTTATTCTTATCTTTGGCTTTTGAGGGTAAGAATATGGCTGTTGGAGGCCATCATAATGCATAGAAAGAAATGAGTATTTCAGAAAATCACCGTTTTTTGTTTTTGTTTTGTTTTTTTCCTGTAGCAGCTACAGTGGATTATCTCAAACTTGATGTCTTAAAACAACAGAATTTATTTTCTCACAGTTCTGGAGGTCAGAAGCCCCAAGTCAAGGTGTTGACCAGGTGGCTCCCTCCAAAGGCCCTAGGAGGTGTATCCTTTCTTGACTCTTCAGGGAAGGGTGGCTCCAGGGAGTTCTTGGCTTTTGCTTCAATTTACTCTCTGACTCTCTCTTCACATGGCTTTCTTCCCCGAGTCTCTGTGAGACCTTTTCTGTCTCTCATAAGGGCATTTCTCATTAGATTTAGGACCCACCCAAATGCAGTATGCTCTCAGTTTCATTTTCAACTTAATTACATCAGCAAAGATGCTGTTTCCAAATAAGGTTACATCCTGAAGTTGCAGGTAGACATGAAATTGGAAGGGCAAGACTGTTCAATCCACTATAATCACTGACTCAGAACACAAAGCAAAAACACCTGAGTTGGTGGTTTTATTTTCCAATCTCAGTTTTATCAACTTTTAAAGAAACTACTTATTCTCAATGCTTTCCCTGGAATGGAGTTAAGAGATTAATTCATAGGATTGCCAGAAGATCAAATTACTAAAATTCTCTATATGTGTTTAGTAAGGGAATAGAATTGAACGAGGAAGGATTTTCATCTGATTGTAAAATGTTATTAAAAATTTGCTCAACTCAGCTCTTGGAAGGAGACTTTGAAAGAAATGCACTTCCAAATATGGTTCCAATTTATGACTTTTTTATTTAACTGGGCTTGGAGTATTGCTTCTTGGACATAGAATTAGGTTCTAGCTTGAGGAATATTTGCTTGTCATGTATTTATTTAAAGTTCTAGTTCCTAAGTTCTATTTATATTATAGATTTTCCCTCAGTCTTAGTTCTGATAATCAAGGTCCCATGTAGCTCTTACTATGGGACAGGAACACTGCCAGATTCCCATCCATTATCTAAAGCAATCCTGCATCACAACAGCCCTCTGGAGTAGTTATTATTGGCCTTGGTTTATAGATGGTGAAACGAAGCTTAAATGGCTTACTCAAGGATGTTCAGGGCATCAGCGGAAGAACTGGTTTTCTAATCCATTGTGTCTGGTTCCAGGGTATAGACTTTTTACCACTGGCCAACACAGTGGGCATCTAAGTATGTCCATCCTGGGTGTAGGAGGAAGTCTGTACATTTATCTGCTGTTAATCCAATGTCACCTTGCACCTAGGTTCCTCAAGCCTGACTTGTCTTGCTGGGTCTCAGTGTGCCAGTTCTGTCACATGGGGGCTGTTGGGGTGCGGGTTCACATTGTTTCTTCAGAGTCCTGACTGGCAGCTTCGAGTCCAAGCAGCAATACTGAGTGAGGAGCAGAGGTTCTTTGCCTTTGGGGCACCTTTCCCTTTTCAGCTCAGATTTTCTTCAGGAAGCTGCACCTGTTTGGATGCAGACTTGGGTCACCAAGCAGGGTGAATAGAGGACATCCCGCCAATCTCAGGTGTGTTTGCCCGATTGGAATGTGGCTTGGTACTCAAATGATGCCTCCTTGGAGCTGCCTTCCTGCCCACTGTAAGGAACAAAGCCCCTTCCCTCCCTCCCTGTCACTCTTGCCTGCTTATTCTACTGTACTGTCACTACAGCACTTGTTGCTACTTGATACGTTTTATGTTTAGTCCTTCCTTCATTTTCTACCCGCCACTGGAACCTAAACTTCATGAAGAGTAAGAGCTTTGTCTTCTTCGCTCCTATATCCCCCCATGGATAGGACAGGACTTGACACAGAGACTGTGTAAGTGACGAGTGAGCATATGAATGAGTGAGTGAATGAACATGCCATGTTGCCGTAGTTATTCTCTTCCTCTGCTGATTTTTAGGAAAGTGTAGGACTTCACTGAGCCCTAAATACTGATAAAATGTTGTTGGTATTATTTAGTGGTCAGCAGTATTCTTGTGTGGTGTAATAATGTGGGGTGAAGTCTGTGATTACTACTGGGTAGGAGTCAACAAGAGAGCTAAAAAAATCTTAGAGCTAAATTAGTGAAAAGACTGAGTGGGTAGATATGCAGGAAACAGCAATGATGGGCATAAATATATGCTGCTTGTAATGAAAACATATGTATAGTATATGTATATAGCATATATACTGTCCTTAGTGTATATTAAATACACATATATGTATATATCCTTTAATTTCTTTTTTTTCCCTTTACTAAAGGAAAACCAGCACAGAATAATGTTACATTTTTTTTATGTATTGATAAACGTCTACTATCAGAAACTCCTCTTGGGATAATTTGTTAAATCCTCTAAGACACAGTACAGGCTGGGAATATTCATTTACATTTAACCCTCGATTTCCACAACCTAGGAATCTGCACATGGTTTTTACTGGGAAAAGGACAAAGGGAAAAAAAAAGGAATGATGACCTTGTTTGCTTTTACTGTTAACGGATTTCAGGAGTTAGGGTGTCATGTGTAAATCTGGTGGGGGCCTGACATTATGGTAAGGGACTCAGGCATTTCTTTTCTCCACCCGATGCTTGAGTCCCTTAGAAAGGGACATGGGAAGTTTCAGGAGGGATTGTGGGGGTGATGAACATAGGGGAGAATAGGACTTATTTGGTTGAAAAGAAGAGAGAGGAGGCAGGAGATGAGAATTCTATTTTTTCTTTTTCGCTTGACTAGAAAAGGCTTAGCTTTCCAAATTGCCTCACAGCAC